>NC_045776.1:12073787-12376818 GCF_008692025.1 Phocoena sinus | reverse complement strand
CTTAAAACTCATCAGAAAGGCAAACATTAGAAAGTCTGCCAATACCAAGTGTTGGCAAAGCGTCAACGACCACTACTGGTGAGAGTGTAAACACTTTGGTGATGCATACGCTCAACTCAGCAACTCCACTTCTAGGTGTATTCCATTCTTGCACAAGTGCACAAAGGGATAAACTTTAGTAACGGCAAGAAACAAAGCAAGGGGCTTCCCTGGTGGCGCAGTGGTTGAGAGTCCGCCTGCCGATGCAGGGGACACGGGTTCGTGCCCCGGTCCGGGAGGATCCCACACGCCGCGGAGCTGCTGGGCCCGTGAGCCGTGGCCGCTGGGCCTGCGCGTCTGGAGCCTGTGCTCCGCAACGGGAGAGGCCACAGCAGTGAGAGGCCCGCATACCGCAAAAAAAAAAAAAAAAAAAAAAAAAAGAAACAAAGCAAACTAACAAAAAAACTGGAAACAACCTGAGTATCCACCCAACAGTAGAACTGATGAATGGAAGGTTGTCTATACATATAAGAAAACACTAGACAGCAGGAAAAAAAGGAAAAAAAAGAATGAACTACTACTTTATGCAGCAACAGAGAGGAATGTGAACAATAGTATCAGGTGAAGAAATAAAGTTGCGTGAGCGTACACAAAGAATGATGTTATACAAACCGAGAGAGAGAAAGTAGGTTAGTGATTGCCTAGGGCTAGGCGGGGGTTGGGAGAGAACAAGGAGTGACTGTTAATGAATATGGACTTTCTTTATGGGATGATGAAAGTATTCTACAATTGATTCTGGTGATAACTGTGCAACTTTGTGGATAAGCTAAAAACCACTGAATTGTACACTTTAAATGCGTGAACTTTATGGTATGTGAATTATATCACAATAAAGCTAGCAAAATAAGAAGGATGCCATAAAGTTCAAAAAGAAGCCGAAGTAAACAATACTCTTCTTAGTGTCACAGGCATTTATGGACAAATTATTTTTAAAGAGCAATGGAAGAAGTAACACGAAAATCAAGTTGGGGGTTGCCTCTAGGAATGAGACAGGAAGATGAGGCTGATGGGAGGAACAGAGGAGCCTTCAGGGGCCCTGGTAAATGGCATTTCTTAAGCTGGTGATGAGTGTGTGGCTATCGATTTATTATTATGTTTTATACTAAAATACATATTGTATATATATACATACCATTTTATTCATCAAAAACTTCCACAACCAAAAAAAAAAATTTAATACTTCCTTCCCCTCAAGTTAATTTAAATAAATAATTGCAACGAAATCATTTTCTAGGAAAGCACTCTGTTATTTGATCATTTGTGTGTGTATGTGTGTTAGAGTCTATACATTGTTTTCGGTAATAACATGAAATCCTAGACAATTCAAATAATTTCATCTTTTTAAAGACAGCCTAATATGTATTTTAATTAGGAAAAGCTTACGTGCTTTCAATGAACTATTCACAGTTGAAGCACCTCTTCTTTTCCTCTGCACACCTGTGTTGATTAGTATAGAAAATGCATCACGAGGGCAGTGATTTTTACCTGTTTATCATTAATAGAGTGTTTTTCGATTTCTTTCTTTGCCTGCAACAGTTTGTCCTGAAAGTAACAGAGAACAATTAGTTCTACTGATTGTCTATTTGTCCACTTGTTTGTTTAAAAGGAGAGAAAAAGCAATTAGTTGTACAAGGATTTATTAAATGCCAAAAAACACGCAGGACAGCACCCATATTGCAGAGCTATGGTGGACACATAGCTGTAAAGTATGCTAAGCTATGGCTAAGTGAAAGTAAGTTTTAAAATTCATTGCAGAGAAAGAGAATAATAAAAATTAATGAACCTCAAAATCCCTATTATCAGTATTAATTGCTAAGGGTCACCCTACCAATTCTAATAAATGTTTTAATTTGATGTTACTTAGATATGAAACAAGAACAACCATGCTGATATGCAGTGCTTCCCAAACTTAAGGGTACATGTGATTCCATGTCAAGAATGCTTTCCTACGAGATCGTCCAATGTTTTCCTCCTCTACTGAAAAGCAAATATAGTCAAAATCAGTTTTCAGACGGACTAGGTAAACTTATGCTTGGATACTTTCGAAGACACTCTGAGGACAAGCAAAGCTATAACCCACGTAATTGTGTAATTCTTCCAAGGTCTCAGTTCTGCTTGTTGTAGTCATTTTCAAGAAGACAGAGGTCGGTTTACAGTGCCTTCATTTGCTATAAAAGCTGAAATTTAAATACATCACCATAGCAGAGAAGAACAGAAGGGGGGGAATCCTTCTAAAAGACACGTGGGTTTTCTAAACAAGAATGTGCCTATAATAAAATTATATTATTCTATTAATAAAGATGTACACCACCTGACTTTGCCAAAATCAGAATAGAAAATTACATTAGAAAATAAAGACTTTATCAGTGCCAGAAGGCTCATTCACCTCCAGCAATGCCAGGACCACAGAAAGAGCTTCTGAGCACCTGAAATGCTGAACTCCCTGCCTCGTTTTTCATCTGCCTTTTGTCAGATATCAGCATTGTTTAAATCTCACAAAATGCCATTTTATCACAGTCGTGTTTTCAGTCATGGAAGGTGGCTTCAACGCCAAAGCAGATGCGTTGTTGGAGGGGTCAGGGGATAAATAAAAGGTAGCTAATTGTGCCTTTCTTCATTTTTAAAAGAAATGATGGACGCCCGAGCCTAATTCTGTGTCATTATTTACGCATCTCCCCCGGGCCCCCCGTGACTTGCCTTCCTCACTGAGCCCTGCTCAGCTGTGCACCCCTACCTGGCAGCCACCACACTACCGCCCTCCTTATTCACAGGTGAAGCCAAAACCCCCAATCAACGATGCCGCCCTGGAGCACCCACTCTCTCCATCATCCCTCCCTTCATTTCTTCATCCAACAGAGATGTCTGGAGCACCCACTGTGACCCAAGCAATTAGGCCAAGCACAGAACGACAGCACTGGGCAGGACAGCCATGGTCCGTCCGTCCCCCACTCATAAAGCAAGGGGACGCCATGACTGCTCGTGGGAATACAGTGTCACTGCTCTGGGCTCTGGCAAGAATAACAGACACTTGAAAAACAAAAAGAAAGAAAGAAAAACAGACCTTGTGTTGACTCGGCACAGAGAGACACATGTTTTGCTAAACTGCTGGGGAAGAGTGAGATTCCCCTGCAGGGTCTGGGTTTCACTAGAGATGGAGATCATGTCATAAGCAAATTATAGAAAAACACCTACACGTCATCCTTCAGGACTTAGGAATGAGCCCCATAATGGCTGCTGTCGGCACCTCCGAGGAGGTGGCGGCCCCCGCGCTTCCTGTGGCCAGGTGTGTGCTTAACTAGGTTTTGGCCGCTCCTAGATCTGCAGTGTCCATGATGTTGCCTAAGAGTTGCTGGCACTGAAAAAATATCTGTGGAACTAACCTGACTTCAGCCAAGAAGTCTTTGTCCCAAATACAAGAAATAACCAGTGGTTCAGGAATCACACCTCCAACCACAGACGTGAGCGATTTCCCCACCAGTGTGAACACTGTGACGGTCGCATAGCCTCTGTGACCAATGTAACGATGAATTAGTAGGTGAATAGTAATGAACCTAGAAGACTTACCTCATTTCGTGCAACCAGAGTTATAAAAGCTCCTTGTTTATAGCACTCGATAGCAATGCACTTTCCAATGCCACTGGAGCCTCCTGTAACCTAAAAGCAGAAGTTAAGAAATCTTAGCACTTGAAATTTCCCTTCTGTGGGAAGTTTATTTAAAATAACTATGATGGGCTCTAAAACCCAACCTACAGGAACTAGATCTTCAGCTACTGTAGCATCTTCATCCCAGACCTAATGAATGGAGTTTAAGTGCAGACGTGGAAAGATTACACTGTCAGCCGGGCCTGCGTTGTTTCCAGTACTGAGCTATCAATTGCACACCTATGATATTTTTCTGAGTTCACTGTGGCAGGGGGGGTGGGGGGGTGGGCGGGGACGAGAGGGGGAAGTGCCCTGTACATCTAGCTAATAAACAGTACATTAGTCTGATAATTCGAAAAGACACATGCACCCCTATGTTCACAGCAGCACTATTTACAATAGCCAAGACATGGAAACAACCTAAACATCCATGAATGGATGAAGATGTGGTATGTATATACAATGGAATACTACTCAGCCATGAAAAAGAAAGAAAGAATGCCATTTGCAGCAACATGGATGGATGCAGAGATTATCATACAGAGTGAAGTAAGCCAGACAGAGAAAGACAAACATCCTATGATATCGCTATACGTGGAATGTAAAATATGACACAAATGAACTTATCTATGAAACAGAAACAGACTCACAAACACAGAGAACAGACCTGTGGTTGCCAAAGGGGAGGGGGGTGGGGGAGGAATGGATTGGGAGTTTGGGATTAGCAGGTCAAACTATTATATACAGAATGAATAAACAAGAAGGCCCTACTGTATGGCACAGGGAGCTATATTCAATATTCTGTGATAAACCGTAATGGAAAAAAATATGAAAAATTTTGCTGTACAGCAGAAATTAACATCGTAAGTCAACTATACTTCAATAAAATAAATTAAAAAGTAAAAATAAAAAACACTAGTCTGCCTTTGAGTCCAAACCCAAATGAACCATTTCTTTACTACACATCTCCTATGCATGACCAGCTCTACAGGAGATGAAAAGAATAATCACTTGCATACACTTATGATATTTTAAACGACTGCTTATTATAAAGTAATACATGATCACATGGAAATACTGAAAAGTAAAGCTTTTCTTCTTGCACTAGTCTAACCCTCACCATCTATAGCTCAGCCATACTGGCTGTCTTTTGGTTCTATGCTCTCTCCAACCACAGGGCCTTTGCACATTCTATTTTCCCTTCCAGGAATGCTCTCCTCCCCTCTTTTCATCTAACTGGCATCGATTCACCCATTAAATCTCAGCTCTACCTCACTACCTCAGGAAAGCCTTCATGGACTGCCCTCTACCCCACCGCAACCCACTTTGCAGCACTGCATCCTCTGTTTTCTTTGCTTTACATCACTCCATAACCAAACAGCCATGCATTTACTTGTGTGATTATTTGACTCACAACCATCTCTTCCATTACCACCCCATAAACTCCATAAGAATACCAACTCTATCTTGGCTCCCCACTGCATCCCTAGCGCTTAGTACAAGGCCTGGCATACAGGAAGGACTCAATATATATTTTACTTAATAATACGAATGTAACATTACCTTTCTAGTCATTTTCCCTATACACATCTTATAACATGGGCCAGGGGAGTGGGGGGCCTGGAGTCGTCAGGTGAGGGGGGAAAGCAAGTGTCAGAGAGGCATCTGTCCTTACACGCTTTTGCATCCTACTCTAAAAAACATTATTTTGTAATGTCTGAGGTTAAAAAACTAAAAGGCTTTACAATATTGCATTAAACAGCCGTATCAAAAAATATTTAACTATTTCCCTATTGTTAGACATTTAGATTATTTCGAATATTTTACTGTTAGATATAAATCATGCTGTAAAGAATATCTCTGACCAATCGATCTCACGATTTTAAAATCATCATGACATCCTCCTACACAATGTACCTATGTCCGTGAGATGCCCCTACTTTCTCTTGAGCCTCAACTTCTCACTAATGAAGGGATTTCTTTGGGAAAATTAACCAATTATCTACCGGTTACTGTAAAAATATACCTGCTGCCCCAGCTAACAGTTGCCTCTGAGGACCTCCTTGCTATTGAAATATTTCATGGGTAGTTTTGGCTTATGAATTTTCACCAGATATTCCAATTCCATAGCAATTAGCAAGGTCCCTAAAAATGTCCTTAGCTGTTTCATGATGTTGTTCCTGCTGCCTAGAGGTCCCTCCACTCAACATCTCCCACACAGCTGCATTTCCAAATCCTATCTAACTCGCAGAGGCCAGTTCCAATGTCTCCTCCTCCAAGAATTTTTTCCGGACTCTGTCCCTCTGTCCTGTCCTTTGCCTGTCACCTTCTACTTCATGCAGTTACTTCTGTACCTGCCTTAGCTCCCTTACCAGACTCTAAGTTCCCTGACAACAAGCACCAAGTCCAAGTTATCTCCCTCATTCCTAGCACAGCACTTTGCATAAGCAGTTGCTAAATACTTGTCTACATTAATTTGCAAAATGGTGTACGATGCCATTTCCCTGAAAAAAAATACAATGCCAAAAAAAACTTGTAAGATTTCACTATTTGTTATTCAATGAATTGATAGAAGCTGAAGTGATGAGGTTATTGAGAAAATTTATATGCTCTAAAGTGCCATGTAGCTATTCCGATTATTGCTGGCGTTTTTTCTAGACCGTAATAGGTAAGCAAGCTATGTTAAATTACTGCACAGCCAAGGACAGGGGTAACCTTATAAGATTTGTCCATAAAAACAAGAATAAGACTTCAACTTTTGGGTCAGGGTTCATGGGAAACTGACCTTCTAGGCTAAGCCAGCTACTTCATAAAAGGTATCTAAGAATATACATAAGTCCATCTAGACTATGTTACTCTTGATTGGTATAAGAAAACATAAGAGATTTTCCTAATGGCTGAGAAAAATGGTAAATATGTATTGAGTTGCCCGGCCATTGGTAAATTGAGATGTGAGACCCTAAAGATAACAGTTTAATTCCTTTCTTTGTCACTCCCTCTTACTGTTCATTGCAAATATTGTTTTAAATGTTACTATCTCTTTATTTGCACCATATACCTCTTATTGAGGGCAAGAGAAGGGGTGCTTTGCTGCAAGGACAGCTGCTCCCACCCATCTCTCCAAAAGGGAGGACTTGATTTTCTAGTTCTCACCAAGTCAGTTAAACAGCTTTTTTTAAAAAAAAAAAAAAAAACAGCTGATTTAAATAAGTATATACTGTGTAAGACTTGCTGAATAGGTTTACCACTGTAATTAGAGAGATAACACTAGTTTATCAGAATTGCTCTAAAAACAGAACAAGCTATGACCTAAGCCTGCTCACGCTTTCCCATCAGCAAGACACTCTGAACATTGGCCCCTTTTCTAACACAACTGGGTCTAGTCGTAACAAATCTCAAGAAAAAAAATTACACTTTCACTCTTTTTATGACATTAAAAAAGAAGACAGATGGTGACATCATGTGTATTATTCATGTCATCCTCACATTATTTATAGCGGCATATTAAAACGGGATAGTGAAAATAAGAAATTCTTCGGGATCTACCCCAGGAGATGTGTTTATTATCTTATCTACAGCCTGCAGAAGCATGATGGGGCTGGTAGGACCAGAGTCAACATCAACTGAAAGTCCCTTATAAACACTGAATGAAATTTTTCATTACTGCTTTGACTTTACATTTTTACAAGTTATGCTCTGCAAATACCACTTCTGAAAATTCCAACTTTTAAAGCCACGCTTTTGAGGCAGAAGTCTTCTTGCAGATGTGACACTTTCAGACTTTAGCATGACTGTAAAATTTTGCTCTTCTCTCCCTCTGTAATGAATTTACACTCACCTCCTCCTCTATCTTCCACAGCAGAAATAGCAGGATTTGGAAAAACACTAATAGTTTTATGAGAGAAATTAAAGAAAATATATGTTCCCATCCACAAACTCTGTCCCGATTTAAAGCACACTAAAAGCAATGACCATTCCATCCCATCCCAGTTCGGTGAAGAGGCTCGGATTTTAGCGGAGACACCCATATGTCACCTCTGGCACCAGGAGGATTTGCACTGCCAGCTTAGTAACAAATTTTGCTTATTCATAACCTCCCGCCTCAATGTCCCCGGGGTTGTGAGAAAATCAAGTAAGAAAACGGACCAGAAAGCCACAGCAAAATGTGACGTGCTGGGCGCAGGTAAGAAGGCATTCCCTCTGTTTTAAGAAAGGTGCCCCACCTGCAGAAAAGGGATCCTTGAAGACATGAGCTTCTGGTAAGAAACAAACCAAATCCATCCACATCCCCTTCATTCCTAAAGCACTAACTAGCCAGGTCGTTCCGCTCATCCCTCTGACTCCAAAACGACGGCAGAGGATTGCACTGGGACAGCAGTCAGTCGACCCCAGGCTGAGCTCACAAGAGACAGGCAGTGTAGACTGGACAGAAGCGACTCAACACCGCTAGCCAGGACTGCCAGCCCACCGGGTTCAGAGCAATCCCGTCCCCCCGCCAGGTGAGTCACTTCCTGTATTCCTTTGGCAACTGTCACTCGCACAGGCCACCTTCCAGTTCCCAGCTGCCTCGGCGGGTCCTGGAGGCTGGGACCCGGTTCCCCGCTGCCCGCCTCCTTGCGACCCCGCCGGGACCGCGCGCCTTGCCCGGCGTCGCCACCGACCGCGGTGTCCTTGGCAAAGTTTCTCAGCCTCTCTGTTCTTCAGCTGACTCATCGGGAAACCCGAGGACAAAAATATCCAGATCCCAGGGATGCCCCGGGGATTAACGAGAGCCTCCCGAGCCCCTGCAGTGCGGGAACCCAGCTCGCTGGCGCTGCCCGCGCCGCCCCGCTCTCCGGCCCCGGGAGGAGCCAGAGGCAGCGGAGGGAGGGTCCCCGAAGCCCTCCGAACAGACAGTGCCGGGGCGGAGGGCGGCAAGTGACCCTCCATTTGGAGAAGGGGACGTCGGCGGCCCGGCCTGAGTCGCGGACCGGCGCGCCGGGGTTCGGGGCGACCGAGCGGGCCGGGAGGCGGCGGCGCAGCAACAGGAGGCCACTCACCACCACATGCGCCCCGGGCAGGGCGAGGGGCTTGGGGCTGATGAGCGGAGACACCATGTAGAGCAGCAGCACGAACGCCACGAGGAAGGCGGCCGCCAGCAGCAGCATCGCTCGGCCGAGGCCGGGGCCTGGGGCGGGCGGCGCAGGCACAGGCGCACAGGGCTCGGCTGCGCCGGCGATCACGCGCGGCCGCGCGCAGTGCGAGCCCGGTGTTTGGGTTCGCGGCGCGGGGCGGGGCGGCGGCCGGAGGGGAAGAGGCGGAGCCTGCGAAGGGCGCGACCACGGGGGGTGGGGCTTCCAGTGGCTAAAGCGTCGCGGCTGCCGCCTAATCGAGCGGACGGCCCTTTGGGGTCCCCGGGGTCCCCGAGCTCCCAGCGTCAGGACGGGGTCCCGCACCCTCCGCCGGCGAGATGGGCTGCCTCGAGCGCGCAGCGGACGGGGCCCGGGTGGAGCCCCCCGGCGCGCCCCTGGGTGACGCTCGCGGCTGGTGGCGAGTGTGCTGCTTAGGACCGCGGAGAGCGGGTGCCGGGCCTTCCCGAGCCGCTCTCCCGGGGTCGGGCCCCTCCGCGCCGTGGCTCCGGGTGCCGTCCGCCCGAGGCCGGAGGAGGCGGGTCGGAGCCTTCTAAGCCCCGGTTCCGGGATCTCGTCACCTCGTTAGTGTATGGAAGGAGGGGGATCGAGCTCTGAAATCCCGGGCTCCATTTCGTATTTTCTTGGCGTACTTAGAAAATGGTAACAGCCCACTTTCGCTTTGCAGAGGACCGGGAAAGCCTTAACATGGAGTTTTAAAAATCGCCCACATCATTCAGTTTCGTTGAGCTCAGAGTTCATCTCCTTTACCAAGGCAGGGTTTAAAAAAGATAAAAAGCTTTTTGAGATCTAATTTGCACACCAGACAATTCGCCCGTTTAAAGTGCATAGGTAATGGGTTTTGGTATAGTCAGGGTTGTGCAACTGTCACCACTGTCAATTTTGGAACATTTAGTTACACCCCCAAAGGCGCACACAAATCCTTACCCGTTCACAGTCACTCCCCAGTTCCTCCCCATCCTGGCCCGGCCCTAGCTAATCACTCACTAATCTGTCTCTGTAGATTTGCCTATCCTGCATATTTCATATAAATGGAATTATAGAATGTGTAGCCTTTTGTGTCTGGTTTCTTGCACTTAGCATAATGTTTTCAAGGTTCATCATGTGGTACAATGTATCAGTACTTCATGCTTTTTATAACCAAATTATATTCCATTCTGTGGACACACCACATTTCATTTATTCACTCATCAATTGGTGGACCTCTAGGTTGTTTCCACTTTTTTTTTTTTTTTTTTTTTTTTGCGGTGCGCGGGCCTCTCACTGTTGTGGCCTCTCCAGTTGCGGAGCACAGGCTCCGGACGCGCAGGCTCAGCGGCCATGGCTCACGGGCCCAGGCGCTCCGCGGCATGTGGGATCTTCCCGGACCGGGGCACGAACCCGTGTTCCCTGCATCGGCAGGCGGACTTTCAACCACTGCGCCACCAGGGAAGCCCTGTTTCCACTATTTAGCTACTATGAATAATGCTGCTGTGAGCATAAACATTCATGTATAAGTTTTTCATTTCTCTTGAGTATATACCTAGGAGTGGAATTGCTGGATCTTCTAGTAACTGTTTAACCAGAACTGCCAGACTTTAACAAAGCAGCTGCACAATTTTACGGTCCCCACCAACCGTATATAAGGGTTCCAGTTTCTCCACATCCCTACCAACAGTTGCTATCATTTGTCTTTTTAATTATAGCCTCCCTACTGGGTGTAAAGTGACATTTCATTACGGTTTTGGTTTGCATAATGCACGTATTTTTGCTTTTCCTTTTTGAAGTTATTTTTAGAAATACTAAGGTGCTAGGGAACAAAGGAATTGATCTGAGTTTTCCTTCTTTCTTATTGCCCAGAATTAGCCAGATTGCAAGATTTGAGGGTACAGTCCCCAAGGCTTCTGACATCAATTGCAAGTTTGGAGGAGGGTCTCCCAAGCCACCCTCAGGTTTGATAATTTGCTAGAAGGACTCAGAGAGCTCACTGAGATCTGTTTTACTCATGGTTATGGTTTACGAATGTCAGCCAAGGGACGAAGTGCACAGGGCAAAGTCTGGAGAGCTCCAGATGTGACCCTCCCAGCACCGGAGTGTGGCAGTATCCATGGAGTGTTGTCAACGAGGGCAGCTCCTCTGGCATTCAGAGTTTATACTGGGGCTTCATTATTAGGCATGATTGATTGATTGCCCATGTGGCTAAAGGCAGAGTCCAGGTCAGCTGATAATGCATGACAGGAGACTTCCACCTAAATCACATGACTGGTCTTTCTGGCATGACCACCCTAAAATCCAGTTTGGCCAGCCCTCATCTAAACAAGGACAATTCTATCAGGTCTGAGATAGAATACCTCCAAGAAGCCAACGGCAAAGGCCAGACCTTCTCCTGAGGCAAGGCCATCCATCCAAAGCTCTTCTACAACAAAACAAATATATGCCTACCATTTGAAGGAGGCAGTGTGGAGTAGGAGGTTCTTAATTCAATTTCCCAACAGATTTGACCATCAATATCAGTACTGCAATCTTGCTGCTAAGACGATGCCAGTGTTACATCATATCGAGGTGTGAGTAGTAAACAGAACCTGAAAAATAAGGGTCAAAAGATAGCAGCACATTTGCTAGAGTTTCACTCAGTCATCAACAACTGGTCAAGCTTAGCATATCATTCAATCAAAATGTCTCCCAAAGAAATGCCACTCAGGTTTGCAAGTTTCCATCCGACTCTATGCGTTTCCCAAAACAGGAGTGATCTTCACCCATCCAGACATCTTCTAATTGAGCTCTCTTCAGAGACTGTATCATCTCTTGCTCAAGGCATTTATGTAGCTTCGGATTTTCCTTGTCATATAATCTGTTTATTCATTCCTTTCCCCTTGGCTACCAATTCTCCTTCTATTTGTGATTTACTTTTACTCAAACTTTTCCCCGTTGGAAAGGATATTATGTTCAGCCTAGCACTCTGCTGTTCCGGACTGCTGGCACGAACACTAGTCCAGCAAAATCCTCCTCTCAGTCCACTCCTACCCATCACATAGGGCAGGGTGACACAGGCACACAGCGAGTGGGCTTTGCCAACCACTAGGCAATACGGCTGCATTCATGATCAATCCCAACTGTGTCAGGTAGAGTGAAGGCATAATTCACTCATCAGCCCCTTAGGAATTCTGGTGTAAAGGTTTAAAAGTATAGTTACAATTTCTTGCTTGGGGATCATCCCTGATTCCAGCATGCAAAGTTGGAGCCCTGGTGCTTGAGACCACTGCATCAGGCACAAAAATAAGAAAGTTGAGGCAATGTGGAGAAAAGAGAGAAAAGTGTAGTCGTACCACCATCTTGTTTCCACGGAAAGAACTGCAGAGGCATAGCAGCATTCTCCCCCACCCCTTCGCCTCTGGAACCCCCAGAAAAGTGGAGAAATCTACCTACTGGGGACCCTTTCTTGGTTTTCCTCATGGCAAGTGTCAGCACACACTCATGAAGGCATGTAAATCTGCCCCTCCGCCCCCATCTGAGACTACAAACGTTTCGATTGCCTGTTCCAATTCTCTATTAGACCTTTACTCTATGGATGGTGCACAACCTGGTACATCCATCTGATGTGATAGCTCCTTGCCCATCGTTGGACATTATGGGCTTATTTTTACTTTTTTTTCCATTAAAAACATTTTTAATTTAATTTTATTTTATGGGACACTATGGGTTTAGTATAAAGTGTGTTCTTTGATCTGAAGAAATGTAACTTGGAAGTCCAGATTCATGCAATATCTTCTGGTCCAGTCCTTTCATAGTATTTTGAGCATTTGCATCTACCTCTGGGCATGCAAAGCCCAGTCCAGAGTATGTCTATCCCTGTCAAGACCCATCTGTAGCCTTCCAGGGCTACCAGCATCAGTCCAAACACCGGCTCTGTGTTGAGCCTTCCCCCCTGGGGAATCTGCCCCATAGCCATCTGCAGCCCCTGCCATTCTTGTTGGCAGATAAAAAAAAAAGTTCTTGGCATTTTCTGCCCCAGAGGGTACACGAGGACAAGGTCTAGATTCAGCCCATCTTTGAGCTGCAGCCCCCCATACCCACTCTTTTCAGGTACTCAGGTGGCCACCTCAAGTGGGCACACCAGGATATCCACTTGCTGGTTCCAATCACCTTCTGATCCTAGAAGGAGGTTCTTCTAATGAACAGTGACATGCTCTACTTTAACATACTCCTTAAACTCCCATAGTGATTTCCCCAGGGCCGTGCCCCCTATAGGCATCTCTTTAATGGGCCAGTTTTCTGTTGCCCTTCTACCCAGCCACATGGACAGGACGTTAGCCGCTGCCTATGCGTTGGTTTGAAAACCCAAATCTAGGGACTCACAGCAGGTAACTCAGCCCACCAAGCTGATGTTTTCATCTTTTCCAATCAGAGTTGTAGCCTTTCCAACGCGATGCTGTCTGCTCACCTCGAAACTGCCGTCCATAAACAAAACAGCTCCTTTTTGGTCAACACAGAGCTACTCAGACGGCACTGCCCAGGTAACTACAGGTTCAGCAATTCCTCAAGTGGTTCCAAAGTCGGCCCTAGGGCAAAAGAGTCTACCTGCTTGTGAACGCACGTGCACCTCTCTGCATTTCCCTGGGCCGTGTGCCTGCAAAACCGGTTCCATTTTCTAATGGAACCCTTCTGGGCACTGTCTTCTCCATTAGAGTGCTTCTTTAACATCACCCAAGACAACATGTGTATTTCAGGTTTCAAGATTATTTTTATGTACTTCAGTCATTGGGGCAGTTTCCATTAATGTCCAATAGCAAGCTAGTAATTGCCCCTTAAATGGCAATTCTCTGGTCTAAAATCTCAGCAGCCATTGACAGGTGGCGCTCACAGCCTTTTGCCATAAGCCCCCCAGTCTGAGTAAAGATTCCAGGATTTCTTTCAAACGGTTTTATGGAGAAGATCTAGCAACATTTCCAGATGAGGAAATATATGCACCTCCAAAATTCAAATAAACCAACTAGACACCGTTCTTATAACATGTTTTGTCAACCAGGTATCCCATACTGGTTGTTTTTTTTTTTTTTTTTTTTTTTTTTGGGGGGTTGCCCCACGAGACTTGTAGAATCTTAGTTCCCAGACCAGGGATCGAACCTGGGCCACCGGCAGTAGAAGCACGGGGTCCTAAACACTGGACCGCCAGGGAATTCCTTCCCATACTGTTTACAATTAACAGCCTGTGTGGGCGCAGGCAATGTTATTGGTTCCCATTTAGCCTGGTCTATCAATATTGAAGGGCAGAATCACCTGCCTTCTGATTTACAGTGCGAGGTAGGGGAAGCTTTCCCCAATCAGACACAAAATCCATCCCCAGAGTACATTCACGTAAAGGAGACACAACCACTTCACACAGTCTGCCCCAACATTCCAATTTTCATCCAACCTTTCACCTTAATTCTGTCAACCTCTGTAGCCCCAGCACCTCTCACCCGGACTGTAGAACTGTAGTCCGTGTTGGGACTTCACCAACAGGTTTTAGAACCACCTAAATGTCCATCAATGAATGAATGGATGAAGAAAATGCAGTAAATGTACAAAATGGAATATTAGTCAGTCTTAAAAAATAAGGACATCCTGCCAGTTGTGATAACATGAATGAACCTGGAGGACATTACACCAAGTGATATATGAAAACATTTCACAGAAACTTTGCGACGCAGAAAGACCAATATTACATGGTCTCACGTATACATGGAATCTAAAAGAAAAAAAAAAATCCAAACTCAAAGTAATAGAGAGCAAAATGGTGGTTACCAGAGTCTGGATGTGGGGGAAAGGGGAGATTAAAATTTTTTTAAAAAGAAAAAGAAAGGAGAGACAGTAGAATGCTGGTTTCCAGGGGCTGGGGGAGGAGGTCATGGAGAGTCACGGTTTCATGGGTACAGAGTGTCAGTGGTGCAAGATTAAAAGAATTCTGGAAATGAAGATGGTGATGGTTGCACAGCGATATGAATATACTTCATACCACCAAACCGTTCACTTAAAAATGATTGGTAGTAAATTTCATGTTAGGTGTATTTTATCACCATAAAAAAATTTGGAAGAAGACAGTTCTCCCCAAACTGATATACTATCTCAATGTACTTCCTATCAAAATCCCAGCAAGATTTGTTTTTGTAGCTATAGACAAGATTATTCTAAAATTATATAAAAAGGCAAAGAGACTAGAATAGCTAAAGCATAAAAAAAAAAAGTGGGAGGAATCAGTCTACCTGACTTCAAGACTTATTATTTAGCTACAGTAATAAAGACAGTGTGGCATTGGCAGAGGGGGATATACAGAGGTCAATGGAAGCCACACTAATACACCCAACTGGTTTGTGACAAAGGTGCAAAAGCAGTTTGATGGAGGAAAGGTAGCCTTTTCAAGAAATAGTGCTGGCAGGGAGATCAGCTCGGTGCTTTGTGACCACCTAGAGGGGTGGGATAGGGAGGGTGGGAGGGAGACGCAAGAGGGAGGGGATACGGGGTTATACGTATATGTATGGCTGATTCACTTTGTTATACAGTAGTAACTAACACAACAATGTAAAGCAATTATACTCCAATAAAGATGTTAAAAAAAAAAAGGAATGGTGCTGGGACAATTGGACATCCATCGACAAAGAAAGGAAACTCGACCTCAACTTTACACCTTCTGCAAAAATTAACTCAGGTGGTGTGATGGTTAGTTTTATGTGTTGGCTTGATTGGACCACCAGGTGCCCAGATATTTGGTCAAAAGTTATTCTGGGAACTTCTGGGAGAGTGTATTTAATGAGACAAACATTTAAATCAGTAAACTGAGTAAAGCAGATGGCCCTCCCCAATGGGGGTGGGTCTCATCCAATCCGTTGAAGGCCTAGATAGAACCAAAAGGCTGACCCTACCCCAAGGAAGAGATCATTATTCCTGTCTGATGACCTTTGAACTGGAACATTGCCTATTTTTCTTGCCTTTGGACTTGAGTTGAAACACTGGCTCTTCTTAGGTCTCCAGCTTGCCAACTCACCCTGCAGATCTTGGGATTTGCCAGCCTGCATAAACACGGGAGCCAACTTCTTATATTTTATATACATGTACATGTATATACATATCTTCTATCTGTTCTGTTTCTCTGGAGAGCCCTAATACAGAAGGGATAATGAACTTAAATGTAGAACTATAGAAAAGAAACATTGGATTTAAAAGAATGAAGACTTTGGTCAATCAGGAAAAAAAAAATCAGGTCATTTGTTTAAAAAGGAAATCAGGCTAGTTTCAGATTTCTCCACAGTGACACTGAACATGAGAGAACACTGATACATGTATAAGATCCTCAAGGAAGGAATGTTTTCTATCCAGCTAATCTGTATTTCACCCGTTGAACATGTAATCATTAAGGAAATATTTTTCCCATCAGTGCTTCTTGAGAAAAGTATTAAGGCTATTATCTTAGTCTGTTTGGGCAGCTATAACAGAATACCATAGACTGGGTGGCTTATAAACAACAGAAATCTATTTCTCACATTTCTAGAAGTTGGCAAGTCCAAGATCAAGGCACTGGCAGATTGAGTGCTTGATAAGAGCTCACTTCCTGGTTCACAGATGTGTCTTTTCACCGTGTCCTCACCTGGAGGAAGGGGGAAGGGAGCTCTCTAGGGTGTCTTCAGTGAGGGCCCTTATCCCGTTCATGAGGCCAAAATCACCTCTCAAAGACCCCACCTTCAAATACCACCATGTTGGGCCTTAGGATTTAACACGTGAGCCTGGGAGACACAAACATTCAGCTTATAGCAGGAGCTTCAACTGGTCAAAAGATGACTGAGAAAAGTATAGTAAAAGGACTGTCTTTTGAGAATTTGGCAAATGAATATGTTTAACTGTAGAACGAAGACTAAAACAAATGTAGGGTCTAGGGTAAAGATGGTATATAAATGTTATACACCTTAAAAATGTAGAAATAATAAAAGAAACATGTTTTGGGAGGGGAAGGAGGAAACACGTGGAAGGTAGGGTGACTTTACTAATTGCCTCATTTATACCTGACTTCCAAATATACTGGTTAAAATAGACAAATCAAGTAATAGAAGTATAAATATTTACCACTATAAATGTAAACATTAAAAAATATATTATTGACTCAAATCAGGTGAGTTGGGTAGGAAGAAGTATATAAATTTTATCGTTGCTTACGGTGAAGCATTAACAGATCCTGTCAAAGGAAGCAGATATGGGGCTAAGTAAGGTCTAATCATAGAGGCAAACAACTATATTAGAAGCTATCCTAATGAGAGGTTATTTACAAAGGCAGAGGGAAAGTAACACTACCGCTCTTCACAGATGAGGATTACGTTCTCTGCTGCCTTCCACAGCAAGTGCTGTTTCCGAGTCTTGAGAATTCCCTGTGTTATGCAGGACCGATTGGCAAACATCAGGCAGTACTGCCCTTTTCACTCTTAGTTGAGAGCAGTGCTTCTCAAATTGTGTTGAATGTCCAGGTTCCTTCTTTATTTCCTTTCCGTTGCAAACCAGTTAGAAAAATGAAATGAAAACAAACCAAAACAAAGACATGCAAAATATAACCTTTAACGATTTACTGTTAAAGTCAACAGACTTAAAAATACATTAAATAAACATTATCTGAACAAACATAGAGAAAAAGAATGACACACTGTATAGGCCGTTCATAGAAAGTATGCATAGGAACTTCCCTGGGTTGAGAATCTGCCTGCCAATGCAGGGGACACGGGTTCGAGCCCTGGTCAAGGAAGACCCCACATGCCGTGGATCAACAAAGCCCGTGCACCACGACTGTTGAGCCTGGGCTCTAGAGCCCGTGAGCCACAACTACTGAAGCCCATGTGCCTAGAGTCCATGCTCCGCAACAATGAGAAGTACGTGCACCGCATGGAAGAGTAGCCCCTGCTCACTACAACTAGAGAAAGCCTGCAAGCAGCAACGAAGACCCAACGCGGCCAAAAATAAATAAATAAAAATAAATAAATCTATAAAAATTATTAAAAAAAAGAAAGTATGCATAAAAGTGGTTAATATAGAGAATTATTTTTGCAACAAACTATATTTTCCAAAGATGGCTGCCATGATATCTCCAATCCGTATGTTCTTTTATAATGTGACCTTGATGCTCATTCCACTGAGTGGTGGGGTCTACATCCCCTTCCCTTGAACCTGGGTGGACCTTTGCGACCGCCTTGACCAATGGACTGTGGCAGAGGTGACACTGCGGGCCTTATAATTATAGCTTTGAAAAGGCCGTGTAGCGTCTCCCTGGTTTTCTTGGGACAGTAGCCCTTGCATTTGATCCATCGTTCTTGAGTAAACTCAAGCAGTCTGTGGATGGGTCCATGTAAACAAGAACTGAGGCCTCCGGCCCACAGTCCAGTTGACTCCCAGCCAGTAGCTGACGCCAACTTGACAGCCATGTGAATAAGCCATTTTCAAAGTGCATCCTCCGTCCCCCAGTGACAATGCATGGAGCCCTATCCGTATGGCAGATTCAAGAGCAAAAGAAATGGTTGCCGTTGTTTTGAATCACTGAGTTGTGGAGTTATAACTGGTGACAGAAGTAACAGAACTGAAACACTATTACACTGGCAGCTTTCTATTAGCTTGCTTTGATAACAAAATTGAGTGAAATAGCAGTGACTCACATTACATGCCTATAATCACACTAGGTAGCATTTTTATCGTGAGAAATGAGCTTTCTTCTTTCTTGTTAACTTATCTAATGTATTATAGGTTGAGTTACCAACAATGCAGCTCATAAGGGATAATGTTTACCAAAGCTATTTGAAGGTTTTAATACATGCTGCATTAATAAGCTAGATACTAAAGGGCAAATGTTGTAGATTCCGTTTATACGAGATACTTAGAATAGGCAAATTCACAGAGAAAGAAAATAGAATAGTGGTTATTAGGGGCTGGAGGGAGGAGAGAATGGGGAGTTATTATTAATGGGCAGAGAGTCTGTCTGGGTGGAAAGTTCTGGAAACAGTGTTGATGGTTCTGCAACATTGTGAATGTACTTAATGCCACTGAATTGTACACCTAAAAATACCAAAAAATGGTAAATTTTATGTTATGTATATTTTACCACAATAAAAAAACGCTCACTTCATAAAACTTAGAAAATAAAGAAAAAATGTTTAATTAGTAATTCTACAACTCAGAGAGAGTTGTTCTTAGCTCTAGACTTTCCTCAAGACGCCTTCTTGGGATGACCTCACAATACGTGGCAGGGTTATTAAGATAATTTTTTTCTATTTTCTCTTCCCTTGTTCGAAGATAGAGGGCTTTCTTTGTATTTTGTAAACAGGCAAAACATAATCTCCTGTACAATATTTTCCTTTCTTCTGGCTCCCCCTACCAACAAATCCTAATCTCTCATGTCACTAAAGAGATTAAGCGAAATACCTTTGAGAGCAACGGGAGAAAAAGGAGATTTTGCAGGCTACCGGCAGGAACGGGGACAGATTTTTCACCTCACATCTGAGGGTTGGAGTGAAAGGCTCCCCCCAGTGGCCAAACTTCAAACAGGGCGTGGCACTAAGATTTTCAGCTTCAGCGAAGATTCTCTCCTGCGTCACTGGTGCGGAAGGGGATAGCAGAGGGACGTCTATGGACTTGAATAAAAATGTCAGCAACACTGTTGGACTGGGGATTTATCTCCTGTTCTGAGCACTATGTAAGCCTTTTGGACTTTAGTACAAGCCTTGGAGGAAGAGGTCTCATAAAGACTAACAGTGATTTTCCTGACAGCACAGCAGATTTAGGTTTGATTTAATGATAATGTAGAAATATGATATTTTAGTCTACTGGAGTTTGTGAACGGAAATTTAGACTCGCCATTAGCGAGTTCCCATAATTTCAACATCCCCTAAAGTAACAGAAAAAATTGTTAACGTGTTTTCTCTACTTTGTAGCCAAACCTATAGCAGAAGGAATCTGTGAGAACTAATGTTCTGCCTCTTAGAGGAAAGGGGTGTGTGTGTGTGTGTGTGTGTGTGTGTGTGTGTGTGTGTGTGTGTACTTTTATTTAGATTCTAGACATATTGCCTTGGAGATTAACGGCTGTTGAGAGAGCAGACAGCCGTACTGATTGGCCAGGGCTGTGCCCACAATATACCCGTTGTTAACCATTTTTATCATCGCCCTTCCCACTTTCATGTGGCTGCTACCAGTTTCTTCCATTTTCAGTTTTAAAGTTTTTATTTCATAACCTAGAGTTCCTTTGATACTTTGTAATCACTTTTTAATATGGAATGTTTAAAGGCTTCTATAAAATTGTCAGTGGATTCTTAAAGGAATTATTTACGGCCTAAGACATCATACGTTGCAACATTAAAAGGCTTTTGTGTACTTAATTGCAACGTATGATGTCTTAGGCCGTAAATAATTCTTTTAAGAATCCACTGACAATTTTATAGAAGTCTTTGGGAAAATAGGATATAAGTCTTAAGAGTTTTGGCAACTTTCCAAGATACAACTATTCCCATATCAAGAATACCTACATTCAAATGCTTAATCATTTCAGCCAGAATGGTGATCACTTGTATACAATAAGCACGGTTCCATGACCTTGTTCATAGATAATTCGTGGGTCTGTGTTAAGTGCTTGGGAAATATCAAGATCAGTCAGTGATGGATTCTACCACTACATGTTTTTAAAGTTGGCTCTTAAATTTCATCTCCTCCAGAAATGACCTTTAATCCTTCCATCCTCGTTATTTACTTAGTCACATTTGCTTTTTGTGGGGCTGTGAATGTGTGTATGTGCAATTTCAAAGTAAGTTGCAGACATCATGGGACTCTTGTCTCTCATCCCTGTATGTCCATAATTCAGGACGTATCACCTGAAAATAAGGGCCCCAGAAACACCCACAATAACCACAATACCATTATCACACCCAAGACAATAGCAATTCCATATTATCTGATATCTAGTTTGTATTCATATTTCTTCAATTATATCCAAATTGTTTTTTTACAGCTGTTTTTTCAGGTTCTCATATTGCATTAAGTTATTGGGTTATGTGTCTTCAGTTTCTTTTAATCCAGGAAAAGTCCTTCAACCTTTTAATCTTATTTATTTTTTGTTTAACGACATTGACTTTTTGGAGAGACCAGGCCAGTTGTCTAGCAGATGTTCCACATTCTCTTTGGACTGATTGGTTCCTCATGATGTTATTTATTTCCCTCTCCCCTGAATTTTCTGTAACCAGCAGCTAGGTCTCTGGTTTGACTGGATTCCGATTACATATTTTTGGTAGGAACACTTCCTAAGTGTATTTGGTATTGCATCCCACCAGGCAGTGCAGTCAGGTTGCCCACACTCAATTTGATTTCTTGGGTAAGGTGCTGACAACCGTATATCTCCTGTTAAAGATCATGTTCCCCTCTGCAATGAGCAAGTACTCTGTGAGGGACACTTGGAAATGTTGGTAGATTGCCACCACCAACCCCTCCCATTCCTATTTGCAATTCCTCTACCCCCGACAAGAGGTAGAATCTATTTCTCATCCCTTGAAGCTGGATTGGCCTTGTAACTTGGTTTGACAAATACAATGTGATAGAAGAGGTATTTCTTTATTTCTGGTCCTAGGCTTTAAGAGGCCTTGAAGCTCCTTTTGCCCTCTCGGGATTAAGCCACCAAGTAAAGGAACTCAGGGTGGACTCTGAATGATGAGGGACCACATGAAGGGGAGAGGCCCAGCCAGCCCAGCTGGAGGCACCAGACGTGAGTGGAGCCATCTGGATCCCTGCGCCCTGGTCAAGCCGCCCCCGCCAAACACCACGTGCAGCAGAGGCAAGCCCTCTTCAGGGAGCTCTGCTAAACTGCAGTCATGAGAAATAAGACGGTGTTTTAAGGCACTGTGATTTTGAATGATTTGTCTTATAGGAAACAGATCTCATGTAAATATTCTTTCATTCAATAGTTTTAGCATCATCGATGATCCTTGCCTGGATCGACTATGTCATTGGGGTTGCCAGAGGCTAGTTTAAAATCTGTGATTCTCTGTACATTCATTAGCTGGCTTGTTTTATTGAGAGAGTGAGTGAGCAGGGGGAGAGGGGAGAACGCCAGCTTTCCCTCATTGACTAGGTATAAACTAACTGTACTGTGCTTTCTGAAATGAGGGTAAATGCTCACTCTTTCCCATTAGCTATTAGTTTCAGAATAAAAAGTTCATGTAATATTTACCTCCAAGGATGATAAATCACGTTCTCTCCAATTCTTTTCCTCTGGTCTTCTTTAGATGTCTCTCCTCCATAGCCACATGGCACCCTATGTATCGCTCTGTCACTGAACTCCAAGTGTTGCAGTGTATTCACCTGTCTACCCTGTTAACTGGACTGGAAGTTTCATTTTTTTTCTTTTCTGGCTACGCCATGTGGCATGTGGGATCTTAGTTCCCCGACCGGGGATCGAACCCAGGCCTCCTGAAGTGGAAGCAGGGAGTCCTAACCACTGGACTGCCAGGGAATTCCCTGGACTGTAAGTTTCTTGAGAGCAGGAACATTGGAGGCTCAGACTCAAGTACACACAAAGTTCTCAGTGAAACTAGATTTCTGCCGTACTTCTACTTTGTTTTTTCTTCATGCATGTATCTTGCATAATTTAGATAATAATTTATAATTTTTTTATCCTGCAACTGTTTTTGTCTTGGTTATCTAGATTTATTGACCTTAGATATGATTCTGTTTCCTCTTTGATAGATGAGCCCTTAGATCACTTACATTAACCCTTCTCTTCTCCCTCCCAATTTTTGATAGTAAATATCACCATTTAGAATTTTTTATTGGTTACATTTGAAACTTTTAATATTTTAAAACCACTATTTCTTCATCAATTTTTGAAACCTTGCATTACTACCCATTTTTAAAGATTAAGCTTATATAATGTCTGCATCCTTTTTTTAAAAAGGATTTAAGATATGGGGATATATGTATAGCTGATTCACTCTGTTATAAAGCAGAAAGTAATACACCATTGCAAAGCAATTATACTCCAATAAAGATGTTAAAAAAAAGGATTTAACTTTTCTTTTTTTAAAATATTTTATTTTATATTATTTTCTTGGCCGCCCCACGCAGCTTGTGGGATCTTAGCTCCCCACCACGGATTGAACCCGGGCCCTCAGCAGTGAAAGTGCGGAGTCCTAACCAGTGGATCACCAGGGAATTCCTGTCTCTATCCTTTTTAACACACCTCTTTGAATACCCAACGATCTCAGATGTATCTTAATGAAATATTAGGCAAACAGAAGAACATAAGTATGTAGGCCCTGATACTCTCTAAAACTCACTTTTCTGCGCTGTCCATCCTGAGGAGTTAAATGGGTCCCTGGTAGATGACACCACACAGCATCTTCCATGTTCTGAATAGTGGCACGAATTGGTGGGATTTCTCCTAGGTCTGTAAATACTGCTTTACTGCTTTTTCAGGAGGGGGGCGTTCCAGGGGCCCTTCTTTTCCCATTAACCTTCACTCCTGGGGCCGGGGAACTGCTGCGGTGAGGATACTTGTGCAGAGTTCCACTGGGCCTGCTGTGGTGCAGACTCCAGTCAAAACTCCACCCCACTTATCACTTGCCTCCCATAGATGCTCTCTTGAATAGTGGACCACAATGACTTTCTGATTCTCTGGTAAAGAATATTAGCTCAGGGACTTCCCTGGCGGTCCAGTGGTTAAGACTCCGTGCTTCCAATGCAGGGGGCATGGGTTCAATCCCTGGTCGGGGAAGATTCCACATGCCTAATAGTTCAGAGCCAGTGTTCAATAATCTTGTGAGTATTCCCTTTCTTTATTTCACGGTAGCCTTAAGCAGCATCAGACCCTTTGGGGAAAGCTGAAGGGAAGCTCCCAGTGCACCTGAGACGTTCCTGTAGGATCCTTCCTCAACAATACAGAGTCTCCACTTCTTTCAAGTGGTGTAGAGTCTATGACCGGATTGTGGTCTGGAAATTGAGTGGGGTGCTCCATCATGATGGGAAGACCTCTGCTTACCAGCTTTTTGGTTATACCAACACAGCAGCCCTTAGTGAAGATCCTAAGGACCCTGCCACCCTTGAATCACTGGTCAAGATCTCTGCAGGAAAGACCACCCTGATTATCACGCCAGCCCTGCAGCCTCATGTGGTGACCAAGTCCACCCGGCTTGTGCTGGCTAATTGCCACTGCTTGGCTTCTGCAACCAAAAGATCGTTTCCAGCTCCAATGAAATCAAGGACCCAAAAAACCACTCTGAAATGCCTTCCTTTCATCTATCAGTGCCTTGGTCAAGGGGCTGGGTTCTGGGTCTTCTCCAGGAACTTGTGGCTTTGTGAGTGATTCTCACGTGATATATCCACTCCAGCATTTCTCCTCCTAGATACTGGGTTCTTTCTTTCACATCATCTTAACTGGAGTTCAGAGTGGTCGACTGTCAAGTTCAGTTTCTTCAACCAGTAAAGCAAACAATTAAAATCACTCTTGGCTGCTCAAATGAAAATTCTAAATTCAGAATCTGTGTTGACTGAACCCATACTGATAGATTCAATCATATCTGAAATCAGACTCTTTTCTTGGCTGATCACCGACATAATCCATTCCCACACATAGTTCTCGAGATACTGCCTGATACTCAGAATCCTCCAAGCTCTCACCAATATACATATTTCGATAGTATGGATCCTACTCTACTGAATTTCCTTACGTTCACATAAAATAATCTTGGTGAACCTGTGAATTCCACTGATATAATTTGGCAACCTGCAGGATCAAATACTGAGTTTTGCTTTTGATTACTTTAGTACTCTGAATACAAATGTTTCTTTTAGCACAGTCACGGAGGATCCCTGGGTTTCCAATTAGCAGTCCTTGAAGTTCTCATGCCTTCATTTTGTTGTACAGCAGCTGCAAAGTAGTTCCCCAATGTCTTGTCCTCACCGGACACTTCATTCCATGAGACCGCAGACAATGACGTAATTAGCCGTTTCACCATCCAGTCAGATGCTATCGATGCTGCTGCGATCCTGTTTTTAACGTCCTGCCATCTTGGTGGTGCTCAAGATTGAAGGACCTGGGTGGCAGCACCTGATAAACCAAGGCTAGTCAAGGGCCCACATGACGTCTGCCACCTAATGAAGAAAAGTAGGATATCCCCACTTTGGTTCCTATAGCAGGAAGCCAGGGCCAGTCCCAAAACCAGGTAGGTGATTTAGATGAATATTCCTCCAAAGAACATTTGTTTGATGAATATCTTTTCTGTTCTTCTTGACAGGGAAATAGGATTTACCAGCGGGCAGGAGTAAGGAGGGCATGGCGCCAAGGCGCTCAGGAGCGCAGGGCCCGCCATGTGTCCAGGGCCATGACTAGGGCTGTGTTCGACCCCACAGTCTTCCAGGGTCATGAGCTGCTTTTCGGCCACCATGTTTTCAAATTCATCCACATGAACCTTAGTATATCCCCGCTTCTTGGAGATCTGGATCTTCTGGTGGCCAGGGAACTTGAACTTGGCCCTGTGGAGGGCCTCAATCACATGCTCCTTGTTCTGCAGCTTGGTGCGGACGCACATTATGACTTGGCCAACGTGAACCCTGGCCCCTGTGCCCTCGGGCTTTCCAAAGGCCCTGTGCATACTTGTCTGCAGCCTAGATTGGGGACGGCACGCTAGTCATGAATATCGACTGGAAAGGGCTGTCTTCAAGGTACCTTAGGGTAACCTGTACAGGCAACAGGTTGCACACACTACCGAGGAGGCTGTTTGCAGCTACTGCACACTGGGCGCCCATGGGGAAAAGAGCACAGTTGGCTGAACTGGCTGCAAATGCTGTCCTTTTTTCTTCTCTCTTTCTCTTCTTAAAGCCTCTTCTATTATTTCATAGAGTTCCAGAGGAGACAAATTCCTGTGATCAGCTGTCAAGCTGACTGCAATTCTTACCTAAAAACTTTTACTTTAACTTTTGGAAATTAAAGTATTTAAAGATATAAAAAAAGAAAAAAATAAGTATCCATATTTCTATCATGCAGATTTAGCCACTGTTTATTTCTTGATGTCTTCATTCCTAATTTTCTTCTCTTTTAAAAGAAATAAAAATTGCAGGGTAACAGGGAGAGAGGCAAAAACTATACATGCTCATTGTAAAGTATTCAGACTTAGAAAAAAATACAAAGACTCATTCACTCAAATATTTATTGAGCGCCCATCAGGCACCAATACTGTTCCAGACACTGAAGGTACAGGCGACAATAAAACAGACAAGAAAATCCCAGCTTTCATGGAATATACGTTAGGAGGAAAAATTACAAATAAGAAAAGTAGTAAATTATATAGTATGTTGGACGATGATAAGTGCTACAGAGAAAAATAAAGCAGGGATTGGGGTATAAGGAGAGTCAGGACGAATTGTCATTTTAAGTAGGATGACCAGGGAAGGTCTCAGTGGAATCTGAAAATAAAGGACCTGAAAGAGGTGAAGAAAGGAAAAAAGTCAAGCCGAATCTCACTACCCATAAATAACATAATGAACGTAGGGTGAAAGTAATTCCAGATATCTTTCTATGTATATGTACAGATATCTGGATGAATGGTTATGATGAATGTACAGAAAGATACAGCTGGGAGAAATATACTGTTATAAAAAACGAATTCACACTATAAAAGATTTCTTTTCAATCATCAATAACCTGTTTATTAAGCACCTATTTTTGTTTCCAGAGACATACATATCTACATACATATATCTGTATCACCCAGATGTGGGTTTGGGATTGCATTAAATCTAGAATCAATTTGGTCAGAAATGATATATATATGTATTTTAAAAATTACTTATTTATTTATGGCCTGTGGGACCTTAGTTCCCCAACCAGGGACTGAACCCAGATCCCTGGCAGTGGAAACATGGAGTCTTAACCACTGGACTACCAGGGAAGTCCCAGAAATGATATTTTTCTAAGAGTCTTCCAACTCATGAATGGGTCCCACCACTCCATTTATTCAGGTCTTCTTTAGTTTCTTGTGGTAATGTTTCATAATTTTCTATGCTGAGGTCTTACACATCTTTCAGATTTATTTGAAGGTATCTGATGCTTTCTGATGTTACTGCAATCAGGATTGTTTTTTTTAATCAGTACTGTTTTAATTTCAATTTCTAATTGTTGCTAGAATATAAAAATACAATTATTTTTATGTATTAGCCTGTATCCTGTAATCTTCTTAAATTCAGATTCTTTTCCTAAGTTTATTAATTTGGATTTTCTACATACACAATCATGTCACCTGAGAATAACGATTTTGTTTCTTCCTTTTTAACACTGGCTAGAATCTCCTGCACAAAACTGAAAAGGAGTGGTGACAGCAGGCACCTTTGTCTTCTTCCTGATCTCTGGGGAGTTAAAGTTTTCAATAATTCACAATTAAGTATGATGTTTGTTAGAATTTTTTTGTTTCTTTAGTGGATGCTCTTTATTAAATTCAGAAGCTCTCTTCAATTCCTAGTTTGAGTTAAAAAAAAAATCACAAACGGGTGCTGGATTTTATTAAATGCTTTTTATGACTCTATGAAGATAACTTTTCCCCTTTATTCCTGTAAATGTGGTAAATATTAATTTTTCAGTTCTAAGCTACAGTCCTTGCTTTGCGTTGCAGCATGTAAACGGAAACTTGCTGGTTTCTGTGGCGTAAATCACTTCCACCATGGCAGGTTTCAAGCTACCAATGAGGTGACTGAAGAGGTGGGCAGCAATGTGTAAAAATGGTTCTTGTGAGCCAGTATGAGCCAGCTCTGGCACACCTCTGATTTCAGTTCCCAGTGATGAAAATGTACCACAACTTCACTAGACCAGCAGGAACAAAGCAATTTCAAATTACCTATTTTATTAAAAGTCTCACAGACAATCTAGGAAGTAGATAAAATATGGATATAACTCCCTTAATGTTTTCAAGTCTTTATTAAGTACCTAATAAACAGTGTCTAGAACTATGCTAATACAAAGGAAAACATAACTATTTGAAGAGCTTACAATCTGAACGATCTAAACAAAATTAACAGAGTGTGCTTGACACTTGGAGAAAAATCTTAAGATAGTCACAACTCGGTGCTAAAGAAATCCAAAGGTTGGATGGGGTAGTCTAGGAATTCTTCCTGGAAGAGATTAGATGGGTCATGAGCTAGGTCTTAATGGAAATCACAGGATTTGGACTAGCAGAGGAAAGAAGAAAGGGGGCAGGAGAGCACCCAGTACCTGTGGGAGCTCACAAAGCTGGGTGACATTCCCAGCACTGTGCTGGGAAGGTGTGCCTCCATTTTCCACCTGTGCAGCTGCAAGTGGCTAAATGATACTTCACATTAGTAATCAAATACACTCATTCTGTCTTTCTGCATGTTGATGACAGTAAACTCAAAAACCAATTTTCTACTGAAATACTTTTATAATTAAGGTCCCTATAGAGTTTTCAGACTGAGACCAAAAAATGTTCTTAAACATCCAGGGAATAGCTAGCTCATAGAGTTGCTCAAGTAGGGTTTACTTAGTGGCTCAGAAAACATCTACCCAAAATCAGAATGGCCAAGGTCCAGACAGAGCCCGAACATTGTTTCCTCTTGAGTATTTATCTGCCCATAAAGAACACATGGAAATGACTTATGCTCTACCATTCTAAAGTAAGTCTAAAATTATTAGATTCTAGAAAGAGTTTTAAAAGCAGAAATGTGGAAAATGGGGCTATGGCTAGAAGTGACATGGATACTGAGGCACGGTTCTCAGAGCACGTGTAAGAACTGAGTGATGAAGTATCCACTCATCATCAACACTGGACTTACACACTACTTGGCCAATTTAAGTAAAATACTTCCTCAAAACAAACTTTGGATTCACAAAAACATCTGGATTTCAGCTATTAGTTATAATAATATAGTTATGTTAATTATCCTAATGATATGATTAATAGCAATACTGTATGATTCTGAGGTGGATAAAGTAAAATGTCTCGTAAGACATCTGCAAAGGACTCGGTGTTGGTGTGCCAAGTTAATTCCCAACTCTCACACAGTAGTTACTGAAAAATAGAATTTTCATGCATACATCTTTAATTAATAATTTTTAGTGATTTCTTTGTATCTAATCAATTTAGATAATATTTTCTCCTATACGGAAGATCCCAAAATAAAGAAGCACACACAGAATATAGCCAATAGTAGGTTGTATCAATTTACTTCACGTAAGAACAGCATATTTCAGGCCTACGACTTCCATTTAATATCAACGAAAACAATCTGTACAGAAAACCCAAAGGCAACCATATAGCACAATATGTAAAATGTGCAAATATACTTTAAAATGCAAGTTATCCTATAGCATTTTCAAGGCAGAACTTTATAGTAAATTAAGGAATCTACCTCATTCTAGCTGACTTAATAACCCTTTGCATGTAGAGCCAATGCAAATGTACAAGGCACAACTTAGTGTTGGTGCTCAAGTATATAACACACACCCTCAGATTATTTATTTGAAGATATTAAAATAATACAATATCATGTTTGTATTTTATTATTTAAGGAGACATCAGCTCATTTCTAAAGCTTCATGAAACATTACACTGATAACATACGTGTGGCCAGGACGAGCTGTTCCCTGAACTTAAAAGGTAAAAGACAAGACTCTAGCTAACCTATATTAAAAAAAATTTATATATATGTACACACACACCGCCCCCATCACACACAAGAACTTCCCATAATCCAAAGGGAGGCTGTTCCTTTTAGCAAAGGTTCCCATTACAGTATTTCATGGCAGAATTATTTAAAAGGTACACATTTATTAACCACCTGTTTTGGTCAATCTTGCTACAAAAAGACACTGAAATAGACAATTTTCTTCTTCAAGATAGAGACAATGCCTAATTTAGAGAGTCTTTCTCTTGAGATTGCACAGTAAAAGGTATTACTTAGTTAAATATAAAAAAGCTTGCTGCTTTTATAGAAATTATTTAAATCTACATGGAGAAAAAAGCCAACCTATCAAAAAAACCAGTAAAAGCCTTGGCTAGAACACAATTCAAAACCTTTCAAACCCAATCAGTGCTCTTTGCTGTTTTACTGCCCATCCCTGAGAGTAAATCATTTTTAATTTTTTTAATAAAATAAATTTTACATTGAAAAGAATGATGCTTAAGTTTTTTTTCAAAATATGAAATAAGCCCCACTTCATTTTAGTTAAAAAAAAAAGAATGCTCTTTGCAAAGACCACTATTTATAACAATTTAAAATATTTGTATCTCAATCAATTTTAATCTTCTTTTTACTAGGTAATTTCTATGTTTTTGCTATTTATGTCACTCATTTGCTTATAACCCATTATTTTATAATTTTTGTTAACAGGAGGATTTAATTGGTAATGGAGCAAAAGTACATATAAAACTTAAATGAATGCTGAAGTGAGATCTCTATTTTCCTGCAGTAAAAGAGTTTTACTGGAAATAATCTGACTGCCATCCAAGAAAGGCAAAAATACCTATGAAAGAGAGAACACACATGGTAAACGTCTTCCTTGTTGTCTTTGGTCTAGCCTTCTTGGCCAAAATCTTCTGTAAACTTCTTTAATTTCAACAAGTCATGCTCATTGACTGTGGGCTTTGTGCTAGATAGTGACCGTAACATATCCGACTGTCAGGAAAAAGAAGGGGGGAAGTATTAGGAATAGATTTAACGGAATAAAAAACATTTCATTATCAACATTCCTAACTTTTGCCTAAGGTTAAATCTGAAAATCTGCATCATGCCATAAACTACTGACGATAAACTCTCTTGTTTTCCTGAAGGACATCTTTGACCAAGTTATTCCTTTGCTTATAAACTTTCAGTTGCTTGCCTTGTCACGATCACAACTTTCAAAGGCTCCTCAGCACCCTAAGGAAGTACAGTCCTCTTAGCCAGATGATCAAGGCCTCCAGAATTAAGTCCCTGATCGCTTTTCTGGCCGTATCTGTTTATTCTTAAACAAGAGAGCAGTTGTCCAAGTGCAACTCAAAAGGAATACATTCACTTATACTTATGTGAAACAGAATAATACCATTTAATCAGAATCAACTAATCAAAAATTTTAACTGTTAGTTAAAATTACAATCAAAATGGTAAGAAAATATACAAATATCAAGGATTCATTAAGAAATTAACTTCTAGGCCATGTCTCCTGTAAAACAGTATGGCAAACAGTCAAAAGAACCAAAACTTTAAAAAATAAACCAAGGATTGCAACAAAAAAGGATTTCTGAATAATTTCTCAGATAAGCATTGTGGTTGATTAACACATAAATATATCTATGTTTACAGATATATTTCTCTCTATATATGCATACAAACTTATATACATATATGTACATATTTGTCTATATATCTAGGTCTACACATCATGTGAAAGTCTCCCCTTTGAAAGTTACTGTTAATTTTGACATATAGATTTGAAAATCTATAACTAAAGCAGAAGATTTTAAAAAATGACTGTTTATCAAGAAAACATAAACATAATAAATGTACCTTTTCAATCACAGTAAGTTCACTAAAATTAATATGGCTTACAAAATAATAAAGTCTTATGAATTATTTTATTTCTTCCAATAGAAACTACAGCAATGTAATTTTTATGAATATTTTAATTCCTCTAATATAAACAGAAATGTAATTTTTTATAATAAAACTTCTGTTTTCAGAACTTTTTAAAAGAGTAGTGCATTATTTAAACTTTCTATGAAGCTCTGAGAAGTAAAACAGGAAAATACTATTATGACTACTATGATTCACGCATTAGCGTTTCTGGATATCTTACAAAATCTGAGATTCAGGGGAAAAAATTTTAACCAATCCCACCATTTTGGTGATAATATCCCAGCTATAAGACCTATAATGTCAGAAACCTGTATGTTTTTAAAAATAGCTTATTCACTTAAAATTTCCTCGAAGCCCAAGAAAACATTTTAAAGATAATTATTTTTTATATTTTACATTCAACTAATCTTTAAAACTTTTTAAGTAGTTAGTATTAACCTTTTTGAACTAATTTTACAAAACTGAAAATTTTATCTGACAAATTATAAAATATAATTTTTTTCTGGCTGCACGGTGCAGCATGTGAGAGGTTTAGTTCCCCAACCAGAACTCGAACCCGTGCCCCCTTCACTGGAAGCATGGAGTCTTAACCTTAACCACTGGACTGCCAGGGAAGTCCCCATAAAATATAACGTTTTAAAATTTTTCTTAAAAGCAAACAAAATGTCAAACCATGCAAACAACTGGCTCCAAAAGTTTATCCCCAGGGACATCCATCCACGTCATCTCAATGGCACCAGGATCACCTGGAGAACAGGGCGTTAGCAGATCATCTACTATGTTGTTAGGATCAGCTTGTGAAGGTCCGCAAACCTGGAATAAACAGTACAACAACAGAACAAATTAAATAAACATTAAGATTTAGACCAGGGCTTCCCTGGTGGCGCAGTGGTTGAGAGTCTGCCTGCCGATGCAGGGGACACGGGTTCGTGCCCTGGTCTGGAAAGATCCCGCATGCCGCGGAGTGGCTGGGCCTGTGAGCCATGGCCGCTGAGCCTGCGCATCTGGAGCCTGTGCTCCGCAATGGGAGAGGCCATGGCAGTGAGAGGCCCGCGTACCGCAAAAAAAAAAAAAAAAAAAAGATTTAGACCATTATCAGGAAATCTGAAAATGTACTATTATTTTATGTTTTGTTAAAATGCTTACTTCTGAAAATAAACAGAAGCGTATACAACAAGAAGTGCAATTAGCTCTGGGTGATGGGATAGATTTTGCTTGATTTTAATTTTTTTCTTGGATGATTTTCTATATTTGAAATTTCCTACAATAAAGTACTTAGATGATCATAGGGAGAAAATAAGTTAAAATAAAGAAACAATTACCTGTAGCTAAAATTTTCTTTTTTTTTTTCCTAATGATTATTAGGTGGTCATAATCCTAGAGACCAAAAATAGACTTACTTAACACAGTGCTATATTTAAAACAGATAACCAACAAGGACCTACTGTATAACACAGGGAACTCCGTTCAATACGCTGTAATAACCTAAATGGGAAAAGAATTCGAAAAAGAATAGATACATGTATAACAATCACTTTGCTGTACGAAACTACCACAGCAATGTTAATCAACTATACTCCAAAAAAAAAAAAAAAAAATTCCTTTAAGTTACTGTTTTCCATAGCCAAGAAATTTCTGTGATCTTTGGAAGGTTTATTATCTGTGAAATTACTGAATCTTTGTCTTTCCCCACAAAAACTCCTTCTTCAAATATAAGTACAAAATTAAATGCTGAATGTAATTTCAGTGCTATCTTACAATTCATAACTGATTTAAAAGAAAAAGTTTTAATAACATCCAGAAAAAGAAACTTTGTGACATAGAGTCACATATAGTATTTAGAAGGCAACACACTTGTATCAAACCAAGGACTGCTTTCACACTTAATACTTGTTTTACAATGATCAATCTTAAATACTGTCTCAGGATTGGGGCATGGGTAGAGAAATAAATATTTTCACTTTGCTATGTGTATTTTATTGTCTTTCTTTGCTCACAACAATTTCAGTGGCAGGGATTTTTTTGTTTTTTAACTATTGTACTCTGACTTACCTCTGGGCCCAGATTAGTACTTATACATTTAATAAATAAAATACACAGGCAAACTTGTTCTTGCTAATTGAAAAATGGAGAAGATGGAGCCACAGAAAGATCTACTATAGTTGGTGATACAAACGGCCTGATGTTAAAAGAGATTTGCCTGGGAATTCCCCAGCGGTCCAGTGGTTAGGACTCGCTGCTTTCATTGCCGGGTTCAATCCCTGGTCTGGGAACTAAGATCCTGCAAGCTGTGCAGCACAGCCAAAAAACAAAAAGAGAAAGAAAGAAAGAAAGAAAAACGAAATTTGGCTGCTTCAACTCTATCCTCCTAACAAGGGCCTGGCTTTAGGGTCATACAAGCCATCCCTAGTAGTTACACAGAGAACTGAACGGAAAGTTCTGAGTATGAAAGGACTGAGTTCCTTCTAAATGGCCAAGAGAATTTAAGAAAAGACACAACGGTTGTGGCATAAACTTGATTCTGAGCTAACCATATTTCTCTCAGTAATGAAATGGCTGAAGAAGAGATGAGTAATATTTACTGGGCTATTCAGGTACCATGACAGCTGTTTTATGAATATTCCTTCATTTCATTTTCATAAGAGCATTTCAAAGTAGTAATTATCATCCTTACTTAAGAGATGATAAAAACTGAGACTTAAAAAGGTAATGCAATTTGTTCAAGGAGATAAAACAAGTAAATTGTAGAGTCAGGCTTCAAATTCAGGTTTTAATTCAAGCTCCTCATTTAAAAAAAAAATTTTACTGTGGTATATAACAGACATATATGTGTATCAGAGTCATGACATATTAGTTTGTCATGTACCGATGGATTAGGTTTGCTAACAGTGTTTCAGGATTTTCATATCTACGTTCATGAGCATACTGGAGACTGCTGTCCTCAGCAAGAGAGCTGGTCCAAATTACCTAGTCTACTGTTACTTAAATTGAATATGCCAAGACTACAGTCTTTTCACAAAATTCTCTCTCAAACCATATACACTCAAGTCATTCATGCAGACCAAACAGTGCATGGGAGGAGCAGGAGAGAAGAATGGTTGAGGCTTCTGAAGTACACCTTACCTAGAGAAAAACCACACCTCCAATCCTCTCTAGCTGTACCTTGGCAAACTGTGTTAAAAACATCCAAGTCCCAGTTTAATCATGTTAGTCTAGGACTAACCATCAACAGGTGGCTATATGTACCTTTTGTAGAGCTTCTGTGAGGACCAAATGAAATAGGAAGATGATGGAGCAAACACAGTGCTGGGCACGTGAATATTTAAAGAATATTAGCTATTATTATTTTTACTTTATTGATGAGGTGTAAACGTACCAGATTCTGCTCGAGGACAGTCTAGTTACATCAGAGACAATCATAGATTTAAGTTTCTATATTTACATAAAAATAATAAATACTTCAAAAATCACTGCATACAAAGTTTTAAAACACTTTGGGAGAACTTATTTTCAATGAAATGGAAACATAATCTTTTATGTAAATCTACTTATTTATTATACAAAACTGAAATCTTCCTAAAATTCTTCAAAGACAAGTCAATCATGGTCTCAAAGCTTGATTTTAAAAATATATGAAAAGGTGGATAAAAGTTCCTTACCTTTTTAAAATGAGTAGCTGACTGTACTTTCCTAACTGGCTGCATAAGTGCATCACGTACAATGACACTTATGTCTGCCCCTGAATAGCCTTCAGTTTTCTTCCCAAGTTCCCGGACATCTGCTTCTGTTAGACTGTTCTGAGTGGTCCCCAAGTGCAGTTTAAACATTGCTGCTCGGGCATGGGCCTCAGGCAAAGGAATATAAATTCGTTTCTCAAATCTTAAAATGAAAAAAAAAATTACATCAAGAATATTACTATATAATACTATTTAATTTCTATTAAAAATTAGTTTTTCAAGAAGAAACAAGATATTTAGATATTCTCATTTATACAAAGTTAAGCTGAATAAATTAAGTGGGCCCATATCCATCAGAGTTAAACAGATACATATTTAGGTTAATAAAGGGGAAATATCCAGAACACATTAACAAAAAACAAATAAAACCAAAATAGCCAGTTTTTCTCACATGATTTTTGAATTATTTTGGCCAGAGTGTTTACATGTCTGGAACTCATGACACGACATGTCCTACAGGATTACAATTTCCTGTAGAATGACAGTCTGAACTCCTGATCAAGGGATTAATATGATTAAAAGTGTGAAATAAGAGATGACAAGAGAATTACCTAAATTCTAAGGAGTAAAATCACTCAAAATCTTATAATTTTGCTTGCCTTCTTAGAATTTCAGCATTTGGAGATAAGGAGGAAGCAATGAGGGACAATTTAAATGGGTCTGTGAAGACATTTTCTTCTCCAGGTAATTATTCTCTGTGGCAATAAGACGAATTTTAAAAGTTTCCACCATCTCTAGAGATGGGTTTAGAATTAGGCCATTTTTCAAAAATAACCAGCACATTTCCTTTCTTGATACTGGATGGTAATCTAACATTCTGGCAAACCATCAAGTGAATGGGGTAAAAGCAGCAAAAACTGAAGTGTTCATTTTTACCATGCACAATTAAATCAATGGGATAGGGAACTGTGAAGCAGTGAAAAGTAAGGAGTCTGTATACCTTTCCTGTAGCTCAAGTTTCATATTCAGTTAAAAAATTATAGACAGAATTTTTAAAACTGAAACTATATCTTTCTTAGCATACTTTAACTTGTAGAATTGTCATTTTGCTAAAATTTTATATTTAGCAAAATGGAAAAACCTTCAATGGAAGGTTTTTCCATTGAAATATCAAACTGTATATATAAATTTCTGAAGCATCAGTGCACCTACTAAGCTTAATTAGAACTAAAGTAAGCATTAGGTAACATACTTTCGGACGTGAAAGATTCCAGTAGGTGTTAAATCTCGGATCTCTAACACAGCAGGCAAACAAACAAGTGCCTGCCTCTCTTCCCCAAGGCAGGGGTCAATAGGGTTCGAGCACATTAAAAAACATTCTGAAGTTATCAGAATGCCTCCTCAACTAAAGAGAATGGGAATTAATATTCACTTATTATATTGTAATTAGAAATAAGGTATTTACTGTATTGTCATACCTTCGCCTAATGGCAGAATCCAGAACCCAGGGTATATTTGTAGCTCCCAGAACCAAAATTCCATTGTTGTCCACGCCAACCCCTGCATCAAAATAGGTAATGTTTTAAATAATTTGTCATTTCAAGTGTTCTTTGAACATCATATGTTCTCTTATGAACGTGGTACTTTAATGTCAAAATGCCTCATCTTGAGACTTTCTCTCTGAAAAAAACTGTATTTAACCACATTTCTTATTACTAGAATATGATGCAAATATTCCCTAGAATCTCCTAAACTGTGGGAAAATACTATTAATATTCTTTTCAAAATATTTCTTGAAAGATTTAATTTGAAGTTTATATATTCCTTTTATTGATATTGTTTCTGGCATGTTATAAGTGAATATATTAATCTCTTCACTTTTTATACCAACGAGATGATTACAACTGGGTAAAAATTATGTATGCATGTGGATCAGAACGAGACATGGCATAAGACTTGGACTATAAGAACGGAGAAATTCTGCTTGAAATTTTTCCCATTACTATCATAATAATGATTATACAATAAAGAGAAAACTATTTTAAAAAATCAGTAACACTACCTTGCATTTGAACCAGGAACTCTGTCTTAATTCTACGTGCAGCTTCACTTTCATTTTCACTTCTTGAACCACACAGAGAATCAATTTCATCAATGAAGATAATGGAAGGTTTATTCTCTCTGGCAAGTTGGAATAAGTACTTAACTTGCCTAAAAATAAATAAAGGTTTCAATTTCTAAAAAAAATAGTAAATGACACATGACAATGAAAAACCTAAAACAAAACTATATACCAATAGTATACGAACTCTACAGATTAAAAAGTCTCATCACGTTTTGATCTCTAAAATAAGATTACTACATTTGGATAATTCATTTTATGATTTACTAAACCATACACATATCATATATGCTATCTTCTCCCTATGAAATAAATTCCACACTAGGGACTAATCTAACAGAAATGAATACCACCTGTATTTATAATAGCACTTTTTTTGAATGTCTATTAATGATATAAGAAACCTATTACTTTATAGACTGAAATAGTGACTACCAGGCAAAGAAAAACTTAAAAAAAAAAATCAATTTACTACTTACTTTTCACTTTCACCTAGCCACTTAGAAACAAGGTCAGACGAAGATATTGAGAAAAATGTTGAGTTGTTTGCTTCTGTTGCTACAGCTTTGGCCAAATAGGATTTTCCTGTTCCAGGTGGCCCAAATAACAGGATTCCCCTCCAAGGTGTTCTCTTGCCTAAAATTTGCATTAGAAAAATAACATGAGACTTTCAAGACTGTTGACTTCAGTTACCAGAGACATCATCCACAGTGAAGAATACCGTGAGGAGGTTTCCACTCTAAAGCTAGCCGTAGAATAAAACAACATTTAAATAAATCAATCTAAGGTAAGTATGTCCTAAGTGTACTTCGGTTTTTCTAGAGACCACTGTGTCAAAACTGTGTTTATATAGCTATAATCCTTCTAAGGGGAAGTTTGTTTGCTTGCTCACTCATTCAACCACTACGTATTGAAACCACGACATGTAGGCAAAGAACTATGAATACAAGGATCTCTGCCTTCCAAGGCCTTCCAGTCTATTAAAGAGAAAAGAATTCAGTTAAAAGGTACTTCCTGATCATCTACTATGTGCACTGCTCAACATCAGAATACTGTAGGAGAAACTATACTCACAGGGGAAGGGCAGCTGGAAATATTCTTTTAAAAATATTTATGACCTTTGGAGGAGTGAAACTAACACAGTTTGGATGACTGGTGAAGTTCTGCTCAATTCCTGATTCCACAAGGAAGCACAGGTTATTTCAGGTGGCAGATTCCCATTCCAGTGCTTGGGTAATGATAAGCGGACTCTACCTTAAATACTAGTTGCCAAAATATAATAGCAAGTGAACAAGTAAATTCTTTGTATCTCAATTCTGCTAATGAGAAATTATAATGCTGCCTTAAATAAACCAGGCTGGGTTACAACTGGCAATAAAATATCAAATACACATTAAAAAAAACCTACTAGGTGTAAACTGTGGGTGGACACACGGTGTCTGTAAAAGAATGATATACAGATGACTGATGGCAAAACTAAATATCATGTTTATTGTTATGAAAGCCTCAACTTTTACTTGAATTCTATTTGCCTATTTTAAATGTCTGCAATTATAAATCAGTGTTCCCTTAAGTGTGGTACATATACCACTGGTGGCAATGAGATGCTTTTAGGTGGTATACAAATACTTTTCAATTAAGTAATTTTTAAAATGCATTCTATAAAAACACTAATTTTTCCATTTATAGAGATACAAAGAAGTCTTCTAAAATAAAGTTACTAAGTAAAAACAAGTGAGCAAAACAATCTATGGTATTAGAAGTCAAAAGCGTGATTACCTCTGGGGAGGAAAGAGGCAGAGAGGGATTTCTAGGTTACCAGCAGTACTTTTTTATCTGGGTGATGATTATACAGGTGTACTCTGATAATTTATGAAGCTGAATACTTATGGGTTCCTGCATGTCTTTGTATATTATGTTACAGTTTAATAAAAAGTCTGCTCTAAAAGTGAGTGATTTAAAGAAAAATATTTAAAAAATAATGGTACACGTATATGGAAAAATTCACGAAGATGACACATATAGGACTCATGTTTGGGGAACACTGGTGTAAGTAACACAACATAAAATGAGTTCAACCGTATTTTTGTACCTTTATAGGATTATGATGTCAACTTTTACACTGTTAGTTTCATATTCCTGAAGTGAGGTTGTGAGTCGTACCTCGAAGCTAGGTGGACAACGGGTGGCCCACGGGTCCTTGCTCTTCATCACTGCTCTATACGACATCACTGTCTGGACCTGTTCAGTTTGAGGCCAATATCACAGATTTGCTCTCTACATAAACCAGCTTGCTTTTAAAAGGAAAAACCTCTGTTTCACTGTTAGACTGTGGGTATAGCCATATCACAAACACAGGCTATCAGTCAAAGAAAGGACAATGTGAAGGAATGGTTCAGCACAGACAAACCACCTACTGCTGGAGCTGTAACTTCAACTGTACCCAGATGGTGGGTTAGCAATATTCTCCTAGCAGTGATAAAGAGCTACTAGAGGATATGTGCTTCATATGAAACTGTTCAATAATTTTAACTCCTCTGTTTAAGAAATGGAAATACTCTTATAAGACTAGTATATGCCCACTGCAAAAAAATTCAAAGTCAAAAGAGAAAGTAAAAATCACCCATAATCTCATCTCCTAGACATACATTAACATTTTTATGTCAATCTTTCTACACCTATTTCTCAGCACACACATTTATTTAACAACGTGGAATCATACTATACATACTATGTAACTTGCTTTTTGATCTTTACAATATAGGTGGACATTCTTCTATGTCAATTATAATGTAGATCTAAATTTCTTAATGTAGATGGTATCCTATACTCTAATGAGTGCACAGTATCCTACTGTATGTCCATGATTTACCCTATGCCCTACTGCTTGACATTTAGGTTTTTTTGCAATAAATATATTACAAATATGTATATGCATATGAAATAAGTATCTGTGTAAAGGTATATCACTGCCTTACAACAGAATTAAGGTAACAACTCGTGATATAATGACAAGAATTCACAATACTTCAGTCATCAACACATTTAAAAAAAAAAATCATCAAAAATAATTATTTAAAAGTCATCTCACCCGTAAAGAGATGAGGAAATTTAATAGGCAATATCACAGCCTCTTTCAGTGCTTCTTTGGCTCCTTCGAGACCGGCAACATCGCTCCATTTCACATTTGGTCGCTCTATAACAATGGCGCCTACAAAAAATTAGGTCATCTTTAAAGAGGACTATTCCATCACATTTAGAAGAGAACAAGAAATAATGATGAAATACAGAAATGCATTATAACTTTGTCTGGAAAAGTTCTATGTATTAAAAACATTTCTGAAAGTGCGTGATGAGGACGAAGTTGTTAGGGAGTAGTGAGGGGCAGTCAGGACCTGGGGTGGGGAGCCAGATAACCTGGGGTAAAGTCACTTAACACTTCTACCTCCACTTCCTCATGGTGAAATAAAAACAATACCATGTGCCCAAACTACTTAGGTTAGTAGAAAGATCAAATGACGTAATGAACATTAGAGTGCCAGGAAGAGCACCAAACGTTACAAAAAGTAGTTGTAATGTTTGAGTACGTTGATTCTGGAATAGCTCCTATTTCTCTTTTTTTTTTTTTTTTTTTTTTTGCGGTACGTGGGCCTCTCACCGCTGTGGCTTCTCCCGTTGCGGAGCACAGGCTCCAGACGTGCAGGCTCAGCGGCCATGGCTCACGCGCCCAGCCACTCCACGGACTGGGGCACGAACCCGTGTCCCCTGCATCGGCAGGCAGACTCTCAACCACTGCGCCATCAGGGAAGCCCTATTTCTCCTTTTAATCAAAAGAAACGGTGATCTAATGCTCTCCTTAACTACAGAAAGAAAATATACTTAACGACTTTAACTGAAGATAGACAGGCAGATGGATAGATGGACAGATAGAGGGAGAGGGGAAGGGAGGGGCGAGGAAGGGACAGGGATGATGGAGAGGAGAAGGTGTACTCTTACAGACATGCAATACTTTCCCAAGGTTTGCCAAATTTTCTATCCGGCTTCTAAATAGACCTATTTACAATTTTTGTACATTAACAAAGTCATTCAAATGATTTACTTTTTGGACACAATATATTCAAAAGCCATAGCAAACTGTTGCAGTAAGGAGAAGTAAAAATCAGTAAGAGTCCACAAAAGATTTCTCTTACTATAGCGTGCTGGCAAAACTTTCCAGATCTTTTATCAAAATCTTTCCCAATTTTCAGTATATAGAAATTGCTCAACTACAAACTACAAAGTAGCCTGTTCAAAGGTGATGTGTAATTGTTTTAAGTATAATATCACCACTCACACAGTCTACTGATTACCTATGATATTAGTTTTATGGGTATTTTTTCTTGTTTTGAAAGATCATCTATTATTCTAAGAATGCTATACTCTGCAACTTACTTCCCTAAATTATGAAAATCTTTAGCTATACATTAAAATGAAATGAGGGACTTCCCTGGTGGCACAATGGTTAAGAATCCGCCTGCCAATGAAGGGGACATGGGTTCGAGCCCTGGTCCGGAAAGATCCCACATGCCGTGGAGCAACTAAGCCCATGTGCCACAAACTACTGAGCCTGCGCTCTAGAGCCTGCAAGCCACAACTACTGAGCCCACGAGCCACAACTACTGAGCCCGCACACCTAGAGCCTGTGCTCTGTAACAAAAGAAGCTACCGCAATGAGAAGCCCGTGCATAGCAAGGAAGAGTAGCCCCCACTCGCCACAACTAGAGAAAGCCCACGCACAGCAACAAAGACCCAACACAGACAAAAATAAATAAGTTTATGAAAAAAAAAAAGAAATGAAACCATAAACACTTTTAGCATTCTAAAAGTTCAGACTAAGTATAAATTAAGAAAAATAGCCAATTCACTTTTTCTTTTCTATGTCCCATACAGATTAGTAACCCTACATGAGGAAAATATTACATCATCTGATAGGATTTTGTGTCAGTTAAACAAAAGTAAGTTTATATATAAGCATCATCTGGTCAACTAAAATTTTTTGTTATGAATTTTCTAAATGTGTCATAATTTATCTTCACATTTAACTAATACTTTTCTCTTTAAAGATTTAAGCTAGGTGACTTTGGAATGTCCAGTGATAAAAGACTATTTAGACAAAAGTAGTATCAATTATTAGACACTGATTAATGATTTTTAAAATTAAAAGAGAGGGATTATTAGAAAATAAAAGCCAAATAATTTGATAATTCCCAATTGTACAAATTTATCCATTCTTTTGATTATACTATTTATTATACTAATATGTTATTTAACCTCAAAGTCACTGAATATCAAAATTAACAGAAAATTCAAATCATGAACTTTAATTTTAATAATAAAATATTACACTTAATGTCATAACCTAAAACAGAAGTAAAAAGATTTGGAAAATTGTTTCAGGAAAAATGAGGAAAGATTCAAAAAAGGATATTATACGATGAAATCCATCAGCAAACCATGAAACTAAAAGATGGAGAAAAAGGATTCTCAGATACGAAAGGCTAGGACTCCTTCATATTCTATTTCATCCTGAAATTCCAAATAAATTTCCTCATTTAAATGTTTTAAGCATCTGTATTTTTATACATCCTTGGGCCTTATCATCACTCATAGGAAATGATTAAATTATTTAATTATTAAATTATTTAATTAAATTATTAAAAATTGTATCTTTTTCAAAATTAAAGATACAATCCAATTTTTACTTCCGTGGGGCAGAGCCAGAGAGAGGAGGAACAAAACCAAAAGAACAGATAGAAAAAAGCTTTTTGCCTTACAAGTAAAATAAAGCCACTTGGCATGGACCACTGGTTTGCCCAAAAATACTTACTGAGGATGAAGTATGACCACACTGCTCGAGGCAGTGGAAACTCAGTTACTGCCCTTGGACTACACCCATCACTGACGCTGGCGTGTAAAAATACTCTCGTTAACTGTAGTGTTTTCAAAATACTATCCTTATAGTATTACTCTATACATCCCAGAGGGGTCGGTAAGACAGAAATATTACCAAAATGGAGATCAGAATAGCAAGATTAAAGGTCTGGCCTTAATGGATATCTTTCCCAGATATGTGTTCTATTCAGCAAGACTCAAATGAATAAAATACATGTTACCAATGACTGAGCATAAAATTCAACTTGAAAAATCATTAGATAACATATCAAAGAACAATCAAGTCTCAGTAGCTAAAGAAGCCAGCAATTACACAGATGCCTTTTTAGATACACAGAGCTACTATTTACTGAGTCCCTCGTACTGTCAGATGTAATATTAGGCAGTTTTTACATTGTCATTAACCTTTTAATTGCCCTGAAAGTATTCTTAACTTCCACTTTAGAGCTGGGTCTCAGACTCTGAGAGGTTAGGGAATTGCCCAAGACTAGACAGATTTAGGCAGCAGATCCCGGAGTGGGATCCAGATGTGAACGCAGCTACAATCTATGCCCTCTGGATCATGCCACTTCACCACAGTAGGGAGAAAGGGCTTTTATAGGTGTGGAAGGTAAAAAACTGAAAGCCGAAAGAGGGAAATGTAAACGGGAATGCTGAAATGGGATAAAAAGGCGGATTAGGAAGAGCAGGTAGGAAACACGAAAAAAATAGCATCAATGAATAAGCTACAGCAACAGCAATAAAAGCCAAGTGTGAGTCCTAATGCATTCTGCTCCTCTGACAGGAAATTTCAACACCATCAGATTTTATAGTAAGCTAATAGTATAACTGCTACCCTCTCTAAAAGGGGGCAAATAAGACAAAATGAAAGAGAGTAAGCTTTTTAAGGCAGATATAAAATGAAACAATACTTTTACTGCATGGAAAAAAACCAACCCATTAGAGACCCTATAGAGCAAATCTTATAAAAATGTTCTCAACAAAGCCAGCATGTGACCACTGGGAACCAAAGCCAGTTCTTGAACCTCATTTAAATACAGGTGGGAAAAAAACCCAATTCAAATAGACAATTCACTATGAGCTTTTTAAAAATAAAATAGTACATTTAAAAATGAAATCTAAAGCAACCTTGAAGTTGACTCTGTAGTTTCTTTTTTTCAGGATCATCAGATTCTCCTTCCCCATCACTGTCATTCCTAATAAAAAGAATTTAATATATTCAAATGATCACTCATTGCTATCAAAGGCAAAAAATAAAGGAAAAGATTAACCTGAAATATCCGTAATTTAAGTGGCAAAGTAAGACATTCACATTAAAAGTTAAGCTTATTTTATTACTTTTCAGAATATACTAAATAAAATAGTAAGCAGGCATATTACCCATCAAAATGGAATCATGAACAGGAAATGGACAAAACGACCAGAATGAAGTCAGGAACTAGCTCCAAATTCCCATGACATACCTATTTATGTACTGATATTAATTCATAAATGCATGATCCACACCTCATTCCACAAAAGATTTAAGATGAATTACAGGAGTGTTGTAAACAATTAACAATAAAAAAAATCAGGACCAGGCAAACTATATATTAGAACAAGAAGCCATAACTAGGAGGAAAAAAACCCCCCAAAATATCAACTATTTAAGGTACAAAGGTGCATAACCCTTAGCCTAGGGGTTCCAAAGGATGGATGAAGCTTTTGATGAAAATGAACCGACCCCAAAGAACAAGGAGATCAATGCACACATTTCATATCTAGGGATTTATTCTAAGGAAACAATTTTAAATGAGTTCAAGGATTTGACTATAAGGATAATCATGCCCATATTGTTTGCAATAGGGAACAAGTTAGAAAGAATGTATATTCAATGATAAGGATTAGCATGTGACAGAATACACTGCAATCTTCAAAGCAAAAAATATGGCATTACATTAGTTTTCACATATAAGACATAAAGGGGAGTAAAAAGATTGACAGGTTTGATCTCAGAATGGGCTTGCTTGGTTATCACAGGGTGGTGGGGTTATTTATGGGTAAGGTGGAGACTGCAAACTGATTCACCTTGACATTCACTCCAACCTTCTTCTACTGCGTTTTCTTGTACAGTAAAGACCGTACTTGTTATAAAACTGCCCTTCCCAGGCTCCCCTGCAGCTGAGGCTCCACAGGAAACCAAAGTCCTGCTGGAAGGCAGAAGCAAGCAACTGAGGTAGGGGCTGCATGCAAGGGGACGCCTGTAGGTGAAAGCACTGCTTTGCTGAGGGCGCTGTGGCAGGGCCTACTGCCCACTCCCCGGCACCGGAATGCTGGGCAAGGGAGCTGGCAGCAGTGGGATCCCTGCTGGAACTACCCTGGTGGAGGGGGGCATTTCTCCTAGCCATGCGGAATCCAAACTTGACTCCCTGGCCCTTGAATTCTGTAAGGGAATGCACTACAGGGATCCCTGCTTTCCCAAAGTTTGCTTTATGCCACTTTGCTTTTACAAAAGACCTACAGTGTACCTGTTTTCAGTAACTGAAAGATATCCAAAGACGATCATCGCTTTAAAGAAGGCAAAAAACAATAATAGCATTTAGCATTTGTTTTACAGTGAGCTCTTATGAGGCAGCATGCACCCCGAGCAGTGAGAGGGGCCCCGCCAAGAGCCTTCCGAAAACCACACTCCATCTCATCACCAAGCTGAACTGTGTCAGCTTTGAACTGTGTCTGTGAGCATCTGTGCTTTATCTCCATTTATTTTTGTGCATCCATTAGCAAGAGGTAATTGTTTCTTTGCTTTACCCCATTTCAGCTTAAAGTGGGTCCCGCCATCCAACACAGAACTGGTATCCCCCTGCTAGGCAGACATCTTAGGAGGGACACTACACGGTCTCCAAGCAAGACCAGGTGAGGCTCAACTCCCGGGGGAGAGGACGTTTCTGCGGGCCAGGGGGTCTCAGTGAGATCTGGGGGTCCAGGTACTTGAGGTCAACTGATCCTTCCCAACAGCTTTCATTTCATTTTCATCTGGAGTCCCAGTCTTACAATACATGTCCCAACTTTCACACAAGAAACCCAGGGAGGTTCAACTGATTTTGAAATCCAATAAGCTATGAGATCAGCTGGGGTCTAATTTTTGTCATGCCAATGCTAGAGCTATAAGATAAAATATTCTTAGGGTATCAAAGGAACTCTCCGGTTCCCAGACCATGTCTTGAACAGAGAATATAAAACCTTGAGCTTCTAAGTTTTTTCAAACTCTCCCATGTAATTTGAGGCAGGCTGTCAACTCTAGTTCTCAAATGGCCTTTCGTAGTAGCCACAAAGCCCCCAAAGCACAGCCTCCAGGGCACTCCATGCCTGGTGACCACAGGGGTTATCTAAGTTGCTTGTACCACTGCTTACCATGAACTGTAAGTATTACATCCTATAATGCTAACCAGAATTTCCTGCCTTCATATCCAACTAGGCCAGATGACCCCACCCCAGAGTCTTGTTTTCTCTGAGTATGTTGTCACTTGGAACCACTTCTGGCTCCAGTTAATAGAATGATCAGAGGATCTGGGTAGAATATGTCCCCACTGCTCAGCACAGAGCCTGACATGCGCACATTAGGTGCTGAATATATAAATTCTGCATCTGTAAGTGACATATCCCCCATCTAGGAAGACATTTCAAAAATGAGTTTTGATGTTTATATAAATTATGCTGTGTCGCTTTCTTCACAATGATAAAGTAAAGCAAATCTGATGCAAATCCACATCAAAAAACTTATATATCCAAAATTTGTTTTACATTACCAGAGTTGTTTCTCATTTTGTCCGTGTGCTTAGTACTAAGTCAATACTACTAGTCAAAGATTCAATTCACAGATTACTCCTACAATTTTAAACTTCATTACATAATGGGCAGAGGGTAAAGAATTGAGTAGCATTCCCACCAAATGTTTTTTCTACTACTACCAGGCAGTCAAGGAGAGCAATTTGAGGTATATCACCCCCGAAGCTTGGTAAACTAGGGGTCCACAAACTTTTTCGGTAAACGACAAGACAGTAAATATTTTCGATTTTGTAGGCCATACGGTTCCTTGTCACAACTACTCAGCTTTGCTGGTACAGCACAAAAACAGCCACAGACAACAGGTAAGTGAAGGCATGAGGCCGTGTTCCAACAAAACTTTAGTTACGAAAGCAGGCAGCAGGTCAGATTTGGCCCATGAGTCACGGTTTGCCAACACCTAGTTCAAACAAAGGAAATTTCCTTCACAAATTAAATTAAATTTTATCCTGTAATTCGATACAATACAATCTCACTCTAAAATACATACCCCTTCTCATCAGCTGGACTTGGCTGTCCCTCTTTCACTGGCTTCTGTGGTTTTTTCTCCTTCTTCTTCAGGTACTCCTTCAGTTTTTCTGCTCTATCAAGATACTCTGTACACTTAGCCCTGATACTTTGCTTGGCTTTATCACCCTGTGCTTCATCTATTGAAGGGAAACGAGAAAGATTTTTCCTTTAGTATTCTTTACAGACAGGTATAAAACTCCTAGACATACTTTTCCAAAAAGGAAAATCTATTTTGGAGGAGAGAGAAAAGATCATCTCTAGCTCATCATAATCCATGATTATCAATCTTTTCTATTCCTTCCTCCAGCAGGGTTGGGGGCCAACAGTGAGCGTGAGTCAGAAAGAGTTCTGAGCAAGACACTAGGATATCATAAGTTAATGTTAAATAATAAGAAGAAATTATTTAATATTCTGTGGGTTTCATACTCTTCCCTTACATTCTGTGCAGACAGCTAAAAGCTGCTTATCTCAAACAAAACCAATTATAAGACAAATAGAAGTAAAGCAATATTAACCATTTCCATCAACGTCTACATAAGCTTTATTTCAGAGTATAAAAAGTGACAGAAATCCCATATATTATGAGTACCACCAGTACAGTAATTTTACTAAAGGCCCCTGTGAGAGCTGTTTGAAAAGGAGACTTCAGCAATATACGCAGTGTATGGGATTAGCCCCACCTATCTTATATGTTATGATTAATTCTTAGTTTCACTTTAATGTGACAGAAAAACCTCAAAATTAAACAGGGAAGCTCAAAAGAAAATCCTAAATTATCCAACTGCTAAAATTTTTATTTAAAAAAAAACCGAAGTTTGCCAGAAAGACACTTTTTCAATGTCTTATTTCACATATGTTCAGCATTAGGTTTAAGATCCATGAAGGCAGGGGTCGTTATCCATTTCTTCCTCACTGCTGTATCTCAGTGCCTAGAACAGAAGCTGGCAGGTGGTAAACACTGAATACATATTTGGAAATACACAAAATGTCTCCCAACCTATTTTTGTTTGTTTCTGTTTTGGCTGTGCAGCACAGCATGTGGGATCTTAGTTTCCCCACCAGGGATCGAACCTGCGCCCCTTGCAGTGGAAGCGTGGAGTCTTAACCACTGGACCACCAGGAAAGTCCCCCAACCTATTTTTAAAACATCTATTTTCAAAGAGATGTTTAGAAAATGAGTAGGTCCAGATTACATAATCTGGGTACATAACCAGTAAAATGAAAACTTTTTCCCACTGACTATATGGCATTTTAATATGTTTAGGTGTACAAAGTAATAACTATGACAGCTGTGCACATTTGTTGGTTGAGTACTTAAAAACTACTAAGAAGCTAGTGGGACTCTTTTGCAAATTGATGGTTTATAATTTTCTGGCATTGTACTTCAATTTTTATAAATTAAATAGAATAATCTTTTTAGTGTTTTTAAATAAAAAAACAAATGATGACCTTACATTTAACTACATGGAGAAAATACTGTACAGCGTGTTGGTAGAGTTGAAGGGCTTCCTCGTAGTTCCCAGCTTTGTCTTCCTGGGCTGCTTTGCTAGCAAGATCTATCGCTTTCTGTTTGAAGGGAGGCAAAACTATACCATTAAAATCAAAGAATAGCATAAGTTTGAAATAAATAATCACGTTGAATGTTTTCTTTAAAAATGAAAGCAACCTTAAAACAAATCTACCTTTTTTTTCTAAATCACAACTGCATTGTATTATAAATTATAATTATTTATAAAATGCAAATTACATTTCTTCTATAGGTAAATGCTATCTGAACACCTCTTTATCTAGTACCAATCACTGAGATTCTCACATAATTTTTCACTCAACAAAAGTCAAGCTCAGGGCTAGTAAGGAATAATCAAGTAACATGAAAATTCAAGTTAAAAGCATTTATGGAAATTCTCAAAAATCAAATGTCTAAAGCATATGACAACAGTAAAATTTAAATGGGGTAAAACCCCTTCAGAAGCAATAGGGCAATGAAATACCAAGAGTCTGAAAAATACCCAAATCTTTTAACTCAGTAATTAACTAAAAGGTTCACTGAGCAAAGACAAACCAGAGAGCTCTTTTGAAAAAACAAAAACAAAACTTGAAAACTTAAATTTTAAATAGCGAAAAGATGCCACACAATATAAAAAGTAGAATTGTTAAATATTAAGCAGTATTTGTAATAATATGGAAAAATGAATAATGGAAGTTTTTAAAAAGCATTATACAATTTTTACATATAGCATGAGATCAAGTATTTGAAACAACAGCAAACAAACAAATAAATAAACTTTTAAAAAGCACAGAAGAAAGATGGGAAGGAAATTTCACAGAGCTTATCTTTGATAAGACTCAATTTTTTTCATTTTCTACTTCTTCACATCTTCCAGAAATTCCATAATGAAATGGGCAACTTTTGTAGTACTTTTTTTTTTTAACTTTTTATTTTATATTGGAGTAGAGTTGATTAGCAATGCTATGTTAGTTTCAGGTGTGCAGCAAAGTGATTCAGTTGTACATATACACATATCTATTCTTTTTCAAGTTCTTTTCCCATTTATGTTGTTACGTAATATTGAGCAGAGTTCCCTGTACTATACAGTAGGTCCTGGTTGGTTATCCATTTTATTTTACTTTATTAAAACTTATTTTATTTTTTTAATTTTGGCTGCATTGGGTCTTTGTTGCCACGTGTGGGTTTTCTCTAGTTGTGGCGAGTGGGGGCTGCTCTGTGTTGCGGTTCGTGGGCTTCTCACTGTGGTGTCTTCTCTTGTTGCGGAGCGCAGGCTCTAGGCTTGGGGGCTTCAGTAGTTGTGGTGCGTGCGGGCTCAGTAGTTGTGGCATGCGGGCTTCAGTAGTTGTGGCATGCAGGCTCAGTAGGTGTGGCTCGCGGGCTCTAGAGCGCAGGCTCCGTAGTTGTGGCGCACGGGGCTTAGTTGCTCCACAGCATGTGGGATCTTCCCGGACCAGGGCTGGAACTCATGTCCCCTGCACTGGCAGGCAGATTCTTAGGCACTGCGCCACCAGGGAAGCCCAGATCCATTTTGAATACAGCAGTGTGGACATGTCATCCCAAACTTCCTAACTGTCCCTCCCCCACCCCTGCAACCGTAAGTTTGTTCTCTAAGTCTGTGAGTCTGTTTCTGTTTTGTAAGTTCAAAAGTTGTAAATAAAAAAAAAAACCCCACACACAACTACCAGAAATAGATCCATACAGCTACGTCCAACTGCATTTTGACAAAGATATAGAAAGGCAAGTTAATGGCAGAAAGATAGGTTTTTTTTTTTTTTTTTTTGTGGTACGCCGGCCTCTCACTGCTGTGGCCTCTCCCGTGCAGAGCACAGGCTCCGGACACGCAGGCTCAACGGCCATGGCTCACGGGCCCAGCCGCTCCGATGTGGGATCTTCCCAGACCGGGGCACGAACCCGCGTCCCCTGCATCGGCAGGCGGACTCTCAACCACTGCGCCACCAGGGAAGCCCCAAGATAGGCTTTTAAAGAAATGGTTCCAGAGCAAATGAACATCCATAAGTCAAAAAAAAAGAGAGGGAGAACACCTCAAACTAAACCTTGTACTCTGTACAAAAATTAACTTGAAATGGATCACGGACTTAAATATAAAATGTAGGGCTTCCCTGGTGGCGCAGTGGTTCACAGTCCACCTGCCGATGCAGGGGACGCAGGTTCGTGCCCTGGTCCGGGAAGATACCACATGTGGCGGAGCAGCTAGGCCCATGAGCCATGGCCGCTGAGCCTGCGCATCTGGAGCCTGTGCTCTGCAACGGGAGAGGCCACAACAGTGAGAGGCCTGCGTATCACACACACACAAAAAAAAGTAAAACTATAAAATCCTTAGAAAAAACAAAGAGTATCTTCACCATCTAGGGCTAGGCAAAGGGTTCTTAGACTTGACACCAAAAGCACAATATATAAAAAGAAAAAATAAAAACAGTATATTGGCATAAACAAGACACATAGATCAATGAAACAGAAGAAAGAGCCCAGGAATAAACCAACACATATGTTCTCAATTAATTTACCACAAAGGAGCAAAGAATGTATGATGGGGAAAGAACAGTCTCTTCAATAAATGATGCTGAGAAAACTGGACAGCCAAATGCAAAAGAATGAAAATGAATACTATCTTATACAATACACAAAAATAACTCAAAATGGAGTAAAGATTTGAACATAAGACCTGAAACCATAAAACTCCTAGAAGAAAACACAGATGACAAGCTCCTTGACGTTGGTCTTGGTGATAATTTTTTGGATTTGACGCCACAAAGGCAACAAAAGCAAAAATAAGTGTGACTACATCAAACAAAAAAGCTTCTGCACAGCAAAGGAAATAATCAACAGAATGAAAGGTAACCTACTGAATGGGAGAAAATACTTGCAAATCATATATATCTGATAAGGGGTTAATATCAAAAAATATAAAATACTCATACAAATCAAGAGCAAAAACTAAAACAATTTGATCAAAAAATGGGCAGTGGATCTGAATAAACATTTTTCCAAAGAAGACACACAGATGGCCAACAGGTACATGAAAAGGTGCTCAACATCATTAATCATCAGGGAAATGTAGATCAAAACAACAATGCGTTATCACCTCACATCCATCAGAATGGCTATCATCAAAGAGACAAGAAATAAAAAGTGTTGGTGAGGATGTAGAGACCAGGGAACTCTAGTGTACTGTTGATGGAAGTATAAATTGGTGCAGTTACTATGGAAAATAGTACAGGGGTTCCTCAAAAAATTAAAAACAGAACTATCATATGAGCCAGCAATTCCACTCCTGGGTATTTATCTGAAGAAAATGAAAATATTAGTTTGAAAAGATATGTGCACCCCCATGTTCACTGCAGCATTATTTACAACAGCCAAGATATGGAAACACCTAAGTGTCCACCAAAGGATGACTGGATAAAGAAAAAATATATATATCAAATATTATTCAGCCATAAAAAAGGAAATCTTGCCATTTGCAAAAACATGGATGGAACCTGAGGGCATTATGCTAAGTGAAATAAGTCAGACCGAGAAAGACAAATACCATGTGATCTTACTTATATGGGGAATCTAAAAAAAAAACCCCAAAAAACAAAAACAAAAAATGAGCTCACAGACAGAGAACAGACTGGTGGTTGCCACAGGTGGGGGGGTGGACGAAATGGGTGAAGGGGGTCCAAAGGTACAAACTTCCAGCATAAAGTAAATCAGTCATGGGGATGTCATGTGTAGCATGGTGACTATAATTAATAATACTCTCTTACGTATTTTTGGAAGTTGCCACAAGAAAAATATTTTGTAACTATGTATGGTGACAGATGTTAACCAGATGTACTGTGATCACCTCACAATATAAACAAATATCAAACCATGTTGCACACCTGAAACTAATATAACATTATATATCAATTACACCTGAAAGGAAAAAAAATAATGATAAATTGGACCTCATCAAACTTAAAAATTTTGGGTCTGTAAAACAGCCTGTTAAAAGGATGAAAAGACAAGCCAAAGAGTGGGAGAAATGTTTGCAAACCACATGTTTGGGAAAGGACTAGTACTTAGAATACAGAAAGAACTCTCAAAAATCAAGTTTAAAAACAACTGAAGTAGAAAATAAACTAAAGACATAAATAGACATTTCACCAAAGAGGATATACAGATGGCAAATTAGCACATGAAAAGATGTTCGACATCACTAGCCGTTAGGGAAATGCAAATTAAAACCACAGTGAGGTATCACTAAACACGTATCAGAATGGCTAAAATAAAAAATAGTGACAATGCCAAACAGTGGTGAGGATACGGAGAACTGGATCACTTATACATTGCTGAGATGTAAAAAGGCACAGTCACTCTGGGAAACAGGTTTGTTTTTTTTACAAATCTAAACACGCAACCACATGAATCAGCAACTGCACTCCTGGGCATTTATCTCAGAGAAATAAAGACTACGTTCACATAAAAACTCCTTGTACTTGAACATTCCAGATGCCCTTCATGGTTAAACCGCGGTACACCCAGACCAGGGAGTACTACTCAGTAACAAAAAAGAATGAACTACTGATATAAGCAACTTGGATGAATCTTGAGGGAATTAAGCTAGGTGAAAAGAACCAATCCCAAAAGGTTACATACTGCATGATTCCATTCACATAACCTCAAATGACAAAACCAGAGGTGAAGAGCCGTTTAGTATTGTCAGGAGACAGGAATGCGGGGGGGAAGAGAAAGGGAAGTAACTGTGGTTATAAAAGGGCAACGAGAGGGATCCTTTGGGAGAGAACTCTTCTGTATCATGACTACAGCGGGGGGATACAGGAATTAACTCGACAGAACTCTGTGTGCGCACACACACACACACACACACACTCTCACACACTTAAGACTGGGGAAGTCTGAGTAAGACAGTAGAATATATCAATGTCAACATCTGGGTTGTGATACTGTACTATATAGTTTTACAAGATGCTGCCACTGGGGACAACTGGGTGAAGGGTACACAGGCTCTCTCTGTATTGTTTCTCCCAACTGCGTGTGAATCTACAATCATCTCAAAATAAAATTTTCATTAAGAAAACTATCTTTAATATTTTAAAATATGCACACACATACAAATTAAGAACAAGCATGATTTACTGAAACATTCCACCTGTATTAATTTAGGTAGTAAAACTATTCAACAGAAATAAGAGCCAGTAGAAAAAAATAATCATGGCTATGCTATATTAAAAATAAGCATACAATTAAGGTAAGAAATTATTCAAATAATCCAAAAACTAATCATATGTTGAAAATATTGTATTTTGAAGCAGTTGCTCATGGACTGCATAGAGATGGGATAAATGGGAGGAAGAGGCCTTCCCTCTGCTGTGGCAGGAGGGAAGAAAAATAAATGGTGTGTCTCAGAACTGATAAAATGTAGCAGTACATGTTTCACAGTTCAAATAGCCTGAACTTGGAGCTAAATTTCCAAGTTTGGTAAACTCAGCAGGATATAAAGGGTGGAGTCACAGCACCTGGTCAACAGGTGGTTTGGTGTACCTGGTCTTATAAAAATTATCCAGAAGGCTCAGAGGCTAAGTCATGTAGCAGAAGTAAGCTCTTCCTTTTTCTGGCTATAATTTCCTTCTTACGCTATTTTGAATTGCTGTGCCACTCATCTCTTCAGCTATGCATTCCCCTCATTTGCTGTCAGCCCTCTTTTAGGAACCAAAATGACATTTGTTAAAACTCGTACAGTCAGTATTTAAAAATCTAGCTCCAAATATGGTACCAATCACTTTAAAGCAGCCTTCCTCTGATGATGGATGCATCTGTATTTGCACTGTCCAATACGGGAGCATATGGCTTTCGAAACTTTTGGCTAATGTGACTGAAGAGTTTTAAGTTTTATTTAAGTAAAATTTAAATTTAAATTGCCACATGTGGCTACTATACTGGACAGCACATGTTAAACCTTTAATCAAAGATAATGATTGGAGGATATGCATCTGTTTTTCCCCTGATGAATGCTCCACTTCACCCTTGTTTCTGTTAGCATTTTTCATTTGAAACAAAATTAACCATGTCTTGCATGGTTTGGGAGTGCCAATTATTCTTTCAGGATAGAACCCAGACTGTCTCCATCCTAGCTCAATCCACTATCACATCTGTCAAACCTACCGCCCAGCCTCCTCTAAGCGGTCAGCCTGCTTCCACAGTTGATACGCAAGTCCACACAGCACCAGTGAAGGGCACCCTTTGATGGCTTCCCACTGCAAACAATAAATCCCAAATGCTGGGTCATGATCTACCTGAGCCCTGGCTCTGTCTGGGTCTCACCTGAAACCCTCTAGTCCTCCTTCACTCAGGCAGCCTGTGGACTAGGACCCCTCTGCCCACAATACTCTTCCCTGCTCTTTCCCCAGATGGATGCACAAGGGTCTCATTTTCAGTCACAGTTCACATGCCAGGTCCTCAGAGGGGCCCTCCCTCCTCTCCTATTTCAAAGGCTGCGCCCCACCCCTGATCTCAGCCCTCCCCTCACCCTGCACTTCTATCCCATTGCTGTGTTTATCATTGTTCCCCTGCATACTCACTTACTGGCCATCTCCTTTAGTATACAGGGAAGCTCCACAAGGAAGGGGACTTGCACCGCAGGCATGCAAACAGCCCTCCTTCAGCTAGCCCTGACACTAAAACCCCCTTCAGCTTGGTTCTGCTTCTCTGCTACCTTCAGAACCCAAACCTCACCAGCGCAGTCTCTACTCTTTCCAGTTCCTTTTTTTCTCCTTACCCTTCAGCTGCCAATCTGGGCTTCTGTCCCTTATCTTATCAGTAAATCTGCTCCTATCAAGGTTCTCTGTGGTGCCAGATCCAAAGACCAGCTCTGCGTCCACCTCGATCTCTCGACAGTATTCTACAGCAGCATCACTTCCCTCTGGAGCACTGCCCTCTGCCGAGCTCCCAAGCGCCACTCTGCCTGCTTTCCTCCCGCCGCTGACAGCTCCTGCTCAGTTTCCTTTGCTGACTCTCCTTCTTGAACCTGACGCTGAAGTATCAGGGCTCCTCAGGGCTCGGGCGTCCTTCTCTTTCCTCCCTCCCTATGTGAGCTGTTCTCAATGACTGAAGCTGATTATCTTCAGGCTGATGATTCCCAAATTTATTCAATTTTAAAACACGCCACTCTTCTGTTTAAAATCCTTCCAGTGGCTTGTTTCTGTGCATGTAGGTTTTGTTTTGTTTTGGCCTGTCCTCTCCCACTAGAATATAAGCTCCGTGAGGACAGGAGTCATGCCTGTTGTACTGGCTTTTTTATATTCTGGAGTCTTGCAAAGAGGCTGGCACAAGACTGACTGAATCTCAGGGTCAGCCAGGATCCAGTCATCAATATGGAGGCACAAAGGCTGGGAACACCTGGGATTGTCCTTTTCAGATTAGGAGACCATGATGTGCCCACGCTAGAAAACCCTGGGAAACTGGGTAAATTCCAGACCCACCCATCTCAGGAGGAAAGCTGTCCCAGCCCCTGTCTTTCAAGGCTGATTCTTTCCCTGGTGCTCTGGAGCCCATTCCTACCTTCCTCCTCAGACATTCAGTCCCCTCGATTTTAACAGCTCAACTGTTCTCCCCAACCTAACCTTTCCCTTTTTGGGGGAGCATTCCTTAGCATCAAAATGTATGCAAGTCCTATCTTAGAACTCATAGCTACAAAACACCAATGGAAACACACCAGCTCTCCCCAATTCTAAGGTTCCCATGTAGCTACCATCTTATTCAATACTTGCCTCTTCACCTCCACAGCGAAGCCCCAAAGAGAACCCGAAGTTCATCTCGGTTTCTTGATTCCTCCCATGGCAATGCTTCCTGCCCCTTGACTGCGAGATCTCTCACTTATCTAGTTATGGGTCACTAGGTGAGCACTTAGCCCTCGTAAGAGACACCTCACATGGCCTCCTTTGGCCATCAACACACCATCCTCTCCAGGTTTGACTCTTGGCTATGTCACGATTCTTTTTCAGGCTCCCTTTTCTCTCTCCTTAAACGCTGACATTCCACTGGGTCTGTGCCTTGGTCCTTGTCTTTCCTCATTCTATACTTTCCAAGACGGCCACACCTCTGCTACCATCCATATGCTATTAACTCCCAAATCCTTATTCCCAGCCTAGCCTAAGTTCTATACATATGTACCCAGCTGCTCAATGGACAGTTCTACCTGACTGTCCCCACAAGCATTTCAAGTCCCAGAAGTTCAGGACCACCCTGGCCCCAAATATGCCCCCTCTTCTTGTAATCCCCACTGTCAAGCTGTGCCCTGTACACACACAATGGTTTCATTCTAAAACAAAAACGTGAGCTTACTGCCTTCTCTGACTCCCCTGACAGCAGGATGGGGACCAATCACCTACATGCAGTACACACTGTTCCTTGTCATGTGGCTTAACTAGGCTTGACCCCTCACCTGGCACACTCCGTTCCCGTCACACCAAACTACAGGGACAACCCAGATGGCTCAGACTTCATACCCCCGTGTACAGTGTGCTCTCCACCTGGAATACCCTATCCCATTGTCCAACACTCAGCACAGTCACTGTGGTCCTCCAACTGCAAAGTCCTTCCCAGCACCCCCAGGAGGCCTAGCCTCTGCTTCCTCTAAATTTCCACTGCCTCTTGTACATCCTTCCAAAGGTCACAAAGTATCCTAGTAGTCCCTTTATGTCTGATGTTTTCACATCAGAATATAAGCCCTTGGAAATCAAGGATGATCCATTTCTTTTATGATTCCCCAACATGTAGCAAAATGCATGACATAGTAGACACTCAGAAAAGTAAATATTCAGGACTGAGTAAACTTTGAGTTCTATACACAATGAACCTGCAGTTTCTCCCAACCCTCTGCGAGGTTTATTACACTTCTAGACTGAGGCATATGTTGTTTTTCTCTGCTTGGAATGCATCCCATTTTCTTGTCCAAGAAGGCATGACTTCATAGTGAAAAAGCACAAACTTATAAGCAGATAGACCTGGATTCAAAACTAATCCAAGTCTTCAATACTAATTAACTGTATGTCTTTGGGCAAATCATAAACTTAATAAGCTTTGGTTTCTTATACTGTGAAACTGGAGTAATACCTTGAAGAGTTGTTTTGAGGACTAAATGAGATCACATCAAACACCAGGCAGAAAATTAGTGTCAGTACCTTTCACTCTTATCTAAGCTCACATCATCTTCTCTGCGGAACATTTCTCATTTATCCTTGAAGAGTTACACAAGCCCTTCCTTTCTGCCCTCCCACACTAACCTTTAATTCTATTAGAGCATTACTGCATCTGGCTATGGGGATTTTGCCTTGTTCAGTGAGAAATCGATTCATTAGTTGAATATTCTTCATCCAAATTTCCTACATTAGAAGGTGGAAAAGGCTGAATGAGAAAGCACATCTGTGACCCAACCACTGATAAAAGTATAACTCATTATCTCTCCCTCTGTTTAACACTATCAGTTATGCCTTTAATATGGGTCAATCTCGAAATGATTCACTGAAGAACATCCACAATCCAATCTAAATATGATGCAAAGGATTACAGAATGAAACTGCAAATGTTGCAAAATAAAAATGATCAGTAAATAGATGAAAATTATATTGTAGAATGCCCAAATCACATGCAAACTCTTGACAAATAAAAGTTGGTGTACTATGTATAAAATAGATGAGCAACAAGGATATATCGTATAGCACAGGAAATTACAGCCATTATCTTGTATTAATTTTTCATGGAGTATAATCTGTAGAAATACTGAATCACTATGCTGTACACCTGAAACTAATATTGTAAATCAATAAAACTTCAATAAAAACATTTTTTAAAGATGATGGAATAAAACTATGCAGTTAACTGACAAACCAACAAGGATGAAAACAAGGCATTTCAAAAGAAATCACCTTTGATCCTCAAAGGAACAACAGTTTTATCAAATGACCAATACTTTTTCCAAGTACATTTACCAAAAAAACCCCTTCTGAATGGGGCTACAAAAAACTAATGTTAAGTGAAGATTGTTGCATCTTAGTTTAATGAAATCTTGTTGGAAAAAATACACATAAGTCAACACATGACTTATTCTTTATTCTAAGAAATAAGTCACGTTGCAATTATATTTTGTTAAAGACATAAAACATTTATTTTCATAATCTTTTGGGTTGATTTTCAAGATAAAAGTCCCAATCAAGTGCCCCACCTCCTTTTTGGTGAAAATTTGATCTCGATTTAAATCAGTCTACTTTCAGTGATTTTTCTTCAGGATCAATTATCCTGGGCTCAGTAGATCCTCTATTAATTATCCCAGGTGCCTATACCAGGCACTCAACAAAAGCCTTTTCAACTGCAAGATCAAGACAAAGATTCAATATAGGGATTCATGCTACTCTTTTGTCCCAAACTTGACTAGTGGACTGGAGCTCTCGAGGTTAAGTCATATTCTAAACTCCACTGAAGCCCCAGATCCATTCTAGGGATGGGAGACACTGTTTGAAAAATTTCTCATCTCCATGAATTCTATTCCACAGAGGTCTAACAATTAAGTCTAAAGTATCAGGATTACATGCTTTATGAACAAAACACTGAACTCACTGCGGTAGGGGTGGGAAAGTGAAGACACAAAGGAGTTTAAGAAAACTCCATGATCTTATTTATATACTATATTTTGGGAGCCATTAGCGTGCACCTGAACGTATAGCTCAATGAATTCACGGATTCCTCAGATTCTGAGACTGTGCTCACGTTTCTATTCACCTGACAGCTCGAAAAGAAAGGCTTTGCTACACCAGCTTGAGGAACTAGGAGAGAACTCGAATCACCCTATTTTCAACTGGTCCAGAGTAATGCACTGGATACATTATGTTCTTTCCTCTCTCCCTTACACTGACTGCAGCGTTCGTGCCTCTGTTCAAAGCTCTGCCCAGCTCGGTTCAAACTCGGCTGGTTTGAAAAGGAAAAAACAAAAACAAAAGCCTCAACAAAAGTCAGAAGTCCCACAAAGCCAGTGGGCTTGGGAAACCCCGGAAGCATGCGGAAAGCGTCCGATTCTCCCACCTGCCTCTGGGCCGGCGCGCCACCGCTTCCTCCCTCTTCCCCGCCCCCCACTTCCCACCCCACGCCCAGCGCCTCCCCTTGGCTTGGGCTCTCCAGGGGGCGGGAGGATGGCGATACCTGGAGGTTGCTCGAGGTGGATGCCATGGCGGAGATACGAGGCGGTTCCTCGAGGAGGAACGGGGGCAGAGGAAACCTACAGTGGCAACGTCGAGTCGAGCCCGGAGCTGCCCCAAACGTGCGCAGGCCGGTGGCTCTTGGACCTCAAGCGGCGGCCTCCTTTCCGGAACTTGTTCCAAAACAACACTGCGCTTCAAAAGCCAGCGGCCCCCCCCAAACCCTCACAAAACTTCCGTAACCCTGAGCCCCTCCGGGCTCTCGTCCGGCCTCTAGCCTCAGTGCTTCCGCTTTCGTCATCACCACGCGCGCCACCCAGTCCCGAACTAAGCCAGCCGAGGCCTGGCGGAAGTCAGGCTGGGCGCAGGCGTACTGCGGCTCCGGCCCAGGGGCAGGGAGATCGTTCGGGGTTGAGCGCTATACTCTTTTCTTCCTTTTACGGAAGTCTTATCCTTTGAGATGAGTTATTGTTTCTGGCTTCTTTCACTTGACGGAGAATGGAGAGTGCTCTGTCAATCTTGTGAAAAATGTTATCCCGTCTCCAAGACCCGCTGGTTGGGGACTGGGTCCGTTACCATTTACTCCTGTGTAAAGTGGGGGTAATTAAAGTACCTACCTCAGGGTTGTGGAGAATGCTAGTGCTGCGCGGTTAGGCGCACTGCAGTGTGATAAGCGAACACTTCATCCCGCAAGCATTTTCTCAATGGTTATTGTCATGGCTCTAGGAAGCCCCGAGAATTTCAATAAAAGTTATGTATGGCGCTGCCCTCAAGGAGCTTATGGCAGTCTGGTGGGGATGCAGGCTTCTGAACACAAGTCTTGTGAAACTGTTAGATCAGATATTATTTATTCCAGTTAACGTTACAGGGAAGGTTAATGGCTTGAGCAGGTGAGTGCTTTATGCGGGACCACAGATGTCAGGGATTAGTGGCAGAACTAAAAGAAGACCTTTTTCCAGCATTCTGTTGTTTGCGGGCACAGTCCTCTTTTTTTTCTTCCTTTCATAGTTTAGCTTCTTAAAGGAAAGCAAAATAGATGTTTAATCACTCCAACGTTTTACTTCCCACTCATTCTTTCCAAACATCTGGTGTCTCCTAAATAAAGAACTTCCCTCCCTCGCTTCTTACTTAGTATTGTCAACTACCCAGTTCTTGAAATCTCTTCCGGATAGTGTCCTAATGTCCTTCCTCTAACCTCTTCACTTTCTCCCCTTCTTACTCTTAAGGGCAGAATTTCCTCAAGAGTCTGACGTCCTCTTCTTTCTCACTACTCAAGCTCTGCTCATCTTATCCCCTTCCTGGGCTCCAGGTAGCAATAGAATAGAAATGGCTTCAAATTTAAATCTCTAGCCTGCCCTGTCCTCTGCCTAGCATTTATAGCTACCTCCCAGAGAGCTCCAAAAAACCATAGGGTTTTCCCACAATAAAAATTCAACACGTTAAGAGCCATATTAATTATCTTAAACCCCAAACTTCCTTCTCTGATCTCTCCTTAGAATAATATATCACCAAATCTCCATCATGCAGGCTCAAAGCTAAAGCCCCCTCTCTGCCTGCGTCTATCAATTCTCCTTCCTACCCACCCTATCCCCTTCCAGTTACTGATAAAATACTATAGGGACTCCAGCCCTTAGAATATCAGCACATAATAGACATTTAATAAATATTAAACTATTTAACTGAGCTGCTTAAAATAAGTCGCTGGTTCCTTAATGACTTTCAAGCTTGATTTTGCCTGAAGATACAAGCAGATTCCAATTAACCTTTCAATTCAATCCCTAAATGTTTACTGAACACCCACTGAAGACAAGTCTACTGGGCATTAAGAACCTACAAAGACAAATAAGGTGTGGTCTTTGCCATTTAGGATTTTACAATTTAGTGGAAGGCAAGACATGTAATAATGAAAAGAGAATTCATTTGAGTACCACAGTTGAGTACCACCATGTGCCAGGCTGTTTTAGGTGCTGGATATGAACCAAAGAGTCAAAATTTCCTCTTTTATCACCAATACAGTAATAAGTCCTGTCGATACCATGTGCTCCCTGATATGCAATGAGGAGAGTGTCACCTGCGGTATTTTAAAAGATCTATAACCTCAGTCTCATCATGAGAAAGTACCATACAAATACAAATTGAGTTTTTTTTTAACTTCTACAAAATACCTAACCAGTGCACTTCAAAAATGTCAAAGTCATGAAAAAACAAGGAAAGACTGAGAAACTTGTCACAGATTGCAGGAGACTGACAACTAAATGCAATATGGGATTCTGGACTGGATCCTGGAACAGAACAAGACAGTGGAAAAACTGATAAAATCTGAATAAAGTCTGTATTTTAGCTAATAGTATTATACCGATGCTAATTTCTTAGTTTTGATAAGTATACCATGGTTATTTAAGTTGTTAACAGTAGGGGATGTTGGGTGAAGCATATATGGGAATCCTCTATATCTTTGCAACTCTTTTGTAAATATTATTTTAAAATAAAATGCTTCCTTAAAAAGTCCTGTTCTTTGGGAGCTTACCTTCTAATGGAATAGAAACTTTTAACCTTTTACGTGTGTGAGATAAATAGAAAATGTATATTGGTCTCTGCCCCTGGTTCCTGGCACAGAGCTCCTGAACCCTTGGAATTTCCTGGGTGATCGAGATGTCTTTTGTTCTAATGAGGTGATGCTGGGTGGGCTCCTGGATGAGGACTGTTCACCATAAAGTCCAGGCCATGATTAGAAACTTGGAATTTTCAGCCCCCCACCTCCATCCTCTTGAGAAGGCAGAAGGGCTGAAAATGGAGTTAATGATCAATCATGCCTATGTGATGTGATGAATCCTCCATAAAAATCCCCTAAGTATGAGGTTCACGGAGCTTCTGGGTTGGTGAACGTAGAGGTGCTGGGCTCCGAGAGGGCATGGAAGCTCCTCGCCCCTTCCCAAATACCTCGCCCTATGCATCTCTTCTATCTGGATGTTCAACTGTATCCTTTATCATAACCTTTTATAATAAACCGGTAAGAGCAAGTAAAATGTTTTTCTGAGTTCTGTGAGCTGCTCTAGCAAATTAATTGAAACTGAGGAGGGGGTCATCGTAACCTCCGATCTATAGCCAGTTGGTCAGAAGCACAGGTAGCATCCCTGTCTTGTGACTGGCATCCGAGGACTGTGTGTGTGTGTGTGTGTGTGTGTGTGTGTGTGTGTGGCAGTCTTGTGGGACTGAGCCCTTAACTTGTGGGATCTGACACTCTCTCCAGGTAGATAGTGTCAGAATTGAATCAAATTGCAAACCACCCACCTGGTGTCGCAGAGAATTGCTTGGTGTGAGGGAAAGCCTTCAAGTATTTGGTGACCAGAAGTATCAGAAGTGAAGTACAGCATGTGTCGGTAAAAAAGACAGGCAGGGAAGAAAGACCTAGCAGGGAAGAACTGAGTTTTTCCAGTGTAACATGTTTAAATATGTAAATGTAAAAATGTTATATTCTCTATGGTTTACAAAGTATTTTCACATGTATTTTCTCATTTCCTAATTCTGTGAAGTAGATCATTCTGTGAAGTATCTCATTTTTACAGATGTGGAAACCAAGTCTGAGAGAGATAGAATTTCCCCAATCCATGTAGCTCTTAAGTGGCAGAGCTGGAGTTTGAACCCAGGGAACCTGACTTCGGGTCCAATATCAGAAGATGGACAGTGACAAGTGCTAGAACAGAGGCAGGACACATCGTGGTGCCACAGAAGGGAGAATGCTGAATTTGGAAGGAGTGGTTAGGAATTTCTTAGGGAAGGGATCAGTTAAACTGAATCTTCAAATCTTAAAACTGATTTTGACAGAGGTTAGGCCATTTCAGGCAGAGGAAAAGCATGAATAAAGGCATGGAAGGGTGAAGTATATGATGTGTTTGAGGGATGGCTGGAATGTAGGGGAGCTGAGGGGAAGGAGTGACCGGAGAGGAAGCTAAAAAGGCACCCGTGGGCACTGCCAGGTGTTCAAGGCTTTGGAGATAAGGAGTCTGGACTTTGTTCTGTAGGGAGTAAGGATTCATTGAAAAGTTCCCCGCCCCGCCTTTGTCCCTCCTTCCCTCCCTGCCTAACTTTGTTCCTTTTAGAAGAAAGTAGCTAGTAGAGTCCTGACTTGGTCAGATAAAAAGTTTCCCCTTCTCTCCGAAAGCAGAGTATTCCTATGAAAGCTTCATAAGCCAACATGGCATAAAGCAAAGAAACCATCACCTTAGGGCACATGTTGCTAACAGACACACAGAATAAATCGAGATAAAGCACAGGGGCTCACAGACACTGTTCAAAGCGGTGGCGGCTCCATGCTGAGATGCTGAGCGTAGTTCCGGGGAAGGGGTTTGGCGGTGCCGCTCTCCGTAGTGGTAACTCTGTAACTCACTGTGAAACAAACACTGAACTATATTTTTTCCTGATTTTTCCGTAAAAGCAAAAATCCTCTTCAGATTTCTTTCAGTTAGCAAAAACAGGTACTAACTCAGGTCTTTCGTAAAAGCGAAGTGACACAAAGCAAATTTTCAAAAAGCGGGGGAGACCTGTATTGGTTTTAGGAAGATGAATCTCGCAGTTGTTTTTGTAGGAGGGACCAGGGAGAGAGAGGAGGCAGGAAGATGAAGCAGGAGGCTACTGCGACAGTCTTAGCTTTTAGAAAACAGAGTCTGCAGAGCCAGACAGCATAGTCCCCGTTCCTGAAGCACAGCTGCAATTTGGACTTTAATTAATACATCCTCCTTCCCTCAATTGCTTTCAAATTCAACCTGTTAAAATCATACCTATTCTTCTAGTGCCTGTTCCAATGTCGCTTGCTCAAGACACCTTCAGAACCTCTCTGAACTCATAGCACTGTGGGACCTTGAGTTGTCCTGAGATAATGCAGGCTAAGTGCCGAACACGGTGCCTGGAGCATAACAGATACTCAGAAATTGTTAGCCTCACCCGAATAGTGTTCCTTCTTTCTAGACGGTAAGGTCACTAAGGCCTAAGACTTCATCTTATTCTTTTTTTTTTTTTTTTTTTTTTGCTGTACGCGGGCCTCTCACTGTCGCGGCCTCTCCGGTTGCGGAGCACAGGCTCCGGACGCGCAGGCTCAGCGGCCATGGCTCACGGGCCCAGCCACTCTGCGGCATGTGGGATCTTCCCGGACCGGGGCACGAACCCGTGTCCCCTGCATCGGTAGGCGGACTCTCAACCACTGCGCCACCAGGGAAGCCCTCATCTTATTCATTTTTATAACCCCTCCCCCCACCCCATGCCCTCACTCCCCACATATACACACAGAGTATGTGCTTAAGGAGCCAAGGTGTATTAAACAAAATGAAGTCTCCTCGTGAATGATCTTTGGCTGGTAGGTGGCATCTGTGGATTCATCTTTCCACAGGGTCTCACATCCAGCCCATTCAGGACCAAATCCATCTCAGACCATCTTAAAGGAAATGCATAATCTTGAAGGCCTCACAGCAGGAGTGGGCAACCTGCTCATGTCCACTCAGGAGTCAGGTCTCTGCTTGTTGTGTCACCAGCTCCCTCCCTGCCCTGGGACAGAGCAGTAAGGAAGGCAAAGCACTGACAGGGCTGATCATGTGAAGGAAGTGACTCATCGGGGATCTCAGGCAGAAAACCTGTTCTCCATATCAGGCAGCATACCTTTCTGAATGTGCTGGTCACCTGGAGGCCCAGCCCTTTCCCACTTATTGTTGTTCCTTTTATTCATATGAAGCTACAGAGAGTCCCGGCTGGATAGGTGGGTGTGGGAACCGACCTATCAACATCAGTCAGCCCTCTGAGGACGGGCGTGTGGACTGAGGCATCCATTCTTCATCACGTGTTATCTAAGGTGAATATCCTCTAAGGCATCAGCTCAGAAGAAAAGGTGAGGTGCCTGCCCTCTAGAAGTTTGCAAGCTAAGTCATCATCCCCCAGACTGTGGGTCCTTGGACCACAGATAATGTACATATGTACAAACGGCTCAACCCAAGTCTCTTCCTGAACGTTTTCTCCAAGAATGTCTCCTTTGCTCTTGTGCTGGATTCAGTATTCAAGTGATTTTGGCCGATAGTGTCTTACTTGTTGAAGGAAGGTGGAAAATATTTGATCTCTTCTCAAAGTTCCCTTTTCCCTCTCAGAGTAGGAGCTATAGTTGTTTCAGCTTTCTCCCTCTCTCAAATTCCAATTAATTGATCTTTACCAATAGAATAGGAAACAGCATTTTATAGCCTTAGATAAACTCTCTGATATATTTACAGATGAAATGACTTGCTTCATAAAAATGCAGTGTAGCAGTGGGTAGGTTGGTGGGGGGGAGGGAGAGTGTGTGCATGTGTTATGAGTGAAACAAGAGATGGTCTGTTGACCATTGTAGCTGTGAATAAGTGCAGAGTGTGAGGGGGTGTTCACTGGACCAATTTCTCTGCTTTTCTGTATATTTTAAATTCTCCACAAGAGATTTTTTTAAAATTGCATTTCACATTTGCGTCGAACTCCTATTTAAATTCTTTGTCCAATTTTCTACTGTAGTGTGCATCTCTTCATCTTTCTCTTACTGATTTATTAGTCTTTTGTATATTAAGGAATTTCATCTTTTGTGATATGTGTTGCAAATATCTTCACATTTTATTCTTTCAGTTATTACCTGTTTTGGGTATGAGAATGTAAGTTTCAATATAGTCACATTTATCATTCTTTTTCTTTTGCTATGTTTAGAAGAACCTTACTCACTACTAGGTTACCGGAGACCACAGTATACCTGTGTGTTCTTCACGTACTTTCAAGGTTTCATTGTTTCATTTAAATCGTTGACCTCTCTGGAATTTATTTTGGTGTAACAATTAAGTTCAGGGTCTGGTTTTGTTGTTTTATTTTTATTTATTCCAAATGGGTGGTCAGTTCCCCCAATGTTATTTACATCCTTCTTTTCTCTACTCATTTGAATGGCTACCTTTATCATATACCAATTTCTCACAAGGATCTGTTTGTCTGAAACCTTGATTTTTAAAAATATTCCTTTTCACCACCTATTCTTATGCCAGAAAAACTGTTTTTATGACAGTAGCTTTGTAATACAGTATCTTGTGGAGCTGCCTGCCTGATTCACCCTAAGCAGAATGGAAAACTAGCCAAGGGCTCAGGCTCTGATGCTAGAAGGCTTGGTTCAAATCTTGGCTCCAGCAAGTGTCAGGCAATCACTTAATCTCTCTAAGCTGCTATTTTTGCATCTATAAAATGTGGAAATAATACTACCTGTCTAATGGGGGAATTAAATGAAACTAGCATATGGCAGAACTGGGCTTGGAACATGGTTCACACCCACTAAATGTTAGCTATCAATAATTTTCTAGATAGTTAAGATTTTCTTATATTTACTTTTCCATGTTAACTTTAGTGTCATTTTGTCAAGGTCCACCTAAAAAGCTTATTGATTTTGTAACTGAATTGATAGATTTGTTTAAGGCAGATGGGGATCTTTAAAATATTGAATTTCCTTCAGGTTTCAAAAACATGTGATGTCTTTTCTGTCTTCTTGTATGCTTCTTAGTAGTCTCATTTTTTTTCTTCAGATAGTTTCTGAACATTTCTTTTAGGCTTATTTCTAGGTATTTTATTGTGCTATTGTTGCCATCATAAGTAGTATATTTTCTTCTCATATTTTCTAGCTAGTTATGGTCTATAAGTAGGAAACCATGGGATTATATTTAGGTTAAATTGCCAGACATGTTGTTTCTAATAGATTATCAATATACTCTCTTGGAGTTTCTAGGTAAACAATGACAACATCTGCAAATAGCCATATCTTTGCCTCTTTCCCATACAATGTTGAAAGTGTCAAGAATAGTCATCCTTGACTTTTTCCTAACTTTAAAGGAAATGCTAGTAGTGCTTCATAAATAATCATTTTAAATGTTATCGTGTAAGTTTTCTATTGCTGTGTAACAAATTATCACAAACTCAGCAGCTTAAAACAACACATTTTTATTATGTCACACTTTCTGTAGGTCAGAAGTCCAGGCATGTCCTAGCTGGGCTTTTGCTCTGGGTCTCACAAGGCTGAAATTAAGATGTAACCTGGGCTGTGTTCTCATCTGGAGGCTCAGCTAGGGAAGGATCTACTACTTTGAAGCTCCCTGAAGTTGTTGGCAGAATTCACGATAGCTCACTTCATCAAATCCAGGAACACACACACACACACACACACACACGAGTCTCGGCTGCTTCAAGTCTCTGACTCTAGGGAAGGGTCAGACCCTCTTTTAAAGGGCTTTCCTGATTAAGTCAGAACCACCCTGGATAACCTTCCTTTTGATTAACTCCAGGTCAGCTTATTAGGACCTTCATTATATCTGCAAAATCCCTTCACCTTTGCCATATTCTGTTGGTTTGAAGGAAGTCACAGTTTCTGTCTGGACTCAAGGGGAGGGGATTATACAAGGGTATGACTCATTGGGTGTCCCTTAGAGTATGTCCACCACAGTAATATTTTACAAGACATCTCTATAAGGGAGATAGGAAAAATTAATATTTTAACATAAGAGAAATATGTAAGATTTCGTATTATAAATACTATATAAAATTTTTGTTGGTTCTCTATCTAATTTATGTTTTACAGGACTTTCATAAGTATTACATTCATTAAAATAGGTAATTAGAAAAATGGAGTGACTGACAGAGAAAGAAAAATACTGTATTTTATCACATATATGGAATCTAAAAAATAGAACAAATGAATGAATATAATAAAACAGAGGCAGACTCATAGATATAGAGAACAAGCTAGTAGTTATTAGTGGGAAGAGGGAAGGGGGAGGGGCAAGGTGGGGAAGGGGATTAAGAGGTACAAATTACTATGTATAAAATAAATAAACTACCAGGATACATTGCACAGCACAGGGAATATGGTCAATATTTTATAATAACTTTAAATAGAGTATAATCTATAAAATTTTTGAGTCACTATGTTGTACATCTGAAACTAATATAATACTGTAAATCAACTATATCTCAACTAAAAAAAAGAAAAAAAGTGGAGTGACTAAAGACAGAAGCATATAAATAAAGGCTTAATGAAATATCTATGGCTTGCAAAATTGTATGGAGTAGAGCATTTGGTTTAGAAAGAGGAATCACCTCTTTGTTCCTTAGAGAGATGCTGACCAATACATATTCTAGCAGCAAAATTGGTTTAGCTATAGAAGCTCTTATTGTCCACTGAGAGCTCCTTCTCCATAATGACTTGTTCTTGTTGTCTTTTGAGCAGGGAAAATCTCCCAAGATTGCTACCACCAAATCAACAGAGATCTGGGGTGAGATTGTGGGTATGGAATCATTTTTAGTTAAAAAATCAACCTCCATGTACTTCTCATGGACTAGTTTTAGGAGAAGGATTTAGGAGAGTTTAGGTTCCATTTCTAATAACACCCAGCATGGGATAGCACTATTTCCCAAATGACAACATTAACGACATCAAGTAATGACTGTCTAGATTAGCAAAGGAATTTTGCCTGTCGCTATCTAAGCCAAGATTTTCCCAAGAATTACAGCCTAATTTAGTTGTTCATTGTCCCATTTGATTGCTAAATTAAGTCAACTCTACAACAAGATTAAGCAAAAAGAAAATGAATACACTATGAGAGTAGCAACTATGTGTTTTATAGGAGAGGGCTCAAATATGATGTCTGTTTACTAGTGTTTTTTTTCTTCTTCTGAAAATAGTGGAATGCTCTCTTCACTCCTTTATAAACTCATTATTATCAACTTTAAGCAAATCTGTTGAGACCTTAAGCTTTGTTTCCATCTTCCTTTTCAAAGTGTGTAGACTTATATCCGCAGACATTTTCAAAGAGATATCATTGTGTCAGAAAAAAAAATTGGTTGCGGTTTTGTGTACGTGTCATGATTTAATTACCAGCTAAACAGTAAGTGGCACTATGGTAAATTTCTGAGTAATGATGAGCGTAATACTGTGGGTAGAGAGGGGTGTTGAGGCAGGATTGGGGACCCCTGAGTAAGAGGTCAACCTGACCACTGTAAGACAAAATAAACGGGGCTTCCCTGGTGGTGCAGTGGTTGGGAATCCACCTGCCGATGCAGGGGACGCGGGTTCGTGCCCCGGTCCGTGAGGATCCCACATGCCGTGGAGCGGCTGGGCCCGTGAGCCATTGCCGCTGAGCCTGCGCGTCCAGAGCCTGTGCTCTGCAACGGGAGAGGCCACAACAGTGAGAGGCCCGCGTACCGCAAAAAAAAAAAAAAAAAAAAAGCTGGCAACTTTCTTCCTTGTGATTTATCTGTAATTAAAAACAGATTTGAAAAGGATACATTTCAATGGTGAAATGAAAAACCAAGAATCGCCAAGCCTAAAAAATGTTTTATTGGCAGCTGTTGTTTCAACGCATCTTGAGGTCAATATTTTAACTAGATAAGACATTTAATACTCCTGTTTCTATTCTGTTTGTAATTGTGTTGGTCTTGGGAATTAAAGTATGTGGGATGGAATTCTTATTTATATGTGTAAATAAATGTAAACCCTGGGATTTTAAGAGGAAACAATAAAATTGGTGATGTACCTATGTTTGAACCAATAGTACTTTTCAATCACTCAACCAACTGGTACTGATTGAGCTCCTATTAAGTAGTCAGACCTGAATCTGATGTTTCAATGAATCCAAATGAGAAGTCAAACATGACCCTTTCTCCGCGAAACTTCTAATATAGTTGGAAAATCAGAGCAGTTACAATCAGAAAGCCATCTTCACTGGGCAAAATGAATACTAAATACAATGTAGACCTTATGAGTGAAAAAAAAAAAGTGGTGAGAAATGTTGTCTGCTGTGATCATAGAAAAGTTGGGTCTGAATTGTGCCTAGAGAGGGCACTTTAGAAGCAATGGAGGAATTTACATTTGTTCATAAAAAACACTCTGTGGGGCTTCCCTGGTGGCGCAGTGGTTGAAAGTCCGCCTGCCGATGCAGGGGACACGGGTTCGTGCCCCGGTCCGGGAGGATCCCACGTGCCGCGGAGCGGCTGGGCCCGTGAGCCATGGCCGCTGAGCCTGCGCGTCCGGAGCCTGTGCTCCGCAACGGGAGAGGCCACAACAGTGAGAGGCCTGCGTACCGCAAAAAAAAATAAAAATAAAAATAAAAAAAACACTCTGTGCCACTGAGGAGGGTTGTCCTTTCTCATTATTCAAATTATAATCACAAAATGGAAGTCTTGAAAGCTCAAGTGTTTATTCACAGTCTTGGCCAGATTCCACCTTGGAAGAGTAAGCATAGGTTAAAAACCACAGCCAATTCAATTATTTAATTTCACTGTATTAAAGCTCAAGGTTGCCAAATGATCTCATTACCAAATTATATCCTAAGGTCATGCTGGGAAAATAAGCTATTCTACGCCAGACAAACTACTCCCAAGGGCAACTCCTGGCCAATGATATTTTTGAAGTTGCAAAATGGCTGTGTTTTTCATTGCAAAATTCCATCCTCCACCCCTGGTACTCTTGGAGGGTTCCTAGGCTTACCCAATCTAGTGAAACAAAGCGCTGGGCCAAACAGTTATTTAAAAGACACTCAGTAACACATAAGTGACAACTAGTAGCAATCTGAAAAATAATTGTGTAATAGACTTTACAACTGGACAACTTAGGTCTGTAAAAATTAGAGAAAGCAGCAAGTCGTAGCATTAATGCCAAGTACCTTCCACATATTGTTATGATCAGGTATTTACCGGTTGTTAAAACACTCTAGTAAGAGATGTCAAGCTAGGGGAAATTACAAATAAAGATGTGAAAAGACTGGAAAGTTCAGCTTTCATTCTTCTCATTTTAGGACCTGTTTTTAAAATGGTGGGACTTTGTAGGAGCAAAAAGTTCAGGTTCCCTCTTAAAAGAGAAAGTATATACCCCTATCAAGGCAAGGAATACCCCCAAAGAAAGTGGTTTTATTGTGCCAGTGAGAAATTCCAGAAAAGGGATATTATAAGAGCCCCTAAGGAGTAGATTCAGGTCAGGGGAAATATATACCTTGGAGAGAGATGGAGACATTAACTTATTTAGAAGCTGGCTCTCTTCAAAGACCCCAGAGTGTAAAGTATCATGTAATTGATCCAAGTGGACAATATGTCAATCAACAAATCTAAATTGAGTTGACTATTATGTGAAAGGCATCTAACCCTCCAAGCTCCTTCTAAATTTTCCAAATGAAAAAGGCCAGCATTGTGCATTGATTGTCTAAGTAATGGGTATTACAACGCAAATGTGTCTGAGAAATGCCCGCAGAGATGTTGTAATTTTACTGTGTAGTGTCTGCACATTGTCGTGTGGTAGAAAGAGCTCCCTCTGGGCTTGAAGTCTTGACGTCCTAGGTTCTAATCCTGACTCTCCCACTCAACAGCTTCGTGGACTTTCTTAGAGAGTTAAGAGAAGAGTTTGGATGAAACTCGGTGTGATTTAATCAGAAGACCCCAGGTCTATACTCAGCTATGCAACTCCTTTGCTTTTTGACCTTAGGAAAGTCATTATTAGCTTCTGTTGTTTTCAGTTTGCTTGTTTGTGATGAGGATGAGCTAGATCATCTCTAAAATCTCTTATTGCTTTGTACCAACCTTTCAAAGTGTAGCATAATTATATTACTCGAAATTACTGTGGATGCTTAGAGATTTATCTCTGCTTTTATGCCAGATTTTTGAGGCACTGTGATATAACATTAAGTATTAGAGATTTTGAGGTGAGACCCAAGGACAGGCACTTAACTGCTCTGAAACCTAGTTTTCTTATCTTTAAAACTGGACTAATAATTCCTACTTTACAAGGTCTCTGCAAAGGTAAGAGATAATGAACTACAATGTCTGGCCCATTGTGGACATTCAATAAGTGGTGGTGTTTTTTATCTCCACCTCCGTGAACCACTTGATGCCAAGGTGTAGCATTATTCCTGTGGGAAAATAAAATAGACTTCATAACAATCTACAGTTTCTAGGGGAGCTTTGTGGTAGACAGCATAATACTATCTTTTGTAATGGAGATGGTGATCAGATATGAAATTTTAGGAAAACTTACTAATGGACTCCAGTAAGAGTCCATTACTTTACAAAGGTATTGGATGTTACCTCTGTAATACATTTTACTCAGATCTTAGAGTTAATTCTGACACTTAATGCCCATGGTTTCCACCGGTAGTTAGCTCCAGCAGGCCCCAAATTAACTTACAGGGCTACAGTGTGGACTGGATGAATCTTCTCACCATGGCATTTTTCTTTATTAATCTTTTCAGGCTTCTATTTTTTTGCCACCATTCCTGACATGTCGCTTCACCACTGCTCTGTGCTTCTACATTTTAGCCACATCTGGATGCTGTTGGATGCTTCCTCTTTCTCGCAGGCAAACACAGAACAGCAGGCAGGTTTCTGCCAACCTCGCCACTTCCCTTCATCGTGTTTGGAGCAATAGTGATTCTTGTAAGGTGCAAAGTGAGAAACACTTCACATTTTACAGAGTAACGCTCGATTCTGGAATCAACTTTGAATTAATTAACTTATTCCACTTTTGAGCATCTGCCATTCTCTGTTCTTGAACCTGGGACTTCTTGTTGGTTCTCATAAGTAGGCACTGATTCGTACTTGCTTTGATGCTTTCACTGGCAACCCCTTGTATAAGGCACGATCCCTGTTCTCAGAGTTTATAATCCATTGCAGTATGCGGAGATTAGGAGTAGACAGTCCCGAGAGACAAGTGTGAGCTGAGTGTTACAGGGAGCGGATGCTGCAGGCGCGAGAAGAGATTGCTCTGGGCTGGACCGGGCTGCCTACTGAGATGCATGAACTCTTGAGCTGGTCCTTTGCAGCGGGAGAGGAGAGGCCCGGGCCAGGCGTGGGGGCAGGATGGTGCCGACCACATGGTTCGTGCACAGAAGTTTCGCAGAAGATTCTTATTATGCAATCAGTTCATAAGCTCATCTCTGCTGTGGACATTCTTCCTAGCATAACACAGGGGAGAAAAGTGGGTGTCATGTACTGGATACCTGAACTTGGTTGGATGATACGTCCATGTAAAGTCCAATTTCTTCAACAGTTACAGCCAACATCAAGGGTTAGTGGCACGTTTCAGATGGAACACGTTACTGGGAGAGAGCAGCGCCTTGGTATATGTGAGGTGCCACCTCTCCCTCTGCTGCACGTAAATATACATATGCGACTGGTGAGTTTCGGGCATGCTTATCTCTACAGTGTATTCATTTTATGTAAGAACTTATTCACTAGTCAATTCTCCTACTTATGTGAATAAATCCAAATGTAGTAAATCTGTACATTTCCTGGCTGTTCGTTATTTCTGGAATATTCCTGTGATGGATCGGAAGACATTAAAAAATACTTTTAAAGAAACCTTGTCAGATGTCTAAGCACAAAAAGCAGGAGATTGTGTCTGGGGCTTCTGGCGATGCAGCTCCCAAGCTACTCGTTCTCGTTAAGGCGCTCCCGGTGTTTCAGTGTCCTGGTGCTGCTGTAACCAACTAGCCCAGACTTGGTGGCTTCAAGCAGAAGAAATTCATTCTCTCGTCATTTTGGAGGCTGGAAGTCCCCAGTCGAAGTGTTGGCAGAGGCCTGCTGCCTCTGAAGGCTCCAGGGGAGGACGCTTTCTTGCCTCTCTTAGTTTCTGGTGGTTGCTTGTAACCCTTGGTGTTCCTTGGTTGGTAGACGAATCACGCCAGTCTCTGACTCTGCTGTCACATCGTGTTCTCTTTTTTAATTTTTATTTTATATTTATTTATTTACTTATTTTTGGCTGCGTTGAGTCTTCATTGCTGCACGCGGACTTTCCCTAGTTGTGGCAAGCGGGGGCTGCTCTTCTTTGTGGTGCGCGGGCTTCTCATTGCGGTGGCTTCTCTTGTTGCAGAGCACGGGCTCTAGGTGCATGGGCTTCGGTAGCTGTGGCACGCGGGCTCAGTAGTTGTGGCTCATGGGCTTAGTTGCTCCACGGCATGTGGGATCTTCCTGGACCAGGGATTGAACCCATGTCCCCTGCATTGGCAGGCGGATTCTTAACCACTGCGCCATCAGGGAAGTCCCACATTGTGTTCTCTTCATGTCTGAACCTCTGTACCCAAATTTTGCTTTTCTTATAAAGACCAGCCATCTTGGATTTAGAGGCCACCCTAATCTATTAAGACTTCATCTTAATTTTTTTTTAATTGAGATTTATTGACATATAGCATTATACTAGTTTCTGGCACACAACATGATGATTTAATATTTGTGTATATTGTGAAATGATCATCACGAAAAGTATGGTTAACATTTATCACCACACGTAGTTACAACTTTTTTTTTTCTGTGTACCTCATCTTAATCTGATTACATTTGTAAAGCCCCTATTTTCAAATAAGGTCACCTTCATGGGTACTGAAGGTTAGGACTTGAACACATCTATTTGGGGAGGACAAAATTTAACCAACAGCCTGCAGGTTGTCCAAGCAGAAGAGGGGGGCAGGGCCATGCTCCTCCACGTGGAGGTGGCTGGCTCCCTGGTGGACAGAGCATGTGAACTTACAAACTCAGCTTGGGCTTTCTTGTTTGAGTTTGGGATCCGAAGCAGGTGGCCCAAAGCAGTGAGGTCGGACTCCATAGACAGCCAGCTGTGGAGTGAATGGCCCTGTGTGTAGCTATGGCACCTGGGTGGGTGACAGGGGGGTGGGGGGGTGGGGGTGGGGGCGTTTCTGGCCTCCTGTGGTTCCTGCTTAATTCCTGAGCTGAATTCTCTGGGCTTCCCTTCAGTTCTGTCATCGTCCTTATATCTTTTCACCTAATTCCCTCTCCTTTGTTTAAACTAGACAAAGTCAGTTTTTCCTGTTTGCAAGAAAGAACTCTGAGTAATAGCAATATCAAATTAATTTATTATCCAAACATTACCAGAAGGTTCCAAGGGGCAGCAGAATCCGGGGACAATTAGCTTCAGAAGAGTAACTGCCATTAAGAACATTAATTGTGGCAGGACATTAAATATTGACCACCAGGTCACCCTTTTGTAGTAAATATTTTATATACAAATGACAAAGGACAAAGCCCCTTTATAAATAAAGGAGTTACATCAGGAAATTTCAGAATTTTACTCTTCAGTATCCAGAGGTCTGAAAGGGAAATGCAAATCATTTTAAAAATCGTAATTCTAAGAGTTTATGGAATCAGTTCCCCAATGGCAGGTCCATCTGCAAATTTTAAAGAAATTCTTCTACTCAATATGAATTAATTAATTTTCTTAGTTCAACCAATCTATCTGTTAATCAATTAACAATCTGTTAAAATAATTGATGCTCCAAACAGATTTCCCAGTTTTTCAGTCCTAAGTGTGGTAAGAGGTCCCTCTACTGGCTACTCACAGAAACTACAGCTCTCTACCCACGCGGCTGTAACACAGGAATTCAAAAGTAAGCAGTTTACCTTTTGTTGTAACTCCCTCGAAAATTGTCTGAGGTAGTAGCCTCAGGGCAGGAATAAGAAAAGGCACGGATTAGGAAGCCAGCTGTGAAGGAAATCTTGGCCTACAGCTCTCTGAAAAATGAAAATGAAAATGAAAAATGCATCCCTATAGAATAACGCTCTTCAGTAGAAAATATTGCAAAAGACACAAGTGTGAGCCATGTGTTCATTTTTAAATTGCTTAGTGACCACGTTAAAAAAAGAAGTAGGGCTTCCCTGGTGGCGCAGTGGTTGAGAATCTGCCTGCCAATGCAGGGGACACGGGTTCGAGCCCTGGTCCGGGAAGATCCCACATGTCGCGGAGCAACTGGGCCCGTGAGCCACAACTACTGAGCCTGCGTGTCTGGAGCCTGTGCTCCACAACAAGAGAGGCCGCGACAGTGAGAGACCCGCGCACCGCGATGAAGAGTGGTCCCCACTTGCCACAACTAGAGAAAGCCCAAGCACAGAAACAAGGACCCAACACAGCCAAAATTAAATTAATTGATTAATTTTAAAAAAAAGAAGTAAAGCAAACAAAGTAAAATTCATTTTAATTATGTATTTTTATTTAACCCAATATACCCAAAATGTTATCACTTCAGCTTGTAATCCATATAAAAAAATTAATGAGCTATCTTGCATTCTTTTGTTGCACTTAATTCTTTGAAATCTGGGCTGTACTTTCCACCTGTAGCACATCCCAGTTTGCACTAGCCACATTTCAGGTGCTCCATAGCCCTTTGGGGCTAGTGGTTGTTCGTTAGACCGCATGGGACCAGGGAAACTCCAATAGCAAGGACAGGAACTCAAGAGATAAGATACTAGCTGTTTCATAATTTACAATTCATAGCTCAGGGTGACATCTCACAAGCTGTCCAAAACCCGTTTAGAAAAGGAACGTCAAAGATGAATAAACTGGCTGTCAAGAGCTTAAAGGTTCATGTTTTCTTTGTATCGCTGTTGGTGATACTTGGTACAAAGGGCTCTGCATAGTGGTTTGACATCATGTATCCGGAGCTTTCAAACATTCAGAACTTCCAGACCAGGGTTTACACCTGTGGGAATGGTAGCAGGGGAATGTGAGCACAAGCCGGTTATGGGTATTAAGTTCCTGCTGGACAGTTGTTACGGCTCTTTGTCTTTCCATCTGGCACGTCTCTGTGGGCTCTCAGGATGGCTGCAGCCCTCAGTGGCAGAACTCTACCCATGACCTGCAGGAATAGCCTTGAGACTGCCCGCCATCACACTCTTGGCTGGCTTTCCTTCCCCCTTCTTGTGGGGTCTGAGGCTGGGTGGGCTAGCGAAAAGTAAGATGCATACATAAAATTAAACTGATGAATTAATGTATATAATTTAATTAATTAAAATAAGTATATAATTAAACTAATTAAATTTACTATTGATTATGAAAGTTTTTGTCCTCAAGGGCATTTTTGGTGGGTCCGATTAGAAGGAACCATGGGTTCCAGTGGAAGAGCACGGCTTTTCCAGTGGAGGTGGTCAGAGATGCACCGAGATTCCTGGATGAAACTGTTCAACACGCCTGACGTTGTTAGGGAAAAATGGAAACAACTTATTCAACAATAGGCAATTACTTAACAATATATCTCCATAGAATGGATATTATGCAGCTTTCAAAGGAAGGTTTCAATGAATGCTTTTCCTCTTTATATTTATTTTTCGGTTTTGTCAGTGTTACCCAAGTTTTGTATGGTTTGTTGTGAAACTTCAGCCCCGCCCACAGTTTCTTTCCATTTTCCTCTTCCCACGAGGGAGAACAGGGGAAATTCACCTTCCACTAGAGAAGATTATAAGGGATGTGGTGTCAGTGGGTAAAAGGCAAATTCCAAGTAATTTAATGTATGGAGCTAGAACAGGCATACAAGGAAATGTTTGAAGATACAGGATAAATTATGCATGTGATGCGATGAATTTTCAAAAATCAGACATTAAAATTGTAACTATTTTGACAACTGAATTTAGCTCTAAATATAGAGAAAAGAAAATACTCTGGCTTCTTATAAGTCAATTCAGCTACATTCAGTAATGTGGAGGGGACATTACTGATTTAAAACTTTGTCACACTCAGAACAAACTCAGGCACAGGCAGGGAGTATCCTGGGCACCCTTCTGTCCCCCAGGATAGATATTAGGCTGAGATGGCTTTGTATCGCAGCTGTGTAAGGTCCCCGGAAGAGGGTGACCACGGCGCTTCAGATGGCCTCCCGTGCCTGCACACACTGTCGGACTGCCGTTTCCGCTGCAGGGCTGCTATGAGCTGGTAACCCCAGCGAGAACCGCTCTGTGGGCCTTGCTGTATCCCTGGGCCTCTTCCAGGGTTTGAGGCCCCGGCCCTACCTGGCCCTGGATTCTGAAACTTCGAGGGAGGCTTTATCTCCCTCTATCTCCAAACGACCCGCCACGGGCTAGAGAGCTTGTGGGGTTCCCAGGCTGAACGTGACCTGCTTGCTTCCTTTCCTGACCCCCTCCTTCTTCCTCCCCAGATGAGAGGGTCTTCATTTTACTGGAGTAGGGGTAGGGCCTAAGGGACCTGGGTCTGCTCTATGATTTCTATTTTCACATCCTTTCTGCCTTACTCCTTTCAACCGATTTGTTCTCTAGTTCAGGCCGTGCTGGGGCTGGTGGGAGGGCCAGAGAGTGTACATGAGAGATGCACGTGAGCGTGGGAGCCACATGCAACGACATCTCGCAAATCTCCCCCTCCCCTCCTCTGTTCACCAAAGCGTAGGGATTCTGAAGTGGCCCTGTGTGGTAGGGTGGCGGTGGGTCAGGTGACATGGGTCTTGGGGAGCACTAGAGCTAGTCAGGACAGAGAGGCCAGCCTGGGAAGAAATAGGGGCAGAAGTCTGCACCCTCAGCGATGGCAGGTGTTGGAACTGAGTCAAGAGAAGCATCGTGGTAGGACAATTCAGAGTGGAAAGAACTTAACCTACGTTTATGGACCATTTGTCCCACGATTCTAAAAGTTTATTTCTTCTTTTTCATTTATTTAACTTAGAAAGTGATGTGGTTGGAAACGGATTGCTTATTATATCTTGGGCATTAAAACTTACTTTCTTTTAACCCTGAGTAAATGCCTAGACACTTGTAAATGCAATAAATTAAAAGCATGTGGTGGCTTGTAGAAATATTCTCTCTCTCTCTCTCTCTCTCTCTCTCTCTCTCGCTCACACACACACACACACACACACACACACACACACGCACACACGTGCACACACCCCCAGTATGTCTGAGCGGGTCAAGTTGAGGGAATGTCTCTCCAAAATGAGCTGTCTAACTGAGGTGGCGATGATGTCACTCACTGGCAGTGAACTCATGGGGGCCGTCATCGAGGCTGACAGAAGTTAGAAAAACGAGTCCCCAGGGAAACACGTTGCTCTGCTTCTAGTTCCTTGAGATGTAAATATGTCTCCGAAAACGAATACGTCTATGCGTTCTCTCTTATCACCACATAAAAATGTATCCCTGAGGTAGAGTGAATGTCCTGATGGATCTGTGTACTCAGCATTCCTTCCTCAAAGGTGCAGTTCCGCACCCTCATTCCTGGGGTGGCTGGGGACCTGAAATGTGATCATTTTTAAAATGTATCCCAAATTCTTTCTCCGCCCTTCTTCAAAGTGTGAGTTCATTGTGTTTAGCCAAGATTCAATAAAAAGTGGCTTGCCCCACACCCTGATGAAACGTTCTTTTTGAATGTGCAACAGAAATGCAATCATTTCTAGAAACTGGAAGCCGGTGATTCTCTTGTAGAGGCTTGCTGGGGTGATCCTTTATTGGAACAAACCTCACTGGGAACTGTGTCCAGTCCCTGGGCAGAAAAGCTGCCCGATCGCACTTGCATCCCAAAGCCAAATATGTTGTCTTATCAGGAAATGAATGAGGTCTCCTAGACTTTTTATGGGAGCAGCAGAGGGGGTGGATTTGACCAAGGTGAGAGAGAGGAAGGAAGACTTGAAGAAAGAGAGGAGCAGATCCTCACTGGTTTAGAATTATCCAGAAAAAATTGAGTTTGGATAGGGAAAATTCTGAATTATGGAATACTTGAAACATACTTTAATGTTTTGAAACACTGTGTATAATAAACTAAAATACCTATGGTTAGTAGTCAAGTGAATGAATAATGGACTTTTTGGAGTCCTACATCATATATTAATACATGCTAACTATAAAAAAATTATTTTTAACATTTAAGCAAATATAATCACAGTACCGTATCTACATGAGAATAAGTTTCAAATTAGTGAAGTCAAAATCAATGGAGCTATTGAGCTTATTACTAATACTAAAGTGGTTATTGCCTAATAATCAAAATGAGAACTGCTCTAAGGTCTTTGAAAAGACATTTGAGGGGTGTTCCCCTTTCCAATGGAGCAATTTGAATTCAAAGGTCTGTAAGGATATACCCTATTGGTAACAGACTCAGATATCAGGAGTGCCGACTCATATGATAAGGGTAATTTTAGTGTTTGAAGAAACTACCACACTGCTCTCCAGAGTGGCTGTACCGTTTTCCATTCCCGTTAGCAGTGTAGGAGAGATCTACGTTTTTCCCATCCTCATCAGCATTTGATGTTGTCACTATTTTTTTCTTTTAGTTGTTCTAATATGTGTGCAGTTCCACTAAATTTTTATAATGCAACAGAAACATTGTCCCACTGAAAATAAAGTTTGTGGGATCTGTGGAGAATAGGGAAACTTGACAAGTTCAGGGAAAAAAATCTATAGGAATGTAATGTGATAGATGTCAGTCTGTAAATGTGAAATGCAAGCATTTCAACAGAAGCCCATGCTTCCAAGGGGAGCGCTTCCCTGAGATTTTCTTCTTCCTTCAGTGAATCTGGCACATCATACATTTCGCTTTCGAATCTCTTTGGTCTCCTGCACTGTATAAACGGTCCTCGGTCCTCCTTGATTTTCCTGACCTTGACACTTTTGAAGATGACAAGCCAGTTATTTGGTGGAATGTCTCTTAGCTTGGGTTTGTCTGATGTTTCCTTATGATTGGATTCAGATTTTTTTTTTGGGGGGCAGGAATATCACAGAAGTGATGCTGTGTTCTTCTCAGTGCATCCCACCAAGTGGTACATGTTTGTCCCATTACTGCTGATGTTAACTTTAACCCCTTGCTTAGGCCCATTTAAAAAAATATTTTTTAGAATGGTTTTCGTTTCACAGCAAAATTGAGAGGAAGGTGCAGAGATTTCCCACATACCCCGTCCCCACACATGCACAGCCTCCCTCGTTATCAACATCCTTCACTGAAATGGACACATCGTAATCCCCCAAAGTCCAGAGTTGTACCTTAGGGTTCACTCTTAGTGCTGTACATTCTGTGGGTCTGGACAAATGTATAATGACATGTATCCATCATTATAACATCATAGAGGGTATTCCCACTGTCATAAAAATACTCCATGCTCTGCCTATTCTTTCATTCGTCCTCCATCCCCCCACCCACTGGAAACCACTGATCCTCTTACTGTGTCCACAGTTTTGCCTTTCCCAGAATATCACATAGTTAGAATCATACTGTATGTAGCCTTTTCAGATTGGCTTCTTTCACCTATTAATCTGCATTTACTTTCCTTCGTGTCTTTTTGTGACCTGATAGCTCATTTCTTTTTAGCCCTGAATAATATTCCATTGTCCAGATGTACCACAGTTTATTTATCCATTCACCTGCTGAAGAACATTTTGGTGGCTTCCAAGTTTTGGCAATTGTGAACAAAGCCGCTATAAACCTCACATGCAGATTTTTGTGTGGACGTATCTTACCAAGAATACCAAGAAGCATGATTGCTAGATTGTATGGTGAGAGTGTGTTGAGTTTTGTCTGAAATTGGTCTGTAGTTTTCTTTTCTTGTAATATCTTTGTCTGGTTTTGGTATTAGAGTAACGTTTGCTTCACAGAATGAGTTAGCAAGTACTCCTTCTTCTTCTGTCCTCTGGATGAGATTGTAGAAATTTGGTATAATTTCTTTCTTAAATATTTGGTAGAATTAATCAGTGAGCCCATTTGAACTTGGTGCATACTGTTTTGGAAGATTATTCATTATTGGTTCAATTTCTTTAATAGGAATAAACGTATTCATATAGTCTATTTCTTCTTGTGTGAGTTTTGGCAGATGGTATCTTTCTGGGAATTGGTCTATTTCATCTAGGTTATCAAATTTGTGGCTAGAGAGTCTCTTGGTCTCAGTAACCCATCTGTAAAATGGGGAGGCAAATTGTTGCCTGCCTGGTTCATGAAGAGGCAGGATTGTGGATTAAGAGCATGGCCTTCTCACAGCAAAGGTGTTACATACATACAGGTCTTATTATCATTAGTGGTAACACTATGTGTTTTCTTTTCTTTCATTGACTTAACATGAAGATTAAAATTTGCTTCTCCCTTGTCTCGAAGAGTCCTGAGCTTAATAAGTCTTCACATGAGGGGTACTATGCGTATGGTGAATTGCAAATACTGGGATGCAAGAGAGTCAGATCCAGGTCTCCTTCCCCATTGTTGAGCTGTCTGCACTTGGACAGCTACTTGATTTCTTTGGATCTCAATTTCCTCATCTGTAAAGTAAGCAAAATAAGATTTTGTCTACTTGAAGGTGGTGGCTGGTCCAGTCTATCTGTTTTTTTTTCTCTTCTATTTATATTTAATTACTGAAATATATTTAAAATCACATGTTATGCAAAACAACATATTAATTTAGAAATATCGCATTTTCCCAAACACATTTTGAAGAGGATTTTATTCAAATTCCTATACAGATCTTTACACTGACATCCTCTTCATCACTAGAGCCACTTCCCGAGTCACACAGACTGTCTGAAATGCAGGGTCTGTCTGAACTATGTTGAAGAGGTAGCTGGACTCCAAGCCCAAGGACCTGTTCACATGACTGACGGGCTTTTTCATCTGCTTTATACATATGGCAGCTGTGACCTCCACAACGTGACCACCTATTTTATTGCTTACTTTTGAAATTTAATTTTCATTTTTATCAAAATAACACACAGGCATAGTTTAAAAAGTCAAATTGTATTCACATACTCACTAAAGGAAGTTCTTACTACCCAGAAGCAACTACTTTCAACTCTTTTTGCCTCCATTGTCACATGGCTGACATTCTGGGATATCTTCCCATCATCTTCCCTCTGTACATGTTTCTGTGTCCAAACTTCCCTCATCTTATAAGGATACCAGTCATATTGGATTAAGGCCCATCCTAAAGATGTCATCTTAACTTGATTACATCTGCAAAGATGCTATTTCCCAATAAGTTCACATTTAATTACTGGGGGTTAGAACTTCAACATACCTTTTTTGGGGACACAATTCAACCCACAAGGCTGAATGCCTTCCTTTTATAATAGATGAGAATTTTATATCTCTTATGTCCTCACCTTATTTCCCTGTCCACAACTTCCCAATATATCACAATTCCTGGTTAAATCTACACTTGTTGCTTTCATTATCATAACTATACGAATATTGTTCATAACTGAAGCAAGTATATATGCTATAATTATATTTCTTGTAACTCATCTTGTTTTTCTTAGAGTTTATTGACTCTTTTTAAATTTACTCGGTTTTTTTTTTTTTTTTTGAATGTCTGGTTGCTTTCCTACACCCTCCAATGGCCCTGGCCCTGCAAAATGCTTCCAATTAAAATTTTCACTGTAGTCAGAACTGTGCAATTATCAGTAAGTTCATGTACCAGATTTTGAAATCTTTTTGGACTTTTGCTCTGTGGTTCTAGTAATTCCCTAGGTCTACTCTCAGTATTTTGGGAGATGTATCAGACAATACTTTGTTAACTGAAAGCGTGCCTTGTAAATGCCTAGCTCACCCCCATGGGTAGCTTGTAAAAACTGAACCAGCATTTCCTGAAGGTAATACATAGACTGTTGACCACAGGAGAACAATTACTCCTTGTGTTATGTTCTGCTGAACGCCGGCTGAGGGTGTGCAGAGGGTAATGACTTCTGCTTCTGGTGGGGAGAGGGCAAGGAAGAAGACTGTTGGGCCAGGCACTGTAGAATGAAGACTTCTCCCGTGAGCTAGACCTTAAAGATGAGTAGGTGTTCACTGGCGAGGAAGGGGAAATGAAATTTTCCTGGTGTACTGAGGGAAATGGCACAAAAGCAGGAAAATAAATGTTTTATTTGGGGAATGGGGCATTCCCCTTGATCAGAAGAGGGGTTCCATGTCAACTTGCTGAAAACCAATTCACTGCAGGATTAGTTCACTAAAGGAATTAATAATTATTCTTGAATAAATTCAATGAGTAGATATATTATGATATATATGTATGAATGTATATGTATGTACATGTATATATATGTGTGTATACGTGTAGATGTAATTCTAATGGCTATGTTGGTGAATATATTCTTTTTGAATAAATATATTACTCTTGTGTCTTTTCTCTCCTTGAGCTGGAGAGGCGGAAGACGTTCAAAAGAGAGGGAAGGTAGGGAATCCCAACATATTATCAACTCACATTCCTTCCCAACTGAATAGGCAGCTCTGTCTCCCACCTAGTCTTTCATGTTGAAATGTGATAGTTAAATTGGTTTAGGAATGTCCTCATCCTGAATACAGATTTTGGATCAAGTATCATTCAGTTGGTCCTTTCTATCTGAATGATGGAAGTGGTGAAAATCTACATAAGTGATCCCCAAACCTCAGAACACTTGAAAAGATACAACAGAAAATCATCTTTTCTAGGGGTGAGGCTCAGAGAACCGTTTTTTCAACCAGATTTGGAAAACACTGGCTACACCCCAACCCTTCTGGTCTTGAATTTCAGTATACATTCTAGTTAACCGGGGAACTTGTTAAAGATGGAGATTAGGGGGCTCCTCCCACAAATTCTGACTCAGTAGGCACAGGGTGGAGCCATGCCCCGGAATCCTCATTTTACAATCAACCCTGGTGATTCTGTCAAAACTGACCCCTAGGGCTTCCTGGTGGCGCAGTGGTTGAGAGTCCGCCTGCCGATGCAGGGGATAAGGGTTCGTGCCCCAGTCCGGGAAGATCCCACATGCCGCGGAGCGGCTGGGCCAGTGAGCAATGGCCGCTGAGCCTGTGTGTCCGGAGCCTGTGCTCTGCAACGGGAGAAGCTGCAACAGTGAGAGAGGCCGGCTTACTGCAAAAACCCCCTCAAAAAACTGACCCCTAGCGCACAATTTGAGAAGTGATTCCCAACCCTGGCTGCTATTTAGAATTGCCTGGGAACTTCTAAAAAATACTGATGCCAGGGCCCCACTTCTGGATCAATTACATCAGATTTTCCGGGAGTAGAGCTAAGAAATTGTCTTTGTTAAACGCTCCCAGGTAATTCTAACATGTAGCTTGAAAGAGGAGGATCCCAGCTAAACCAGGAATGTCTAGGGAGAGGGTCTCGTTTGACCGCATACACAGAGAGCTGGGTATTTATTTACAATCTAAGATGTTTATTTACATCTCACAACCATTCTGAGTTCCCATTTAATAGATGAAAAAAAACAAGGCTCAGAAAAGTTGTATAATTAATCTGAGGACACATATCTTATGAGTGTTGGAACCAGCATTGGATTCTGGGGCCAAAGATCTCTCCTAATACATCTTGCTGCTTCCTTCCATTGAGAGATGCTATGGAAAAATGAGAACAAGTTTGTTTAATTCAATTTTGGAATTAAAATTAACTGATGACCAAAATGTCATTGTATAAGGCATATAAAATGTTTTATAAGATTAAGTGGGTCGTGTGCATGTAATGTGATGAATGATTAACCAATGGGACACAACCCTAGTCAACTGCTGATTTACAGGCATCTTGACCATGTGAAAGGAAAGTCTGTTCCCCCCAGACATACCAGTGACTTTTGCTGGAGACCCCCTTCCATGAAAGTCAATCAGTTCCTCCCAGGCAGGGGCTGCCTAGAACAATTACCACTTGCTCTCTCCAGTCCATAGTTGTTTTGAATCTCAGTGGAACATTAATTCATGCATGAAAATGGAGAATACTTAATCCCTTGTCCCGTCCTTTGCAGTGTGGCACATCTGCTCTGACACAACCTTTATGGAGGGGTGTAACCATAGCCGTCATCCCGTCCTCTGCCTCGCCTGTGATGTCACTGGCTGCCAGACTAATGGGGCTTGGCCTTGACTTTGGGCAGATTCATGCTTACTCTCCAAGAGCTCCCAGTAGCCTGGGGCTTTTTGGACACCGCCATTAACTGCCCCACCCATTGCTCCCTTAAGTCACCTATTAGGGGAGGGACTCTCTACGGGGTACTCCTTTCACTTAAATATAGGACTCGTATACCTTCTGCACTCACATAAGTTTTGATTAGGTGCATTTTTCTTAGTGGATCACAACACAAAAACTTTGATTTTGAATGTAGACTTTGAGTTTGAAAGAGGGACTAGGGTTATTCCAAGAGCTAGGAATATTCTAGGTTTTAGATTTTTGAATAGTGCTTCAAATAACTAGAATGTTACTAAGAAGTGCTATTTTTGTATGACATGTAATTGCAACCCAAGCCACCCCCCAATGCCTGTATGTCCAGTGTAAATTTCCCTTTCCTCCTTCCCGTGGTCTGAAGTGACAACTTCAACCTGAGGGCTGAACGGCTGATCCTGCAGCCCACAGGCTCCCCCATTCCATCTTCTAGTGACTGTCTCAGCATTACCTTGTCTCATTTCTTATTTTCTCTCCAGAGCCTCTAAAACAGCCCCTGATTCTATCAGGGAGTGTCCAGCAAAGCATGATTTCCTCTAGCCTTCAGTTGGCTTAATACTATTATTTATGTCTCATTCGGACTTTCCCTATAGGATTCTTTTTAAAAAATAATAGCTTTATTGAGATATAATTCACATACTATAAAATTCACTCCTTTAAATTGAACAATTCAGTGTGTGATTTTTTTCAAGATATTCACAGAGTTGTGCTACCATCACTGCTACCTAATTTTAGACGTTGTCATCACCCCTAAAAGAAACCCTGTACCCCTCAACAGTCACTCCCCATTTCACTCTAACCTCCCCTCTCCTCTTCCTAGACAACTATTGATAGACTTTCTGTTTGTATAGATTTGCTTATTCTGGGCATCTCATGTACAGAGAATCATACAATATATAGTCCTTTGTGATCGACTTCTTTCATTTAGCATGTTTTCAAGGTTCATCCATGTTGTGACATGTGTCAGTACTTCATTTCCTTTCATGGCTGAATAATACTCCATTGTATGAATATAACACATCTTATCCCTCCATTTATCAGTGGATGCACATGTGGGTTGTTTTCATTTTTAGTGTTTATGGTTAATGCTGCTTTGGACATTCATGGGTGAGTTTTTGTGCACATTTTGGGGGGGTATATACTGAGGGCTTAACTGCTGGGTCATGCCTTTAACAATTTGAGTAACTGTCAGACTGTTTTCCAAAGCAGCTATGTCATTTAGCATTCCAACTAGAAATGTATGCGTGTTCCAATTTTTCTGCATCTTCAACACGTTGATTTTTCTTCTTTTTGATTATAGTCATCTTAGTGGGTGTGAAGTAGTATCTTGTGGCTTTTGTTTGCATTTCCCTAGTCACTAATGAGGCTGAGCATCGTTTCATGTGTTTATTGGTCATTAGTATAACTTCCCTGGAGATATATATATTTTTAAAGTCTTAGCCCATTTTTAAAAATTGGGTAGTTTGTCTTTTTATTGTTGAGAGACAAAAATTCTTTATACAGTAAATCTCGTACATATGAACCTTCAAGTTGCAAAGTTTCAAAGATGCGAACGTGCATTTGCACGTACAATCATGTAAGTTAGTTCACGTGTCTGGAGTACATTGTCATGTGCGTGCATCCTCTATAAGCGGTTGTGCTTTTGTGTACTTTACTGAACAGTACTGTAGAGAGTACAGTAGTACAGTATCTCTATTTCAAGCTAGATCTGCAAGAGGACGACTTCATTGAACTCCTTGCTGTGCAACACGAGGAGCTTACTAATGAGGACCTGATGGAATTGGAGTCCCAGAGAAAGGACCAAGAGAGACAAGAGGAAGAAGTAACTGAAGAACTGAAGAGATTCTCAATGCAGGAATGCAAGGGGGTTTGTTTTTTATTTGAGGGAGCACTGTTAGTTTTTGAGGCAAAGAACCCAAACGTAGAACAGTACACAAAGGTTGCAGCAGTTGTTCAGAACACAATCCAGTGCTACCATGTCATCTATGATGAGAAAAAAGAGAGCTACTACCCAGACATCACTGGATCGTTTTTTCAAGAGGGTAGATAGAATTGAATCCAGCAAGGAACTGGGACCTGTGCCATCAATGTCAGGCGTGAGTAAAACTGCAGCTTCCTCCGTCTCCTACTGCTGACGATGCTTCAGCTCTACCATCTCCCACCTCCTCTCCCTCCTCCAGTCAGTAACTCTTCTTGCCTGTTCACTCGATGCCAGCCCCTGTGTGCCAGCTGTTGTACTGCACTACTGTACTTTTCAAGGTACTCTTCTGTAAGATTAAAACTGTTTTCTTTATTTTTTGTGTTTGATTTTTAAGGTATTATTTGTGTGAAAAGTATTATAAGCTTATTACAGTACAGTACTATACAGCCGATTGTGTTAGTTGGGTACCTAGGCTAACTTTGTTGGACTTACGAGCAAATTGGATTTATGAATGTGCTCTTGGAAAGGAACTCATTTGTATGTAGGGACTTACTGTATATTCTGGATACAAATCCCTTATCTGGTTTGCAAATATTTAGTCCCATTCTGTGGAGGAATTTTTTGTTGTCTTTTTCGCTTTCTTGATGGTGTCCTTTCTAGCACAAAATGGTGATGAATTCCAACTTATTTATTTATTTTTCTTTTGTTGCTTGTACTTTTGATGTTGTAGCTAAGAGACTGCTGCTTAATCCAAGGTCACAAAGATTTACTCTTATGTTTTCTACTAAGAGTTTTACAACATTTGCTCTAATATTTAGGTCAATGAACCACCTTGAGTTAATTTTTGTAGGTGGTGTGAGGTAGGGAGTCCAACTTCATTCTTTTGCATGTGGATGTATACCTCTCCCAGCACCATTTGGTAAAAAGACTATTCTTTACCCCACTGAATTGTCTTAGTACCTGTATTAGTCAGCTTAGACTACCCTATCAAAACAACATAGACTGGGTGATTTAAACAACAGAAATGTGTATTTCAAAGTTCTGGAGGCTGAGAAGTTCAAGATCAAGGTGCTGCTCCATTTGATGAATTTGTGAAACAAATTTGGGAATGTGCTTCCAAAATGTAATGGTGGAACAGGCATAGGATAGACATCCCCATTCCAAAAGGGAGAAATAGGAAAGAAGAAAGGGCGATGGGTCCCAAACTAGTCCAAGATCTAACAAGGCAAATTCCATAAGATTTTAAGGCTTATAAACAATAGAAGTTTGTTCCTCACAGTTCCAGAGGCTGGAAGTCCAGGATCAAGGTGCCTACAGACATGGTGTCAGTGAGAGGAACTGCTTTCTGGTTCATAGGTGGCTGTCTTTTCACTGTGTCTCCACATGGTAGAAGGGGCTGGGGAGCTCTGTGGGACCTCTTTTGTATGAGCACTATTCCCATTCATGAGGGCTCCACACTCGTGACCTGAACAACTCCCAAGGGCACCACCTCCCAATACCATCACATTGGGCGTTACGTTTCAACATATTATTTTTTGGAAAGAGAGGTATAAATATTCAGCCCATAGCAGCTAGTTAACTCAAGTGCTTCTCTGCGTGGCACACAATTCCGACTATATATGTGTATATATACATAATATATATAATGTTTATATATCTATATAATGTCTTTCTTCATCATTCTAAAATTTTCTTTCACACTTGAACATTTTCTAGTACTATGAATTACTAAACATTTTGGCTCTAGGTAAGATTACCCAAAGGTACTACACAACTTAGGTGAAAATCGCAGCTTATACAAATTGGATTTTAGTTATTGACAAATGTGTTTTAGATTAGAAAAGATACTGAGAATCCATGGGTAATCACTGTGGCTGCCTACACCTTTCCATGCACACGTTTATAATACAATGATTTATGACATCAATAGCTCTTTCATAGCTGTTAAACATTTTAAACTATAGCATTGTAAAGATGAGACCTAGATTTTGCTTCCTCTATGTGTTCAACCTCATATATAATCATTTGTCTCAGAGAAGCCTAGAAAGAACTTATTTTCATATGCATAAAGGACTCCGGTAAGTTTGTGTTCTAGCTTTACATGATTTTTTTCCATTGTTATAACACATCTAGGTATTATTTTGACTAAAATTGCAATTAGTAACTATAACACATACATTTTTATCTAGAATATCTTCCTGAAAGTATTGGTTTCTCTTCTTGTCATTTCTGCTATGGGGTCTTAAAAAATTATGAAAACTGTATATGTTAATTGAAATACATTGGAAATATAAGACAATGAAGAGAAAAACAAATATCCTCTAAAGAGTGGCTACTCTTGACCTTCCTAAAATTATATTGCTTTGTTTACTCTCATCCTTATCGTCACAGCCTGGTTCCAGAGCTTCCTTTTAGCACTACAGTGGGGTAAGGGGATCAGGGAGGGGGGATGGGAGGTTGGAAAAAGGAGCTTGATTCCTTCAGAGCTCGGCTTTGGGTGGGAACGACCAGCCCCTGATTTGCCACACCACACTCTTGTTCATTGGAAGGGACAGTTCTTCAGACCCTGACCATTGGACCATCCTGCTTTCTTCTTGCCCAGGTGGGACCTCCTAATTCTTTCTAGGCCAGTTCTAGGGCTCTGCTTATTTGAATATTCTATCTCAGCTTCACAATATCTGATTTGTTGTTCCCAATTTAATTGTTTTACTGTATAAGTGAAATAAAGTCACTACTAAAAATTTAAATTTCTACCTATTTAAAGTTGCTCAGATAGATTGTTTTTAACCTTTTCCACCTTATGGAATAATTACAATAATAATACAAAGACTTCCCTTGTATGTTTCACCATGTTCTCCAAATGTTACCATTTTACCATATTGCTTCATCATCTCTCTTTCCCAGTTGAGAATAATCACAGACACGCTGCCCCATTACCTCTAAATATTTCAACGTGTATTTTCTCAAAGACGTTTTCTTACATCTCCATAGTATGACTATCAATATCAGGGAATTAGCATTAATGTAATACGGTTACCTAATCCATGGACCTCATACAAAAATTTCCCATTGTCTCAAAGTCTCAATAATGTCTTATAGAGCTCAAGAAAAAAATATTTCCCACCTCCTTCCTCCCTCCCTTCCTCCCTCCCTTCCTTCCATCTTTCTTTCCTTCCTTTCCTCCTTCCTTTCTTCTTTTTTCCGGTTCAGGATCCAATACAGAATCACACATCCATTCAATTAGCTGATTGGATTTTTATAAATTACCTTTATTGAGATATAATGTATATAATACAATGTACTCACTTTTTAAAATGTATAGTTCAATAAGTTTCGATAAATGCATGCTTCTGAGTATCCACCACTACAATAAAGATATGGAACATTTTCATCACCACAAAAGGTTGCCTCTTCTCATCAATCTGCTGCTCCTGGTACCAGGCAACTACTAACTCTTTCATTATAGATTAGATTTATTTTTTCTATAGTTTTGTGCAAATGAAATTATACAGTATGTCCACTTTTATGTCTAGCTTCTTTGGCTCCGTATGTTTTGAGATTCAACCATGTTGTTTCATGTCTTCACTGTTCATTTAAAAAATAACATAGTATTCCTTTGTATGGAAACCACATTGCTTTCTAAAGTAATTTTACCTTCCAATCAGCAATGTATGAGAGTTTCAGTTCCTCCACATCCTTGCCAACATGGATGTGTCCACTTGTTTTAAGTTTAGCAGTTCTAAGAGTGTATAGTGGTATCTCATGGTTTTAATTTATGTTTCCCTTATCATTAATAATATTGAGCATCGGCTGGTTAGATTTAAAAATCTGTAAATAATAACAATAACTTTTATCATACATCAACAATATGCTAAACTATGAACACTTTACTTGTATTAATTCATTTCATCCTCACAATAACTCTATGACGTAGGTACTATTATCATTCCCATTTCACAGATGAAGAAACTGAGACTCAGAGAGGTTAAGCTTTTGGCTCAACTGCTTCTCTTGAATTCTGGTTTTCTCCCCGCCACCAAGCCCACCTCCACTCCTGCTTAGTTCTGATCACTCTGGTGCTACTCATCCCTGAAATCATTCCTGAATTGGAAAAATGATCTGTCTTCAAAATTAACTCATTGTAACTAGCAGTTTCCCCTGTTTCTTGTATCCAGAGGCTGTATACTTCTCTCCTTTTTAATTCTTAAATTCTTCCTCTCTCTTTCTTTTTAAACCTTAAGTATGGAATATTTCAAATGTATTTAAAAGTAGAGAAAATACTATAATGAACCCTCATTTTATCTGTAAATATATGAGGCAGTATCTCTGCTTGAGAAAGATTTTAAAAAACTGTAACCCTGATATAATAATCACACCTGAAAAAATTACATCTGTTTCTTTAATATCATCCGTATCCAATTAGTCTTCAAATCTCCTCTTATTATCACTATCATTATTTACAGTTTGTGTGAAACACGATCCAAATAATTGTGATTACTTGACAGTTTCTTCAAATTAATAGGTTCCCCCTTGAACTCTTTTTGTCCTTGCAGTTTAATTGTTGAAGAAAATAAGTCATATGCTCGTAGAGTTTCTTGTAGTCTGGATTTTGCTGATGGAATCTCTATGGTATAAAGTTCTCTTTTATTTCCTATATTTCCTGAAATTTGTAGTTAAATCTAGACGTTTGATCGTATTCAAGTTCTACTCGTTTTGGTTAAACTACTTCACAGTTTGATGCTGTGAACTTCCATCCAGAAATACACAATGTCTGATTAAGTCTTTTTTTGTGATGGTATCAACCATTGATGATCATAGCCTAGATGTGTTAGTTTCTTAGGAGTTATAAAATGGTGTTCCAGTCTTATAATTTCTTCTTTATTCATTAGCTGGAATACGTCTATAAAGAGAAAACTCTTTACCAACTATTTGGTTATCTGAGATTTGCATAGGAAAGGCAAAATAAATGTTGGGTTCTTTCTCTTTCGCATCTGTGCTCAAAACAGTTGGTTAGGAGAGTGTATATTCTTTAAGAAGAATGCAACTATGGACTATTTGCTCATTTGCCAAGAATTGACCATACAAAGTCTTTTAGTACAGTCTCATCTTTGGTTTTCCTGAAGAACACGTCATTGCAAATGGAAAATTCACATCTTCTGCCAGACAATGAGCACAAAGAATAATGTGGTATTTTTCGTCTTCAAAGCATTTCAGGGCTAATTATTTCTCCCATTTCCCCAAGAAGTAGATGTTATTAACTTCATTTTAAAGGTAAGAAAATGAAGACTTGAAGAAGAGATGAGAGTAACTTGCCCCAAGCTAAGCAGGTGTCACCATGAAAGATGAGAATATAATTTGTGTATAGCTTAATTTAAAGTTTCATGCCGAGGAAGAGAGATACCAGGAGAGTCAGAGAAAAAGGGAGCTAGAGACCACTGACTCAATTCTGATACCATAAGTTGTGCAGTGTGCAGAGATTCGAGGACAGTCTGGGCCATGGGGATTATCAATGAAACATTTGATGATGTAATGTCTGACAGATGGTAAGTGATGTGCAAATATTGGTCAGATGACTAAAAAATAATTTGCCACACTTTGCCACTATGGGTATCCATATAGTGTGACAAGGACAGAAAGCTTTCCACTAGATTCCAGCTCCTCAATGATTGTACACCAGCAGTTGGAAGACGATAGTTGTTTTTTCTCTAAGTCAGAAGTATTTAGTGTATGCTGATTACCTCTTATATAAAGCAAAGATAGTATTTGCACTAAACTTTGAATATGCTCCGTTCAGGCTGACAGATCACATGTAACTGTGAGGCTGCATCAAACAAGAGATGATATAATTCTCGGGAAGAGTCTTCTTAACTCTGGGGTTGGCACTCAGATTTTTCATGGTAGAGATGTTGAAGTTAAAATAATGCCAGGGCTTCCTTGGTGGCGCAGTGGTTGAGAGTCCGCTTGCCGATGCAGGGGACGAGGGTTCGTGGCCCGGTCCGGGAAGATCCCACATGCCGGGGAGCGGCTGGGCCCGTGAGCCATGGCCGCTGAGCCTGCGCGTCCGGAGCCTGTGCTCCGCAATGGGAGAGGCCACAACAGTGAGAGGCCCGCGTACCGCAAAAAAAAATTAAAAAAAATAAAAATAAAAATAATGCCAGCACTTTGGAGCTGGAACATACAAAATTTGTGTTCTCCACCCAGATTAATTGCCCCAACAGCCTATATAACTGCTTAGACCTTGGATAAGATTGTCTCATTAGCACAAACACTGCTGTCTATGGTGGGAGAGTGAGGGGGAAAAGCAACATAAGGTGTTTTTCAAGACGAAGAAACCCAGAAGCCTCTTTCTGACATTAGGTTTATCTTATTAGTCACCTAAAAACACCTCCTAACCTAAAACCCATCTGATGATCTTTTTTTTTTAATAAATATTTATTTTTGTCTGTGTTTGGTCTCTATTGCTGCTTGCGAGCTTTCTCTAGTTGCGGCGAGCGGGGGCTACTCTTCATTGCGGTGCACGGGCTTCTCATTGCAGTGGCTTCTCTTGTTGCAGAGCACGGGCTCTAGGCGCACGGGCTTCGGTAGTTGTGGCTCGCGGGCTCTAGAGTGCAGGCTCAGTAGTTGTGGCGCACGGGCTTAATTGCTCCGTGGCATGTGGAATCTTCCCAGACCAGGGCTCAAACCCGTGTCCCCTGCATTAGCAGGCAGATTCCTAACCACTGTGTCACCAGGGAAGCCCCCATCTCATGATCTTTATAATGACTTGGTAATTTATCTCCTCCTTGAAAAGACCTGCTAATACCTTCTGTGTAGTGTAGATTTTAAATTCAGGAATCAAATGCTAGGTTTGATTTATCGAGTAAGAAATCTCAGTTTAATTTGTACCTCGTTTTTCTTCTTTCTATTTAATTCTCGACTCATGTGCCAATAATCTTATTTACTGATTTTTTTTTTAAAGGAACTGCATTCCTTTTTAGGTTTTCTTTTTCCTAACTGAAAGCAAGCCTTGCTGTTATGGCTGCTCAGCTATTACAGGCATTCTTGTAATCTTTTGGGCAGGTAAAGAGGATGGATCTTGCCATTCTCACACAACCTCCTTCTACTCCAGATCTACTCAAAGACTCGCTCCACTTTCCTCAGGCTCCTCCTTCTCTGGCTAATGGTCTCTTCCTGTGAAGCCATGACTAGTAACAGTAGGTAAATACTAGTATGCTCATCAAATTCTGGAATACTAAGAGCTTGAAAAACATAGGTGTAAAACACATATCAACGACGCATTATGTCACACAAGGAGAGTGAATACAGCATCTTTGTAATACTAACAAGTGGTGTAGCTGACAATATAATTCAGTTTAGGGGTGTGCAAGAAGCCGGCTCCATAATAGAGGGACGTGTGGGAGTCACTATCACAGAGGGCAGCCTTGACCCTCTGCCAATGAATGGCACTGAGCACAGAGCGGCAGGACTGGGCTTGATTCTAACCAAGTGAACAGGATGGTGGTTCAGCTTGTGGTGAGTTGTCACTTGCCCTTCAAAATCTCCTTGGAAAAGAAAACTGATAATAAAAGTGGAAGGTATTTTCTTTGTTTCATTAATTTTCTTCCATTCTTGACTCCATATTTATTTAAAAGAAAATTTGTTTACGAATTAGAGGGCAGTGTGGTATTTGAGCAGGCTTAGTGTTTTGAGTCTGAGATCTGGGTGTGAGCTGGACTCTATCTCCTACTATTATTTAAATTTCTTGTTTTTGTATCCGTTCAGCCAGTCTGTATCTTTTGGTTAGAGCATTTAATCCATTTACATTTAAATTTCTAACATCACTTTCCTCACTTGTAAAATTGGAATCATAGCCCATAACTGACTTTGAAAGAGATAATATACATACAATTTCTGTGGGGAAAAGGCTGGGTATGCAATAAAAACCTATGAACTGCAAAGATCAAAATATAAGTCGTCATAGTGATAGTAATGAAAAATGTCCATTATTTAATATGAAATATTAGAGTCCCCTCTTCCAGGTCTTCATCCTCCTCTCTCACTATTAGTAAATTCCACTTTTATTTTTGTTTTTCATATTTGTTCCTTTGCTGTTGCTCTTTGCTGTTTACAAGACACCCAGACCTAAATGTAGAAAGTGGAAATTGCAGATGAATTGTGTTTGTGTATGTATGTGTGCCTATGTGGGTGTGCTTGTATGTGTGTGATACAGTCAATTCTTAATTTCTCTCAAGTTTTAAGACTATCAATTTTTCTTCCAATTAAAATAAATCTACCCCTTTTTTCCTTATGTTTACTATATGGGAAAAATAATCTCTCTGAGATTTATAACTTCTCTACAGTTTTTAGAGAATAGAAATCATGATAGTTAATATTTACTGGACATTTATTGGTGGCAGGCACTATTCTAAGCACTTTACATGTATTATCTCATTTAATTCTCATGAGGAGTTGCTAATGTCACCCCCATTTTACAGATGCGGAGACTGAGGCAAAGGGAGATTTAGTAGTTTGCTCAAGGCCATGGAGTACGTAAATGGCAGAGCTGGGATCCGGGCAGTCTCAAGTCAGAATCAGCACTACTGGGACTTCCCTGATGGTCCAGTGTTTAGGACTTGGCACTTCCACTGCAGGGGGCTTGGGTTTGATCTCTGGTCAGGGAACTAAGATCCCACAAGCTGTGCACTGCTCAACGCTATTGGATGGCCTCTGTCGGTGTGTAACGTGCCAGAAGCCTGTAATTTTGAAAGCATGAGCTGTGAACAACCAATTTTGAACCATTGGGAGGATTTCTGATTCCAGGGCCTAGACGCATCGAATCACAGTCTCCAGGGATTTGGGTCTGGGAATGTGCAATCTGATTGTACTTCCTCTCCTGATTCCGCACTCCCCACCCCTACGTGATTCTGAGGGACGATGATGTTGAAGAACCAGTAGCATAAACATTTTGATCTAATTGGGTAAAAAAGAAAACTTTGATTTACCTACTATAATTTTTAATTCTTTACGTTCCTAAATATTCAAACAGCAATTTTCTTTCTTGGAAGTGGACACCGTTTCCTTTCATAATGACCACTGTCTGCACCATACCATTGTTACAAATAATGTATTGCTTTCTACTGCTAGATATCCTCTCATGTGTCCTTTTACAAATTTAAGATGTTTATTTAATGTTTAGTGTGCAAAGCACTGTGTCAGTTCTAAGGGATGTATAGATAAATAAAACGCGGTCCTGCTCTCCATGTGGCTTAGGGTCTAGGGAGGGACCAGGCTCCAATGCACATAAGAAGTGGGTGTGTATGAAGGGGTACAAGTACAGAACAGGGCACAGTGAAGAAATGTCTGGTCTCAAGTTTTTCATTGAATGGATTTGGAGCTACAACAAGCAAATCACAGAGTCCTCCAGGTGTGGGAACAAAAGGACACTGGATGGAAGGAATCACCCTTAAATCCCATCTTAGGAGGTAGGGACCAGGGCTTAACAGTTCTCTTCTGAAGAGCCTGCCATGGGGCCTTACATACTACACAGTGTAGGTTGATTCATACATTTCTTCCTCTTCCCCCAAATTCCTTGGAAGCCTCCTTGAGAATTTCCTCCTGTTCCATGTGAAGCTAGTTGGCTTCATGTTTTTGAGACGTGTGAATTCTTACATTCTCTCCTCATTTAAGCGGTCCTGTCATCACATAGGACTAATGCTTATTAGAAGAAGGAGTATTTCTTATATCCCACATAATATAGCCCACACTCCTCATTAAATGGGTACATTTAATCTCAAATTAAACACAAGACTATGGTGTTTAATACAAGTGTGCTTATTAAGAGCACTCCCTGGATTTAAATCTGGTTCCACCATTTACTAACGTTGGGACCTGGGGGAAGTTACTCAGCAGCCCTGTGCCTCTGTGGTTTTTTCCTTTTCAGTTATAAAATGGAATAAAAATAGAACTTATGTAAAATGGTTATGACAAGTCATGTAGTTAAAGGTGTTACTCATATCGCTTTTAAACATGTGCACACAAGACACTGTGGGCTTAGTTTTCGCCAGGTGCAGACAAGGAATTTGGTTATTTATTTATCTATCTATCTATTTATTTTTTGGTAACAGCTTTATTGAGATACAGTTCACAGACTGTACAATTCATCCATTTAAAGCGTACAGTTTAGTGACTTTTAGTATATTCACAAAGTTGTGTAACCATTGTCATGATTAATTTGTATAACATTTTCGTCACCCCAGAAAGGAACCTCATGCCCTTTAGCAGCACTACCTATTTCCTCCAGTCTCCACCCCGAGTCTAGGCAACTACTAATCTACCTTATATCTCTATAGCTTTGTCTATTCTGGACGTTTCCTTTTAAAAGCATATTATGCTTCTTTCACTTAGTATAGTATTTCCAAAGTTCATCTACTTTGCAGCGTGTATCCGTAATTCATTCTTTTTGTGGCTGAAAAAATTCTATGGTATGGATATATCATATTTTATCCATCTGTTCATCAGTTGATGGACATTTGAGTGAGACAGGGATTTGGACTTGGTCACAGCCAGGTTTCCTTCAGAGTTGACCATCGCTCCTCCTTGAATGCTTTATTGCATCAGGTAGTGAGGCAGAGATCACAGTGGCAACTGAGTCAGCACGTGGGCTGGTGCTGTGGAAGAGGAGGAAGAAGGAGGAGAAGGAGGGTCAGGTATGCCCCACCTGTGCTCCCTTCCTGCTGGGGGATCCTGTGCCCCAGACCCTCGGGCTCCGTCTTCCCTGACCTGGCTCATCTTGAAGGAGTCGGGGCTGCTTTCTGGTCTGGGGTGTGACATCAGCTTCTGCTGGGCCACTGAGCAGTCCTAGACCTCATCAAGGGAAACTCTGGAATTACTAACTTCTTAAGAAGCACAACTTTATTTTTTTTTTAAACCTGTGTATCCCTTTATCAACAACTAAAACAGAAGGTATCTGTTGTACAACACAGTAGTAATTGGCTGATGGGAGATTTATTATGCAAAGGCCCAGTCGTGACAGACAGCTTTTGGAAAGTAACTTGTCAAGAAACATAACTTTTGACATATATACACTAATATGTATACAATAGAAAACTAATAAGAACCTGCTGTATAAAAAATAAATAAAATAAAATTCAAAAGTTCCAAAAAAAAGAAACATAACTTTTTAATCATAAGAAATGACATATGATGACTGTAGGAAATTTGGAAGATACAGGAAACTATAGAAAGAAAATAAAAATACTCTTTAATTTCATTAGCCAGAAATAACGACAGTTAAAATTATTTTATGCATTTTCTTTGTCTTCTGAGTACACACACACATGTAATTTCTTAATATAAATCATACAACCTTAAGTGCATTATGGCATGAAACAAAAGTTTCCATATACATATTTTATATATATATATATTTAACCTACTCTTAGACAACTTAATTTTGTGAGTATTTTTTTAGTTATTTGCTTATTGATGGACATTCAGCTAGTTTCTAGCTTTTCTGTTATAAATAATACAAACGTGGACATTTCTGTACGTTAATCACTGACCTTATCTGTAATTATTTCCTTAAGAAAGATTTCTAAAAGCTGTATTCTTGGGCTGAAGGAGATGATTACTAATAAGGTAACATATTGCTAAATTATTTCCCAGAAGAGTTGACCAATGTACATTCCTACCAGTTGTATTGAAATTCTTATTTCTACTGGATACTTTGGAAAGGTTGCATTTTGATTCTTCTATTTGTTCCTTTTGTCCTATAAGAATTATATAAGAAAAGAAAATAATAACATAGTGTATATATGCAAATATTTGAACAGCTGAATGTGAAGTCACCAGATCATATAGCTCTGTTACCTAATGAATTAAAACCCAGTCATTAATGAACTAATATGTTTAATTTTTATTTCATTTTTATGTCACATCCAAAGGTATTCTATACTCTCCATTTTCAAGAGTAATTGAGCTCTGTTTGGTTAGGTAAAGGCAGGCTTTCACTCTTTGACCTTTACATCCAAAAGGAACATAAGGACAACAGGTCCAACACCTCCCTCTTTTTTACTGTGAAGGATTCCGAGGTCCAGAGAAGTTAAATATTTTGCCTATGATTAATACCCAGTGAGCAATGGAGTATGGCTCAGAATCAACTCCGAGATGAATTCTCTTTCCCACACTGTCATCTCTCTTTTCTCTACATCCATCAACGAAATCTAAGTTGGTTAAAATTATTTTATGCATTTTCTTTGCCTTCTGAGTATACACACACATGTAATTTCTTAATATAAATCATACAACCTTAAGTGCATTATGGCATGAAACAAAAGTTTCCAAATTCAAGATGTGAATTTTCTGCTTCGCTTATGCCTTTACACAGAGTATTAAGGATTTTAAAGGCAAATTATTCCACCTATGCCAACTGGTTGTCTGTGGTTTATCTCTGGAGTACTGATCTTTATTTTTTTCACTTAGTTTTTTTCCCCCTTAAGTTTGCATCTTAGTAAAATTCATGTAAATTCATGTACATTACCAGAATTCATGTAAATTATTTTCCAGAAAAGGTTGTTGTTTAATATAAAATTTCTTCTAGATGGAATTTTAGGCTTCTCAAACGCTAGATGATGATAAGACAAGAAGTATGAAAACATGTTAAGCTGTTGGATTCTCGAAATGGACATAGTCAGGGTTAAGGATTATAAATCTGGGTTTTGGAAACTTTTTTTCTATCTCAGAAACTCTAAGGTGAAGTTGCCATATCTTTCCTGACTCAGTTTCTCCATGTGTGGAAAGGAGATTATAGTCCTCAGTGAGTAGAAGGGAGCCTTTATCGTGCAATGTCTGTAATTTGTTGAAAACGTGTAAGATTCGGCTTATTCCTCTGTTGTACGGGAGAGCTGTCATAGGTGTCGGTGGGAATAACACTGATCAGTGAGAAAAAAAATCCACTTGATGATTTGTAGGTATTTGGGGAGGGTGCTTAAGAATTTGCGGCTGAAATTCATCTTCTTGGAAGAGAAGAGAGAGAGAGAGAAAACGACTCTAAGCGTGCTGTAACAACACCCCTCTGAGTCATTCTGGGAGTGTCTGGGTGTACCAAGCCACCGCCGCCAGGATGCTGAGCAATCAAGGTACAGTATTTGGAACATTTCAACCTACAGGTAAGGAAAAGAACAAACAAAACAGTCTCCTAGGTTATTAAATATTTGAGCTGAGGATTACCGTTGTTGAACTACAGGAAACTATTGCTTGATAAAGTTGTACGATTAATGAATGGCAAATTCATTTTTTGAGCTGTATTTCGTCCCTCCCACACACAAAATCGACTCTTTTAAATACAAAGTCAATAACATGTTATGTTTTGTGTGTGTGTGGCACATAAAAGAGAGAGAAGACAGTTATAGATTAGTTCTGGAATTATAAAGCAAATGCTTCTTCCTACAGTTATATCATTTCCCACTAAATATTTTTAAAGAAACATTTATTTCCAAGAGTCAGAGTTACGTTCGGGCTTCCTTGGGTATTGCTGAATTCCTGTCTCTGGAAGTGTTTCTGCCCAGGTTAGACAAGCCCTGAACAGGACAGTTGTAAAGGGAATTCAGACATCAAAAGAGACAGTGGACAAAGATGTCTGTAGCAAGCAGGTACCAGGTGTTCGATAAAATATAGCAGTGAATTAAATGTGAATATCCTGCACCAGCCTTTTGGCCATTATGATTATTCCCTGAGCCTGTGCCTGCCTGGAGAATAGGCAAAATGCTGATAATAACTACATGCTATAGGCCAGACACTTTATATGCATTGTCTCTTCGTGTATATATGTGTCTCATTTTACAGATGAAGAAACTGAGGCTACTGAGGTTAATCACTTTGCCTAGGATTTCTCAAGCAGTGAGTTGTAGAGTCAGTTTCTAAATTTATGATTCGGCCCGTTTAAACCCACGTTTCCACACCACAGCTGGATAGTGTCATTTTCGAGTGGTATCCTGCCCACATCACCCTGTTATGACCTTCTTACCGCTACTTGCTCCCCTGATGCCTAAAATTCTACTTTAGGAGTTCAACTCATTTAGTTTATGACTTTGATCCTGGTTCATAATAAAACACCCAGGGCATGGAGAGAAGGGAAGCTATTAGTCACTCTTAGTTGAGCAAAATGAGTGGCTCTCTTTCATTTAGTCAACAAGCATTAATTGACCGCACATTGTCTATCAAGACCATGTTGGCATGGTTACAAAAAGGAATGAGGCTTGGTCCTTACCTTCAAGATTCTCGTAGCAAGAGAGAGGAGATCGTACAATAAAATAGATTATTATGAGACAATGTGGTAAATGAACAACAGGGAGTATTAAATGAGCACAGCAGATAAGTAATTGGGTCAGTTTCAGGTCATTTTCCTGAGAACAGATTCGGTCGGAAGGGAGGAGTTCCCACCAAAAGAAGGAGCTGTAGGAAGGCAGGAAAACTCTGGAATATGCAAAGAGCAGACTCCGCGAAGAGATTCCAGGGCAAAATAATCTTTGTTTTTAAAAGGCTTTTTTTTTTTTTTTTTGATGTGGACCATTTTTAAAGCCTTTAATTTATTAACAACAAATTTGTTTAGTCTTTATTGAATATTGCTTCTGTTTTATGTTTTGCTTTTTTGGCCAAGAGGCATGTGGGATCTTAGCTCTCCCACCAGGGATAGAACCTGCACCCCCTGCATTGGAAGGCAAAGTCTTAACCACTGGACCTCCAGGGAAGTCCCTAAAGCTGGGTAATCCTAATCACAATATTTTATTGGGAACCCCATCAACAATTTCTCCCATCAATTTGGTATTACATATTCTGCTAAGTCTAATGTATTTAATTTATATATTCTTTACTTTCTTTTGTGATCACCTTTCTGTTTAATAGGTAGCTAGCTACCTCTTTGGCATCTAGCAGAATGAGCCATGGAGGTGAGGGTGCTTTCTGTGGCACCACCATACTTGAGAAGTATGAATTATTACAACCATCACATATTCCTTCTATTTTATATAATATTTCACCTTCCGGTCCCAAGTGGGCTACTAGGGTTGCCCTTCTGTATGTATGCGTGTATTCAGCCTAAGACACGATCCGCCGACAGCCCTGTCCTGCCTGAGCATGTTGCAGGCCTTTAGAAGCTGTGCAGACAACAGCAACTTCAGCGTGAATCATTTTTCTCAATCACGGACAAGCTGCCAAGAGGCATGAGTAAGGGCCTGGGCAGAAGTGGGCGGGACGGAGGGAGGGCAGGCTGGGCGTGGTCACAGTGGGCGTGGCCCCGGTCGGCATTCAAGTGAGCAAGCAGCGTGCTTCTGCCCCACATCAAGGTCCTACCGCATCTGGTTTTGCTTTTCCCTGGCCGTGCGAGCGCTGTAACTTCAGGTAAGCAAAGTGCAGGTAGCAAGGTGGAGATTTCTCTCTTTCTGGCAAGTCTTAAAAGAAAATAGTTCTTTGAGATGGTGAACACAGTGGACAGAATGGCTTATTTTCAAGAGTAGGCTGTCAGCTTCAGTACGGCCATCAACCCCTACATGGGCAGCATTTCCAGCGCCCAGTCCTTTGGGAACCAGGCATGCCGTGTAGGGAGCAAAATTACTTAAAAGTACAAGGTAAGAGCATGAAGAAACAGCGTGGCCGGGAGGTTTTGGTGTTGAGAGGGCCCAACAGTGACTCGCAGAGGAGAAATTATTTCCGAGGACGTTTCCAGCCCTACCTTGGAACTCAGAATGAGTTTTGCGGTGCTAGTTTCAGAAAGGGTGTGGTGCCCCAAACCTGAAGACAGTGGAGACGCACAGGAGTGTCCGGCTCACCTTCTTGGGTTGGCACTGTGGGCTGAGATTCAGACTGCGGAACTGCTGTTCTTTTTGGCATTTTAAAGCATCCAGTGGGTGTCCGTTTACTTGTAACTGCGTTCTTCCAGGCAGGAAGTGTTCTCCCTCCCTATTCCTAGGCTTCAGGATACTTGAAGCAAATTACAGATTTCAAATGTGTGTTCCTGGACGACTTTCCGAATAGGTTGGCCCATAGTTTCTTCCTCATAGAAGCTACTGTTTTGATGGCTTTCTTTAAGCGTGTCACCCTAAAGAGCAATTTACCAGGCCAGGCTGATCTGCAGGCTCGTGACCAGATGAGGCTCAGATTCCCAGGGCTGAGGGGTCTTACACGTCGTTCGGCTCCCCATTTTGTGAGAGATGGGGGGAGGCTCACGGAGGAGAAGTGGCGTCCAAAGTTCCCTGGCTTACATGGGGCAGGATGAAGCGGAATCCAAGTCTTCACACTCACGGCTCCTGGACTTTTCCAGGTCACCATGAATTTTCTTAACAGCTTTGTCACCCCTACATTACCGAAGAGGTTTTGAATAGAACTGGGTGCGTCAAAACCTCAGTCCCCGCCAATATACGCAGGTGTTTGATGGGTTCCTGGGTGGGTGGAGAGATGGAAGCTTGTCTGAAGAAAGGATTCTCTGTGTGAGTCAGTGGGTTTACATCTTTGCTTCTTAGCACCTGAATTCTGTCACTTCAGTCCCTCTGGGTTGTGGGTTGACTTTGAAGGTACGAAGTCTCAGCAATCTTGGTGGTCCTGGCGTGGTGAGTCTGGCCCTGATTTACTGTTCTAGGCAGCGGTGGGATGGCTCAGTGGTCAAGATCAGGCTTCTAACCAGATGGGAGCAGGTATGATGGCTCAGAATATCTGAGCAAAGCAGAGGCTCCCCTGCCATTGGAAATTGAGCAGTTGACCTTATTACTAAGAGCCACATTGTCCTTTCCCGCTGAAAAAGCACTTTTCATGTACATTTACTCGTTTCATCACCTCATTAACCCTCATGCTATTCCTTCACACGGCAGAAGCTGCAGGATCTCCTATTGTCTTAATCTGCCTCTGACATTTTTCCTTGTGAGGTGAGAAAGTGAACAGCACAGACTGTGTTTTTAGACATTCCATTGTAGTTGTGGTAATAGGCAAATGTATTGCCTAAGGATTGTTTCCACCAAATGGTCTACAGATGAAAAGTTTGGGAAATATTGGCTTGGATGCATTAAAAATGTTAGAAATCTTGATGCAGGGGCCAGCGAGCCCCTGTGAGTCGAGAGAATTGACCTCCCTACGCCTCCACCCACCCCAGTGCACATGTCTGCATTCATCTGGGGTCTGCCTGCTGTCTCTGAGCTAACAGTTCTCTCTGGCACACATTTCTGCATGGCTAACTCCTCATTATTCTTTAGGATGTGCCCGTAGTGCGACTTATTTGATGTCACTGTCTCTGAGGAAAGCTCACTGAGATTTCTGCTATGAGTGCGCTGTCTCCCCTAAGGGCTGCATGATAACTTGTGCCCCCATCAAAACATCCATCACACCTACAGCACATATCATGCCACTAGGTGACAGCTCCTCGGAGAGGGAAACCATGCTATGTTCACTTTTGATTTGCTAATGTCTAGATCAGGTGCCTGACATGCATTATTAGGTACTCAGTTAATACTTATTAAATTAAAGCAATATAGATTGATAGTTGACAACACAAAGAGTGGAAAGAGAACATGAGTTTCTGCCAGTTGGAAAATCAGGAAAAAAAAGTTTTGTGTTGATTTAAAAAAAAGAAAACATGTAAGAAAAAAAGAGAAGAAAACATGTAAGGTATCTTGGTATCTCTAAAGGGGTAATCCAGGACACGTAGGATTTTTGGAACTCTATAAAGTCTCCTGAGAGAACAAATGTCAGCAAAGACACAATTACCAAGAAGGAAGGTGATAGGTGTGGTCAGGAACTACCAGGCTGGAACATAGAAGGGTGAGTGCCAGGTCTGGTGTGACCACTCTCACTCCCCGCGTGGATGGCCTGGGAGAATCACTTCATCTCTGTGTGCCTCCCTTTCCACATCTGTAAACTGAAGAGATGAGCCATCCAAGGTCTTGACCCCCTTTAAAGGTGTATGGCTTTAGGATGTATTGCAAACAATAAAAACAAAACAGGCAACTTTACAATTAAACTCTTACAACTTCTTGTTGTTTGTTGCATTTCTTTGTTGTTTATTACTACTTAAACTTTCATTTCACGTTTCCCTGATTAAAAGTGGCTTTTAAACATTTAAATCAATAAAAGATGTGGTGTTTTCTATGTTGATGCTGTAAATTAAATTCTCCTTACTTGCTCTAATCATTAGAAGGTTTTCATGAAAGTGAAAGAAGTTATCTCTGTAACAATGGAATAGTACAATGGAAAGAATCTGCCGCGATTTTAACTCCCTGAACAGGTCATTAGATGTGAAATTTACTACGCAGGAATTGCTAATCTCTACTCTTGTACCCATAATTTTTATAGCATTCGCTCGTGCAAAATGGTCTGCATGGGAACCTGACCCATTTTCCTGGGTGTGTATTGCTAAAGTTGGTGAGATTTGTTTAAATGCTTCATCTTGCACCACAGTGAGGGGGCAATTGGCTGTGGCCAAAATCATCCCTTGAACTATCTCAGACCAAATCAGCTTTACAGTGTTTTTAGGTCACTTGCCACTAATCACCAAGGAACTGATTAGATTTACCAGGCAATATTTGATCGATTACTTAGTTGGTGATCATTTGCCCCCACAGACACCTCAGATGTTGGGTGTGCCCTGATTTACATTCTCCAACAGGGACTGAATCTAAGCCTTGAATTGCAACAAAGTGTTAATTATATGGTATAATTAACTGTACTTAAAGCCACCATGATCTTGTATTCACATAGAGCCATTTAGATGAAACAAATTGCCAAATGTTATAATGAATGAATGAATAATACTTCAGTGGAACAAAATGGCATTACCTTACACTTTGATCCACTTCTAGGATCCACTTTTAGGTGTCTGCCGTCAAACTCCCTCAGCAGGTTACTGCAAGGCCTTAAAAACACAAAAGACACCAAACTTCAAAGTCTGTTATAAATGATGCAAAATTATTCTAATTTCTCCTCCTGGGTGGTTGGAAATATGGGCTGGGAAGAACTACTTGGGCTTGATAAAACATAATTGGTACGTTTTCATACTATCATTGGTGTGGTCAAGCCTTGAGTTGTTGAAGCTTTGAGAAGTTCACAGGGGTTTGGGTTTAGGTTTCTCTATTTGGTGAAGAAATACCTCATTTAGGCTTTTCTATTTGGTAGAGAAATAACTCCTATTGAATTTTAGTCATAGATGAACTCAGCTTTGTCAGTGTTAAACTTGCTGCCGGAGAAAGCCAGACTTCTTGTCCTGAAAGTCTGTTTGGGATTCCCCAAACGTTTTAGGAAGTTTCTTTTAACTTCCCTGTGGTGGACACATGCTTCTGTTTCTGCCTCATTGCCCTCTGTGTTCCTCATGCTCGTCTGCTTCCCCTGAGAGCTCACTGTCATCTCATGGCCCCCACCTCTCCCCAGATGAGAGAGCATAAGGTAGTAGGCCTTGAAGAACTGTAAGATGCCTGCCCTGACTTCAGGTTACCTTACTGTAGGTGCGTAATGAGAACACTGAGTTCACTTAGCTGTACTTTTTGGACCAAGGAGGAAGCAGTCACTGGAGATGACCAGTGACCACGAACAGGTCAACAAAACTTTTTTTTTTTTTTTTTTGCTGATGAGCTTGTTTTTACAGATTCCAAGATATAGTATAATCTTTTTGATTCCATCCTACACACAAGCCACCTGTCCCGTAAAAGGGAGAATTCCAAAGAACTATTTGAAGATCAAGGGCCCATTCCTTGATCTTATTCTCACGTCTTTGCATTTTGAATTTCTGTTCAGGTATAAGGCGCGAAATTGAGATCCTATTCATGCATTTGACTTTAACACATCCTTGAGTCCCGATTGAGGGAAGCCCTCTGTCTTGAGTGGTGATGCTTTGTCCGACACCGGGGAGCACATCCTGCCTGACGACCTTCAGTGTCATGTCTTCTAGGGGTAATGAGAGCGAGAGATCTCAGTCAAGACCAGAGGCTCGCTGCTGCCATTTCCACTTCACCCGGCTCCGCTTCATTTTTAGATGAAGCTGCCCTCTCTTTCCTTTAACTCCCATGTTACTTGTTCCACTGTCCACATGGCATGGCATTCTGCTTATACATATCTGCCCAAAGAGATGGAAAACTCAGAGGAAGGGAGGGGGTACTCAGGTGATCCTTATAATACTTTTCGTAGTGTCTTCCACATAGTAGATAATGTACTAACAACAAAAACAATCATAGCTATTATTTATTAAATATTGCTATGTGCCAGGTGCCCTGCTAAGGCATTACTTACTTTATTAATCTTGTAGGGCTGCTGCAACAAAGTACCACAAATTGGGTGGCTTAAAACAGTGGAGATTTATACTCCCACAGTTCTGGAGACCAGAATTCTGAAATTAAGGTGCTGTCAGGCCCTTGCTCTCTTGGCAAGCCCCAGGGGAGAATCTGTTCCGTGCCTTTCTCCTGCTTCTGGTGTTGCCAGTGAACCTCGGTGTGCTTGGCTTGTAGAAGCATTGCTCCAATAATCTCTACCTCTGTCGCCGTATGGTGTTCTCCCTTGTGTCTCACGTCATCTTCCCTCTGCACGACTGTCTTTGTGTCTTTTCCCCTGTTCTTAAACGGACACCAGTCTTATTGGGTTAGGGCCACCCTGATGACCTCTACTTGATTCAATCTGCAAAGATCCTATTTCCAAATAAGGTCACATTCACAGTTACCCAGAGGTGGGACTTCAACCTACCTTTTGGGCGGGGTGGGGAGGGGGGACACAATGCAGCCCATAACACTTACGAAATATTAACTTGAATCACACAAAACTGCTGTGATTTGACTATTTTTGATACAAAAAACTCAATTTTGTATGCTTTAACCTAAATCCTAATGGAAACAATATGGATAAATAAAACCAACTGATTTTGATCAGTGCTGTCCATTGTTCTGACCACGTGCAGAGGCCATCGTAGCCAAGTGGGCTCCGATTTGGAGATTCCGGGCAGAGCTGTACACACAGAGGACCTCACATGTTGGGTGTTCAGATCTTAGGACATTTGTGCAGGAGTTTCTTTACCACTGGCTTTTAAATTTGCATTTACTGAAAGTTCCTTCCTTCCTCTCTTCTACCCAAGACCACGAGTTTGTTTGACTAGAATTCTTATTGCGTTGGCGAAATGCAGTTGAGAACACTTTAAAGGTGATTTAGAAATAACCTCACTCTTGTTCTTTGTTCTAGGCCCACAATGGATGCCCTGAGACTGGCAAATTCGGCTTTTGCCGTTGACCTGTTCAAACAACTGTGTGAAAAGGAGCCAGCGGGCAATGTCCTCTTCTCTCCGATCTGTCTCTCCACCTCTCTGTCACTTGCTCAACTGGGTGCCAGAGGTGACACAGCAAACGAAATCGGACGGGTAAGCCCCATGCCTTGTTTCTGCTTTGAGTGGAAGCAGAGTTATAAGATCACACAGGTGGTGCCTGGGGAAAAAGGAATGAGGCTCTGTGGTCGGAATTGCTCAGGAACGAGAGTTTTGACATTTCCAGCACTCTCTTAATCTATTTTTAAATGTGAAAGCTCATTTATGTGTCCTGCAACCCATGTTTAGAACAGGCACTGTTGTTGTGGAGAACGCGGGGATCTGCTAGGCAATCACAAGTTTTCCGCTAACAAGTGGCCTTTGGCAAGTCACCTGACGTCTTTCTACCCGTTATATTGTAAGCATCAGTCAGGATGATGTTTGTTAAATGTTCCACTGCAGATAACCTGACCAGAAAGAGTGTAAATCTACACCCTCCTGTCTTATGCACGAAATTTATTTACAGCATCACCCTTTATATTAAAATGCAGCCTGAACTATATTCTACTCTATAATATGTTCTACCCTATTGGATAGATAGAATATATCCATGTTTATTTCAATACAGAAATAATGTTTGAAATTATCTACCTTTAAGTAACATGGATAAATAAGAAGATGGATTGTGCTTACTTATGCTTTAGAATACTCCCTGGGATTTGAATATCCCATTTGAGAAGAATGGACTAAGATGATGTTTTACACACACACACACACACACACACACACACACACACACGCATGCACACATATATAGGAGTATGTATATATGTATGTGTACACATATAAATAAAAAATTTTTAAGAATTTCCTTTTGGCTATGGCTGAGTATCTCTGTAAAGTTCTTAGACCTTCAAATGAGATGATTTTCTATACTGTTACCTTTTAAGTCCTTATTTACTTTTATTATTAAAAAAAATTGAGGTATAATTGACATGTAACATTATATTAGTTTCAGGTGTACAGTATAATGATGAATATTTGTATATTTTGCAAAATGATCACCACAGTAAGTCTACTTAATGTCTGTCACCATACACAGTTACAAAAAACATTTTTTTTTATGATGAGAACTTTTAAGGTCTACTCTCTTAGCAACTTTCAAAGATACAGGATTATTAATTATAGTCACTATGCTGTACATTATATCCCTATGACTTATTTTATAACTGGAACTTTATACCTTTTGACCTCCTTCCCATTTCGAGCAGCTCAGCCTCTTACCCGCTACCCCCCAATCCTTGCCATTTACCTTTAGACAATAAGTGAAAACCCTTCTAATTCCATTCCGTTATTATTCTTCCATTGATCATTCTAGTTCAACAGAATCTCTCTTTTCATGAGCTCATAAGCATTTAAAAAGGGAACATCTTTTATCTATAAATCCCCAGAAAATATGACCCACAAAATGTTATTTGTGTCAGGATGGCAAATTTACGCTTGAAACTGAGTGGAACTTGAAAAGGAAACTTCCTTTGTGGGAAGAGAAGCTGTACCTTTTCGTCCGTCCTCCTCTTTCAACTCCACCCCACAATCCCTACCCCATCTCTCATTCCTCATTTCTCATCTCCCATTAGAGAAGAAATAGAAAAGAGGACTTCCTGGTAGTGGGTCTGTTCCTCAGTAATAATAATAAAGGTCTTTTCAGTACATGCAATTGTCTCCCCACAGTGGTTACTTGGGTTCTTTAATTTTCTGGTCTTTTTGCCTGTCATTAGGCATGAGGGTTACGTACAGCCTCGGACCAGCCAGTTTGACCCTGCAATACGGAAGCTGTGTGACTCGTTGGAGCAATGTGCCCATTTAGTGATCACCTGAGGTGTGGCATCAGGGCATGGTTCTTATGAGTTAGGAGAAAATCACCTTATCCTGACATCATGTTTTGGGCACCATGGAGCAGAGGAGATGCTGAGCTATTGGTTGAAACAAAAGAAAAGTTAGGAAAAAAATAAAAGGATTTAGGTCTTACAGAAGATAGCATCCTAGTTTTAAGTGGCTTAGAATATTACTATAAGAATACTTATTAACATTTTGAATCCATACGATATTTTAGGTGTCTTAACATATAATATCTGTAATCCTCATAGCATGTCAGAAGAGTAGGTGTTCTCAGTTCATTTTACAGAGGAGAAAGTACAGTTCTGAAGAGTTGGGCAAGATGACATTTCTAGTAGGTACAGGGTGGGATTCAAAGGCTACCTAACTGTAGCCCATCGATGGCATGGCAGCTGCCTACCATAAATGACGTATCAGCCCATTTGGCGCTTGTTAGAGCAACTAAAGGGACTGGATAGGCTCTGGCTAAGGACACCTCTATCCTGGAATCTGATACCTGCCTAATGATTGTCTCTTGGTATTAATTTCTCTCTTCTTATCTCAAAATTGGATAGAAATTATAACCCAGCTTCCTTCTTTTCCAAGTTTGGAAAAGAGCATGGAGGCATCACTTGGAAGAAAGGGCGAAATTTCCTTATAGTTAAATCAAGAGAAGTGTATCTTTGTAGCAGTGTTTCTCAACTTGGACAATTTGCCCCTCCCTTCCCTCACCCCTCTCCCGGACATTGGACAATGTCTGGATACATTTTTGTTGTCACAAATGGAAGAAGGAGTGCTACTGACACCTAGTAGGTCAGTGATACCCAGGACAGCGCCCGCCCCCGCCGGTCCCCGAACATAGAATTATCCAGTCTGAACTGTCAACAGTGCTAAGGTTGAGAAGCCTTGCTTCTGGGAACAATAGAGCCAGGAGATACTCAGGACCAACCCGAGGAGGTTGACCATGACCATTTGTCCACCACAGTGGGAAGAGGCAGTGCTTCACAGATAATGGATTTTTTTCTCCTCACAGGTCCTTCATTTTGAAAATGTCAAAGACGTGCCCTTTGGATTTCAAACAGTAACATCGGATGTCAACAAACTTAGTTCCTTTTATTCCCTGAAACTAATCAAACGGCTCTACGTAGACAAATCTCTGAATCTTTCCACGGTAAGTGGTTCAGAGCAATTAGCAAGATTCAACTGTTTATCAGGGGTGACATGTTCTCATGGTTAGACCAACAACTTTTTGTTAGTGAAAATCATTCCTAAGATGCTCATTTATGATTTATTTAAAATAAATTAGTCCTAATGGAGAGGTTGAATCTAGAGGGAATCAGTTGCAGGCACATATATTTTAACTTAAAATATAAAGAAGCTGTGAGTTTCCTTTTCCCTCTAAAACACCCACAGATCCCACCCTTCCTCTTAGCTTCCTTACTGAGAGAAATGGAGAATGGGATTATTACTCTCTAATAAATGTGCCTCTATAGATGCAAGACAGCTTGTGATTTAAACATCTTTGTTCTTAAACAGCAGCGCATAGAGCCTGGGACAACATTTTAAGTTCTTTACCTTACTTTTTCATGCACACAATGTTCTCCTGATGTTTCTCAAAATCAGTGAGAAAAATCATAACTGTACGAATTAAAAGTTTTCATCGGGCTTCCCTGGTGGCACAGTGGTTGAGAGTCCGCCTGCCGATGCAGGGGACATGGGTTCGTGGCCCCGTCCAGGAAGATCCCACGTGCCGCGGAGCGGCTGGGCCCGTGAGCCATGGCCGCTGAGCCTGCGCGTCCAGAGCCTGTGCTCCGCAACGGGAGAGGCCACAGCAGTGAGAGGCCCGCGTACTGCAAAAAAAAAAAAAAAAAGTTTTCATCGGTCATAAACTGGTTTTGTTTGTTTTATGAGGCTGTTCAGGTGGGTATCTATACAAGGTAGAGGTGGTAATTTCAGCTATTTCTTGAAGGAAGCATATAAAGAACACATATATATTTTTAAATTTGATCCAGAGTATATCATAATACTTTTAAAAATATGTGTTTGAAACACATAGCCAACATCCTCGGCTGCATAGTGGTCATTCTCTACTGTAGTAATAACGACTTGATTCAATTTGTGTCTGGATGGTCAGAATTTCAAGCTTTCCAAATCTAAAAGGTAGACTGCCAGTTAAATATTTTGCCATAGTTTTACTACTTTCTGCAATAGGTATTTGTTTTCCTGGTGGGGATCTTTTGAGGACATAGGTCATTAGATGTTGTTGTGAGTTTATTCTTACTGCTTAAAGACACATATACACAGCCATTCTTCTTCCAACAATCACCTGGGGAATTAAAGAAATACTGAGATGTGGGTTGGGGCCTGGGCATGGAAAGAATTTAAAAACTCCCTAGGTGGTCCTTAGTGATGCTTAACGCATTTTGTTGCTGGCAGTGAAGATAGTGGAGGCCCTTCATCTTGCTGAGTCTCTGGAATGTTCTTAGCTCTGTCAGTAAATGGTAACACTCAGTCCCAAGGTTGGGTTGCAATGAACAGAATCAAATTGGGCAAGCCTGTAGTTGTTCTGAAAAAAGTCCAAGGAGTCCTGTGCTTAGGAAGTGAAGTGACGTGACATTTAATCAAGCTGTGTTTAGTTTGGTTGACCTTCCACTCAACATTTTGAATTATTTCAAACCGAGAGTTGCAAGGAATTTTTTAAAAGGCTGATTCCATTGTTCCTGTTGGTTGTATATCATCTATAATTTTACTAGTAACAGTACAAAGAAGTGTGGTCTGAGGAGGGCCACCTGTATCAGAACTACCTGGGTGTTAGAAGTGCAAATTCCTGGCCTTGGTTCACTAGAATCAAGATCACCAGGGACCGGATTTAGGGTTTTCCAGGTTTTTTTTTTTTAATGACTTTTCTTTTTTTAAAAATTTATTTATTTAATTTATTTCTTTTGGTTGCGTTGGGTCTTCGTTGCTGCGCACGGGCTTTCTCTAGTTGCGGCGAGCGGGGGCTACTCTTCGTTGCGGTGCGTGGGCTTCTCATTGCGGTGGCTTCTATTGCTGTGGATCGCGGGCTCTAGGCACGCGGGCTTCAGCAGTTGTGGCATGCAGGCTCAGTAGTTGTGGCTCGCGGGCTCTTGAGCACAAGCTCAGTAGTTGTGGCCCACGGGCTTATTTGCTCCGAGGCATGTGTGATCTTCCTGGACCAGGGTTCGAACCCGTGTCCCCCGCATTGGCAGGCAGATTCTTAACCACTGTGCCACCAGGGAAGTCCCGGGTTTTGCATTTTTAACAAGCATTATAATGAGAAGAACTGCCCTGTTCCTTACGGCACTGTGTTTCAAACTTTAACATGCAGATGAATCACCTGGGAATCTTGTTAAAAATTCAGGTTCTGATTCTGGGGTGGGGCTTGAGATTCTGCATTTTAACAAGGTCCCAGGTGATGCTGCAGGTCTTGGTTCTTGGACCACACTTTGAGTAGCAAGCATCTTTAGAATATTTATTTATTTCAGTGGGGATAAGATTTTTCTTCTCATAGAGTTCTCTTTTCTGTACATTTCTTCCATTCTAAGACATACATATATAAATTTACATTTTATCTGTATGTACATTTTAATGTTTCTGAAATTGGAATTCATATTATAATTGTTGTGTGCATGTAGCATAATGTTTCTTTTCTCCCCCAAAACTGATGCTAAATTGATGGAGGCATTTAACAATTGATATTGTCTTAGAATTGAACAAATGAAAGAATACAAAGAAAATTCATTGATTTTTTTCATAAGGTTTCAATTTATATAGTGTTACAGATTTTGAAGGAGTATCCACGTAATAGAGATTTAAAAGTCCTTGTGCTAGAATTGTGTACCAACATAATGGTTTAACTACAGACTTTAAGGACTTCGTGATTTTATGAACTGGATGTTTTTCAGGAGTTCATCAGCTCTACCAAGAGACCCTATGCAAATGAAATGGAGACTGTTGATTTCAAAGATAAATTGGAAGAAACAAAAGGTCAGATCAACAACTCAGTTAAGGAACTCACAGATGGCAAGTATCCTTTACTTATTCTGCTATAAATCACTAAGTAAACAGACCATATCGTCTCATGAATCTGATAAGTATAAGGTTGCACATCTGGAGGATTCCTTGATGGTTTCGGTATACAAGCTAAATTCTTGTCCATCAAGCCATTTCAACCACATGGATTTCTGGATATCATCAGTTGGCAGAAATTCTGAATACTTCAGGTTTAGTCTGCTAAAATGGGCTGCCACATGCCCTTCTGGAGGCTTGGATGTGCCCCCAACAAAGTAAGGCTCTGGGCCAGTTCCAAGGCTGGTTTTTCAATCTGGAAGTGAAGGGCTTGGACTATAACTTGATGATCCCTGAGGCCACTTTTGGCTCAAAAATTCTACAAGTTTGTCAAGGAAAAAAAGACAAAAGGTCTTAGATAATCAAATACACATGTAGAAAAAACAGAACAAAACAAACCATGGTGGAAGCTTGTCCCGGGTCTCACAACCCTCCTTACCCTTGGCCCTCTGATAGCCCCCGGGGCCCGGGGTCTCTTCTGCAGCTTCCACCTGGTCCTGCCTCTTGCTCGGGCTTCCCTCAGGCCTCTCCCTTTCCTGACTCCTCCCTCCATTAAAATTCTCTGTGAGTTGTGCTCCTTGCTGGAAAGGAATTGGAGCTAAGATGAGCTTGGGTGCAAATCAGTGTTCACATCCCCTTTCCCAGGGGACATATTTGTACAGTTTTTGTATAGGGAGGTAGCTATTGGGACAAATGAATTTTCTTTGGCTTCATATGTAAAGAAAAATCTGGTCTAACTAATACCAGGTTAGGCAATTTTAAAATGTATATGTGAAAGGCAGCTCCCATTTAAATTGCTGTGTGACGGTTTTGCTTTTTTTAAAATTTCTTTTTTGGCCGCCCACATGGCATGCGGGATCTTATTTCCCTGACCAGGGATGGAACCTGTGCCCCCTGCAGTGGAAGCTCGGAGTCTTAACCACTGGACTGCCAGGGAAGCCCCCCAGTTTTGCTTTTAAAATTGTTAACGAATTGCATTTTCTCTCCAAGGGACTCTGTTTAAAAATCTTCATAAATTTGAGTTTTTTACTGGAGAACGTAGTTTAGTGAAAAGACTTCTCTGAATTTGAAACCAGAAGCTCGAGGTTGAAGTTAACCAGCACTTACTAGCTCCCCACTTCTTCAGTCGTGCTATTACATATTGGACCCATCATATAGCACTGGCAGGACAGGTTACATCATTTGTGGGTCCCAGTGCAAAATGAAAACACAGGGCCCTTTATATTAAAAACCACATTAAGAATTTTAAGATGGCGACAGCAGAGCATGAAACAGTGCAGGGCCCTTCACACCTAGTCACAGGCCCAGGAAGTGGGCCTGAGCAGTGTTGTGAAGATCTGAGAGATTAGGTAAATGAAATATCCTTAGCCAAAAAGTCAACGCTCTTCAAAGGCGAGGACTTCATTTTATTAAGGGCTTATCACCACCTGTTTTGGCTGTTGGGGATTTGACACTATGGTCATTACAATTGTTATGGAGCTTATGGTGGTAATTACAGCTGACCAGGATGCAAACAAAGCAGTGTGATTTGGGGAGGGGGCAGTGAGCTGCGGGGTAAAGCGGGGAGCACTGACCTGGCTTCAGACGTGCTTGGCAGCTGAGTGAACCAGGAAAGCCACTTGGCCTCTCTGAGTCTCAGTGTCCTCAACTGTGAGATGGGGATAATGACCTTTGCCCTACAGGATCATCATAGGGAAGTGAGATAAGACACGTGACCATTCGGAGCACAGGGCCCCATGGAAAGTAAGCTTTCTTGCATTTTCCTTCCAGAGCACAGGCTCTGGAGTCACAAAGACCTGGCTTTGAATCCTGAATTCACCCTTGCTCGTGCATCATCTTGGGCGAGGGACTTAACATGGAGTCTCAGCTTCCTCGTCTGTAAAGTGGGGAGCAATGCACGATACCGTGCCTGTGCATGGCTAGCACATTGCCTCAGACCGAATGGGGACTCCACAGTGGTAGCTTGTGCATTTCTTCTTGCTCCTCTTGCGTCTTTTCCCCCCTCCCTTCTCCCCCTCACTCTCCTCCCCAGGTCTCTTTGGAAAGTCTGGTTGAGGCAAGATGCAAGGAGATAAAGGGGTCCTTCTTAAATGAGATGGTCTGGGCTACCAGGCCGTACGTGGCAAGGCTCTAGCCAGGGTTAAATGCCCAGTCAGTGGATTCACATGGGGACATCAGGGGTGCTTTGCAAGCATAACCCCGGGCAATTTTGTGGTTTCCTACCATTGTCTGCAGGCCGCTTTGAGAACATTTTAGCTGACAACAGTGTAACAGACCAGACTCAAATCCTTGTGGTTAATGCTGCCTACTTTGTTGGGAAGTGGATGAAGAAATTTCCTGAATCAGAAACCAAAGAATGTCCTTTCAGAATCAATAAGGTATGTGGGCTGCGTGTTGCAGTCAGAGGATCCCAACTATAGATCTGAAAAGTTATAGCAACACAAGGGACCCTAGGAATTCACTCCAATGAGGAAAATTAAGGCACAGGAGGCAGTGGGCTTTTCCTTAGACAACAGCGGGGAGGGGCAGGGGCTGTTTAAGTGTAGGAAAAGAACCATAAGAGAGAGACTCTCACCCTTTTTCCAGAATGTCCTCAGGGTCTGATCTGAGTGAGAGTTTATAGAGCTTCTAACACAGTGGGTAAAGCTAAATCACCAACCGGAAAATAACTACAGATGTTTGGGACCATTAGTAAGAAAGGAAAAGAAAAGAAACAAACCAAATCCCAACATTAGAGGCCTTTGGATCATCACGAAACATTGACCATTTGGGAATCTCGTTCCAGGTTAATGAGCTCCTCTGTGATCTCATTTCTCACCTGTTAATAGTGAAGTAAATGGTTCTGATATTTTAATTTAAAAGATGCTTTGAAAGGGCTTCCCTGGTGGCGTAGTGGTTGAGAGTCCGCCTGCCGAGGCAGGGGACACGGGTTCGTGCCCCGGTCCGGGAAGATCCCACGTGCCGCGGAGCGGTTGGGCCCGTGAGCCATGGCCGCTGAGCCTACGCGTCCGGAGCCTGTGCTCCGCAACGGGAGAGGCTGCAACAGTGAGAGGCCCGCGTACCACAAAATAAATAAATAAATAAATAAAAGATGCTTTGAGGTACTCATTGGCTGTGAAGGAAAAAGCATAGCTTACTTGTCTGCAGTGCTGGGACTCATTATGGGGAAGAATTACAATGGAAACCTGTATCGCAGGGAAGTCTCATGAATACTACTGAGTGAATAATGAAGCCACATCCCATGCCAAAAATAATTCATATAAATAGGTAAAGTGCCTCCTCTATAAATGAAACCAAAGCACTGAGACTGGAAAACTGACCCATTTCGTTAGAGGACCTAGGATACCCCAGGTATCTATATGATGGTGTGATTTGGTCTCATTTGATGAGATCTGGCTTGTGTCAAGAATGCAGACTCAGAACTGTGCGTCAGTCAGCACAATCTCGGAAGGAAGCTTATTTACCCTGTAACTCTTATGCATCAATTCTAATTTTCAGGCCTCTCCCAGCACTTAGAGTACTTAGCATTAATCACTTTTGTTTTTGCCAAATATTATCATTGTACTTTCTTAGGGCTAGAACCCAGGAAGAAAAGACCTTCAAGATACAGTCTATACCTGAATTAACTGGACTGGTTCCCATGACTTTTTGTTTGTACTTACAGCATTTGCATTCATAGTCCACACCCTCCCCTCCCAAATCCCCTGCTCCAGCTGTATTTTCCACACTGAAATCAAATTATTTATTTACTTATCTGGATCTCTTACTAGTGCATGGACTTTTAAGGGCAGGGATAATGTTTTGCCCATCTCAGTTTCTATAATTCCTGGCCCAGTCCCTGACACATTAGTAGGTGCTCAGCAAATGTTCGTTGAAAGAATGACCGATCTGGAAGGATCAGTTTGATTAAACAGCCAATAGCAAACAAAACCTTTTTGGCTTTTGGGACTGCCATGGGTTCCTGTGCAAGATCCATGGGCCGTTTTCCCTGGGAGAGGACGATAATCACTGAGTGTGCTCCTTACCTACTCGAAACCTCCATGGTCCTAGGGAGGGAGCCAGGTCCCCCTCTACTTGCTGTTCCTCCATTTGGCTTCCCAGATTACAGTGGTCTACTCATTACTGCCTGCCAGGGCCAAGACTGACCCTGCACACAGGGCTCTGTCTCAGACACCAGGCACCAAACAATTACTTCTTTAGACTCTGTATTTTTCACCTATGGGTCCCTGAGTTTTAAACACGGCTTTTTGACTTTCTTAGTGTTGCCTTTTATTTGGAGCTAAAGTTGAACATGACTGTACCTAGCCTCTGCTGTGAGCGGGGACCAAGTGTTGGCCCCAGTGATCCTCACACCGAGTGTCCCCTCCAGAGTGGTTAGGGTTGGCTCTCCTCCCTGGGAAGGGCTGGCAAAGGGGCCGTGAGAATGTTTAAGTGAAACCTGAAGCATGGTGCTTCTCATACCGGCTGCAGGGCTAGCCCAGAACATCATCAGAACCAGGTAACAGTGAGTGAGTTCACCATGGACTTTTGTGCCGACCACCCTCAGATTTGTGGCTTTTACATTTAAGAAAACGTTAATGGGTGTCTTTTATAAAGGGAGGAAGAATGTGTGCAATTCCTTTATTCTTGTTGTTAAATCATAAAGCTAGGTCATATCACGTCCTGGAGACTCAGACTCTAGGAAGAGAATTAATAAGTATTTTAATGCCATTGATCTCTCAGCGGTTCACCAAACAAAAAAATAAAACACTATTCAAGGCTGCGTGGGGATATACCCTGCTTTTGAATGCAGGCGCTATTACTTTTCCTTTGTTTCCTTTGAATTGCTTTTGTCAGCTCCTGAACTTTTGGGGTGATGTTACTAAATCTTTTCTCGTGTCCTTTGGTGTCTCTTTTAAGGGTTAGACTAAATTGATGAAGTTATATTATTAAAAGTTTAGTACAGGGCTTCCCTGGTGGCGCAGTGGTTACGAATCCGCCTGCCAATGCAGGGGACACGGGTTCGAACCCTGGTCCGGGAAGATCCCACATGCCACGGAGCAACTAAGCCTGTGCTCCACAACTACTGAGCCTGAGCTCTAGAGCGTGCAAGCCACAACTACTGAAGCCCGTGTGCCTAGAGCCCGTGCTCTGCAACATGAGAAGCCACCGCAGTGAGAAGCCCACACACCGCAATGAGGAGTAGACCCCGCTCGCCACAACTAGAGAAAGCCTGCTCGCAGCAACAAAGACCCAACGTGGCCAAAAAGAAAATAAATTAAAAAAGAAAAGTTGAGTACAGTACCTATCCTGACAAAGGTGGACACACACACTCATGTGCGTGAACACACACACACACACACACACACACACACACTGTATTGGATATTTTCTGGGATGGTCGTTACTTAGTCCTGTTTTCAGAAGATACATCTTAATTTATGTTTTAGAAAATGGGATTATTGTATCCATAGTCAGTGCTGATAAATGAAATAGATGACCGTTTTTGGTGGTCACAGCTTCTGTGAATTCAGAAACTATTAGTACTCTAACCTGATGGAGATTTTTAGACAAATCTATACTTCTTTGAGGGAAATACGTGGAAGAATTACCAGTTAATTTCAAAAGTAGTATGTTTATTTTAAAATCATAATTTTGTTTCTGGTTATACATAGAGTCAAAGTCTTCAATTATTTATCAACCAAATATTTAGTGAGCAATTACTATGTGCTGGGACATACCAAGAAAATAAGACATGGTTTCTGCTTTGACTGTAGTCTAGTTGGGGTGGGGGTGTCACATACATACATTTTCTAACATTGTGACAAGTGTTAAAATAGAGGTATGTACAAAAAATAAAATAAGTCTAGCTTTGCTGGAAAATAGTGCTGGGTAACACTATTACCATTCGAAGATCCCACATAAAAGCTTTACTGTAATATTATTCCTGCAGACCTGATACGATGTTTGAAATTTCCCTCCAAAGAGGTTCGGTTAACAGGCAAATATCCCAAGGGAGGTATAAACCAAGACAATAAATTGCACTAAATTACTATCAGTCTTTTACTCCTTAGTATGAATTAATTTTTCTTCAGAAAATGAGTCACCTCTGTAGCACAGATACAAGGTCAGATATTAATGGGGACACAGAGGAGAAGAAAAGTCCTGGGATGCTGCCTGGGGAGAAAGGCCTGAGTGATAGGAGCTGGAAGAGACTTAGAGATAATTTTGTTTGTTATCATTCTTAATTTTTAAAATCATGAAATATTGCAAGCATACAGAAAATTATAGAGAATAGTATAACAAACACCAATGTACCAACAACCACCTTTGTAAAATCTTTATATTTTACCTTATTTCAGATATTTTAAAGAAAAAATTTAGCAAGAATTGCACTGTCCTGTGTAGCCCCACCACCCCTCCATCTCCCTGCTTCCTCTCCAGAGGGAACCATCATTCTGAAATTTCCAATTCCCTCATTCCACTGACAAGGAAACTGAGGCCCAGAGAGGTTAAGTGACTTGCTGAAGGTCGCAGCGTATGTTTATGTCACATTTGAGACTAAAACCAAGGTTCTTCTCTCTAATCAGATCAGAGCAGGAAGAGAGGACCGAGGGCAGGATGACTAAAACTGAAGGCAGATGGAGAACAAAACAAGCATGGTTTTGTTCTGCTATACGTTAACTTTTCCATATTAGGCATTGTATAAGGAAAAGCTACATAAATGGACATGTGGGTTTGCACTGGAATTTACTTTCAAGTGAGCTCTACCAGGAATGGTTTAAAGATCTTGTAATTACAGGCATCTATAAAGGCTAAGTTAAAATTTGCCTGTATTTCCAGTCATCCTGTCTTATTTTTAATGTTTTATATATGCAAATACAGTATTATATTATGGATAGATCCTGTAATTACAAAGCACATGGATAACTTTTCAAAGGAAGTCATAAACTCTTGACAGGACAGTCTCTGATGGTGTGGATTACCTGCCTGCCTCTTTAAGCCATAATGACGTGGAACTATATCAGGAACGAATTTATGAGTATGTGTGTGTATAGCTGTGTGTGTATAGAGGGGTGTGTGGGCATGTGTGAGAAGAACAAGCAGAGCAAATTTCTTCTCCTTTTTTAGACGGACACCAAACCAGTGCAAATGATGAACCTGGAGGCCACGTTCTGTATGGGCCACGTCGACGGTATCAACTGTAAGCTCATAGAGCTTCCCTTTCAAAACAAGCACCTCAGCATGCTCGTCCTACTCCCCAAGGATGTGGAGCACGGGTCCACGGGCCTGGAACAGGTGAGGAGGGAGGTGGACGTCCAGCCCGCAGGCGCAGCGGAGCCAAGGAGAGGCTCGGGCGGTGCTTGTGGGGCTGCGGCAGCCTTGCCTTAACGATTCACTTGCTCAATGGTCTCTAAGAGTTTCACGGTTCTTTGGGGACCTTTCTCCTCAATGTTAGAACAGTTAATATTTATTTGGTACTTATAACGTGCCAGTAAGTAAGTCAAGGTAGCATCATTCTCTGTTGCACATGTATTTCTCCTCTAGCCAGTGGGGAGGCTGGAAGGGCAAGGAGCAATTTAAGATTTGCTCAGTGAAGAATTTTATGTCTAAATCATTTTATGTGTCATTGCATATCTCTCACTTTAAAAATAGCCAACTGAAATAGATGCATTCTTCACCTATGATCTTAAAGGATGATCCTAGACAGTTCAAATTCTCATTTTAAAAAGAGTAACTTTAGCATTAATTTGAGTTATGAAATTTGATACCATGTCTAGGGCACGAATATTCTAGATTTCCTAGTAGAGAAATCAAGACAAGCATTCAATAAAATGCATAAAAACTTCTCTAGTTTTACATTTATTTCACTATTATCCATGCAACATCATAATCCGTGCATTCATTTCTATAGAGCTACTCTATAGTTAAAAGAAATGCCCTCATAAATTTCAGAACAGAGGGACCATTGTTGTGGAGTGAGTGGAGGAGAACAATGCTAGGTAGCTGGGTAGACCATTTTTATTTTTAATTAATTTTTATTGGAGTATAGTTGATTTACAATGTTTTGTTCACTTCTGCTGTACAGCAAAGTGAATCAGTTATACATATAGATATACCCACTCTTTTTTAGATTCTTTTCCCATATAGGTCATTACAGAGTATTGAGTAGAGTTCCCTGTGCTATATAGTACGTTCTTATTAGTTATCTATTATATATATAGTAGTGTGTATATGTCAATCCCAATCTCCCAATGTATCCCTCCACCTGATTCCCTGCTTTCCCCCTTGGCAACCGTAAGTTTGTTTTCTACATCTGTGACTCTATTTCTGTTTTGTATATAAGTTCATTTGTACCATTTTTTTTAGATTCCACATATAAGTGATACCATATGATATTTATCTTTCTCTGACTTACTTTACTCAGTATGTCAATCTCCACGTCCATCCATGTTGCTGCAAGTGGCATTATTTCATTCTTTTTTATGGCTGAGTAATATTCTGTTGTATATATGTACCACATCTTCTTTATGCATTCTTCTACTGATGGACATTTAGGTTGCTTCCATGTCCTGGCTATTGTAAATAGTGCTGCTATGAACGTTGGGGTGCATGTATCTTTTTTGAATTATGGTTTTCTCTGGATATATGCCTAGGAGTGGGATTGTTGGGTCATATGGTAGCTCTGTATGGGTGGACCATTTTTAAGAGAACCTAGTCACACACCAAAACTGCAGGGCTGATTCCATCTTTGATGAACCATCTGTACTGCTTCCAAATAGGGCTCACCATGACATTTTATGTTTTTAATCAAGGAGGATCTTTTACAATTGGAAATAAAGAAAAACAATTTCCTCTCCTTTTTGTCCTTCAGGTTGAAAAACAACTCAACTCAGAGACGCTATTGCAGTGGACCAATCCCAGTGCCATGGCCAATGCTAAAGTCAAAGTCTCCATTCCAAAATTTAAGATGGAAAAGATGATTGATCCCAAGGCTAGTCTGGAAAACCTAGGGCTGAAAAACATCTTTAATGAGAATGCATCTGATTTCTCTGGAATGTCAGAGACCAAGGGAGTGGCCCTCTCAAATGTCATTCACAGAGTGTGCTTAGAAATAACTGAAGAAGGCGGGGATTCCATAGAGGTGCCAGGATCACGAATCCTGCAGCACAAGGATGAATTCAATGCCGACCACCCCTTTATTTACATCATCAGGCACAACAAAACTCGAAACATCATTTTCTTTGGCAAGTTCTGTTCTCCTTAAGTGGCAGAGCCCAGGTTAAGTCCCACCCGACTTCTCTGTAAACTCTGCAGCCGAGAATGGTTTTCTAAATACAATAAATTGTTAATATTGCTGGATCAGGAAGCTGCTCGTATTCACACTAATAGCCTTTCTTCCAATTTTTTTTTTGTTGTTGTTCTTTCCCTCCCACCCCCTTAAAAGACGATACTTTTAATGAAAAGGAATCACCTTAGAGAAAAAATTTGTATTCATCATTTGTCAAACTATCTAGGGGTTTTGGGAGGAATACAGTCTTTCACAAAGAAAATGCCTATAAGGAGGATCTGGAGAGGATTTTATTACCAAAGCTTAGCCTTCCATCACTGGGATACAGAATGTTCTAGACATTTCCTTTTTCCTGAAAGACTGAAGAAACTGGTACATGGGCTTTGCAAAACTTTCCTGGAGCCAATGAAACTTGGACATACGTTCAAGCTACTGTACGTCCACAGCGCCTTACATTAAACCCTGCGGAACAAATATTTCCTTCAAATTCTGATTTTGGGAGATTTTAGAAAGATAATATGTTGCACATACTGTATGTTATGGATCTCCATTGATAGAGGCTGGAGCAGAACCCTATAAATCAACACCTTAATATTTCTGCCACAAAATGTAGGCTATCCGCACAAAATAAAGACTCCAGGTAGCCCATAAGTATCAGGTTTTGCTGCCAAATCAGTGTGCCACCTACTTATGAGAAAACTTTCTTTTCAGAACTTTTTGAAATTTTGGAGTGTTGGACCTGTAGTAACCAAAGGGCAGCACCTCAAGGGGAAGCTCAGATCTTATTAAGGATTCACTTTCACTGTTGATAGAACCCCTACCTGGTTGTTGGGTTGGTGAGAGACCACCGGCAGGGAATTCTAACCGACTCACAGGCTGGTGGATGTCTGACCACCAGGGCTTAAATGCACAGGGACTTTCACAGCAGACAATAAAAGAATTTTACGAGTGTTGAAGGGACTCGTCTCTCTGTGTACTGTGATAGTGGGAAAGGGGGAGGAACTTCACGCTGCTAGGAAACGTGACTAAAGCTACTGATATGCTCGCACTGCTGTGACTTGTGTTTTTCCAAAGCCTATGGGTTTAGTTACTGTAGACAGCTAGCTGGGAACCTACAACAGTTGCAGTTTTTCAAGATGTTTCTGAGAAGTTATTTATGTCACCAGTTCACGTGTTAATTCACTACAGAAACAGGACGGTGTGGAAGATTGGGATCTGGTGACAGCACCCCCCTCTTTCTCCTCTGGCTTTGTTGTAAATAGGTTCAACTTTCTTCTTACTCCGAAGGTTCAATATTGAATTTCTTTTATGCTGTTGACAATAAAATATTATTGAATTACAATGACTTGCTTTTTTCCATGAAGTTAGGTTCACCATTTTGAAATAGAACCAAGCCCTCCATTGACAAAATGCTTTGGGGACGGGGATTGATGTCGAATAAAAAGGAATAAGAATAATGACTGCCCCTATTTCCTGGTCTTCCCTCCTGCCCACCAGCTCTTGCTTCCTCCTTCCAGCCCCTTTCATCCTGGGGAGGGAAGGACCAGGGAAGTGGTAGAATGACTCCCAGAGACATAAAAGTGTATCATGAAAGCAGAGGCCTTGTAGGAGGCCACAGAACTTTTCTCCAGCCTTTCCCACTTTGGGCCCTACCTCAAAATGTAATTTTATCAAGTTAAGCTGTATATGCCTAAAATGTTTTCTTTTCTTATTAAGTACTTTTTTTTGGTCAATGTCATGTACATTTGTTTTAAATCAATTATGGTATCTGTGAACATAATATTCAACACAGCCCTTTTCCTGTCTCTGCAGAGTGCTCAGATAGAATGTTCCCCCCAACCCTGCAATAAACGTTGAGCACAAAAAGTGACAGATGCCTGCACATTCTGAAAAGAAAAGACCATTTGTGTGGGATTTCTGGGGGTGGCCGAAGCCAGGTTTTACCACCGTTGGCCCGTTATTCCCCTTCTCGAGGCTGTGAAATAGGAGGTGTGGGATGACTGTGCAAAAGCTTAGCGAGTGTTTCGAGGAGAGGAGAGATTAGTGCCTCTTTAAACCAAGTAAGTGTTCAGGGAACTTAACGTGTCTCCTGGAATTTTTCAGAGCACTGAAATTTGGACTTAACTCTTGCCTGGGATAGTCTCAGCCAGTGGTTTTCAACCAGGAGCAATTCTGCCCCCTAGAGGTTATTCGGCAATGTCCGAGAACATTTTTGTTGTCCCAGCTAGAGGGAGGGGTGCTACTGGCATCTAGTGGATAGACCCGGGAATGCTGCTAAACACCCTACAATGCCCAGAACGGAGCCCCATAGCAAATGGCACTCGAACGAGCCGATAGTGCCGAGGCTCAGAAACCTGGGACTCTACCTAAAGCGCAGATGCTGGCTGGAGGGATCCCTGAGTCAGAGCAAGGGCAAAGGTCTCCAGGGGGAGTGGAGCCTGCTTGCTGTCAGTTACAGTGAGATGTGGAGGTAGCCAGGCTTGATTATTTCGAGACTTTGCTCAGACGGTTGGCCCAGGGAAGGTGTGGGGTCTATAAGAGCCCAGCAGAGCACCCTGTGAGAGAGTTACTATCGGACACTTCTCCTGCGAGATCCTGGATTACGTCTTCACCTGTCAAGTTAGGTCCTTACTTCCTTACCTCTCCCTCCTTCCTTCGCCCCCACGAGTCAGGTGCTGTAGGGAGGGGCAGAAGAGCCAGGTAGGTAAGTGATGGTCAAACCCCCCTCTGTTCCTTTCCTCTGTGGTTAGTGCACCCAAACCAGACCCCAACTGTGATGGGTGGAGAAGCTTTTAATCAAAAGACAGATTGGAGTTCTGATCTAGAAGAATTCTGGTGGCTTTTTCACTTCTGAAATTGTGTGTATTAATACAAGACAGTGACTGGAGAAGTGTTAGTCTAGGGCCTTTAGTTTAGGGGGTTTGGTCTATGGGATGGTGAGGATACCTTCAAGCCCACGCTCCCCCCAGCAGAGTGGGCTTGAAGATATTGGAAAGAAAGAATTAAGCGCACTTTCCTAGCACCTGCCGGGTCTAGTTCACCATTAAACCAGTTGTAGCTGTATTATCTCATTCAATCATCAAAACAAACAGAGGAGGAGGAAAACCACAATCCTATCGCATAAATAAGGACACTGAGAGACACAGACTGGATATATAATCGGCTCAAGGTCACAGAGTTAATGGAAGCCAATGGCTGGATGTGAACTCATGTAGCTGGGGGCCAAAACGAGGGGGCCTAACATCTGTACTCAATGGCGCCATCTTCCAGCTGGTACCAACCCTCGACAAATGGCCACCGGATGCACCCAGAAGAACTCCTCTCTCCTCTATACCATCTCCATTTTGGAGTTTCCAAATATTTATCTTATCTAGGCAGTCCTTTTCTTGTCAACCAAAGCATCCCTAGATGTAACCGGCCCAATTGGGCCCATTTTTTATGGGTCATGTATTGTATGTGAAGATGCTTTATGGATGTTACTCCAGTTGCTTATTCTCACAATAACCCTAGAGATAGGGGCTATGCCCGTCTATTTCACCAGGAAACGTGGGATCAAAGGAAGTGGGTAAAGCCTCCAAATTGGTAAATATCAGGGTTGGGCTGAGCTCTGTGTGATCGCACAGCCCACACTTCTTCCACTGTGACTCAGGGCCTTTGGACCATGACTGGGGAAGGCTCTCTCTGGATGGCTTTACTGTGATTGATACATCACATGGGACCTCTGGCCGCCCAGTGTTGCCAAAGCCATCAGTCTGTCCCTCTCCTTCAGGAACACCAAACCAACACTCTAGGCCAGCCCCTGTGCAAGTCCCCGCTAGGACCCCAGGAGCAGCAGGACCTCCCTCCCGCCCTGGGGGAGTGCTCAGGTTACCTGGCGTTGGCTGGCAGGTTAGCATATTTCTGCCTGAGGTGGCTGCACCCAGATAAGAAGGAAGTGGGATTTTAGAAGGGCCTGGAGCCTCAGTCCAGACGTGGAAAGACAGAACAGAGGCAGGGATCTCACAAAGGAGATGCGTGCCCGTTGGCTATGGAAGAAACAATGAGGAAATTTGTGGGAGGGCTCAGCGTGGTTGTGGAACCTGAGGGGAAAGGCAGGAGCCCAGATTGAAACTGCGACGGTGCCGGGGCACTGGTGTCCAAATGACCTGCTGACAGCAGTGCCCAGGGCTGTGGTGTGGACACCAGAGCTGCCTTGTTATGGGTGTATATAAAAATAATGCATCTATGTATTTACACACACACATAGACACACACATCCCTGGGAATGGCATTACTGAGCCATAAGTTATGCAAGTATTCAGCTTTGGGAGATACTGCCGAACGGTTTTCCAACGTGTTCTACCAGTGCCTCTCTATTTTTCTTTATTATTATTGTTACATCATTACTGTTAATGATAATTTTTTCAAACTATGACTCTTAACAGCCCCACTGCCATTCCTGGAGTAATTATGAGCCGGGCACTGTGCTACATATGACATATATTATAATTCAGCTTCCACAACAATCCTGTGAGGATCTGTTTTAGGTGAAAGGAACCGAGGACCAGAGACATGAGGAAACTCGCTGAGCACATGAGGCTAGTAAGTTGCGTTATTAGGATTTAAACCTCAGCTCTCTGACTCCAGAGCCCATGTTTATAATCTCTATGCGTTTGGTTACATTAAAAAATTTTCACTTGGTATCATCTGATACCGCTTATATGTGGAATCTAAAAATATAATACAAAGGAACTTATTTACAAAACAGAAATAGAATCACACACATAGAAAACAAACTTACGGTTACCAAAGGGGAGGGTGTGGGGATAAATTAGGAGTTTGGGAGTAACATATACACACCACTCTATATAAAATAGATAACCAACAAGAAAAGCACAGAAAACTAGACTCAATATCTTATAATAACCTAATAATGGAAACTAATCTGAGAAAGAATGTATATATGTGTATATACATATATATATATATATATATATATATATATATGGCACTGAATCACTTTGCTGTACCCCTGAAACTAACACAACATTGTAAATCAACTATACTTCAATAACAATTAAAAACTTTTTTTCACTTGGTGAATTAAACCATTACCTTCAAGGGCAGATTTTCTTCTGTTTACATTAAAATGAAGTATTATGTTAAATATAAGACAAATGAATGTAGATAAGGAGAAACCTTAGCTACACATTTACATAATAAGCAAGGCTTCTAGGAATGTTTACTTTTCAAACATTCCTGGTTAGCTAATAAATTTTTTGAAAATTCTGTGCTTTTTCCTTAGGGGTCGTATTCAGTCAACTGCATGCCATTTGCTATTTAACACTACATTTGTAAGCCTTCTCTTTTTTTTGCTCTTAGACCTGAAACTGCTTCTACAACATCCTTGCCCTCAATCCCACCCCCTATGGTGGGAAGATTTAGGAGATGGGCATTCCCCTGTTCAATGGCTTCTGTCCCGGTCACCATCATCTACCCCAACAATAATAGCTGCTCCAGTTTGTGAGGGCTTTCAAGAGGGGGATCAAAGTATTTTCACTAACAGTAAATGACTATTTCTGACCCCCAGGTCCTGCCACGAAGAGTGTAGATGGCGTTATTCTCCTCTAGAGATGGGATAGATCCTGATGTGCCCCTGGAACTTCTCCTCGCCTTCCAGAAGCCTGGCCAGACCCATGTAGCTCAGGCCAGACCCTGAGCTCATGGACTGAGCCCTCCCTGACTCTACCACAGGCTCTCTTGTGCCTCCCACAAAGGATAAATAGCAATACATGCTTCTGATTGATGGGAAAAAAGGCATCTGCTTGGGCAGGTCCTCCATGGGTTTGAGTTGCTGTGGCTGTCTCTTAGACCTAACAAAGGCTTCTTTGCTGTCTTAAAAAAAATCACTCAGTATTTCTGAAAGTGAGCCTGGAAGAACCGCCGTTCTGTGGAGATGAGAAGTTGATATGAAAATTGGAGTCCATGGTTAAAAAGTCTTGAAAAGTTTGGGTTGAACAGAGTTAACCAGGGTCGGCAGTCCTTTCTCAGCTTTTGAGAAGTCAGTCAATGTGCCTTGTGACTCTCCGGGGGAGGCGTGAAGACTGGTTTCTTAAATTTATAGGACCTCTGAACCTGCTGGTCATACTGCACCTTGGAGGAATTTTGTTTTGTGGAGGAAGTTCTGGGGAAGGTAAATTTACCGACATCAGCTTGAGGAGGAAACCTCGGTTTGTCAAGTTGCCCTGTGGGCGGGAAGCCTGGATTCCGGCTCCAAGCCACTCACCCTTTCGAAGCCTGGGGTTCCATTCGAATATGAGGAAAGGCGTTTATCTCAATGATCTCTGAGATTCCTCTTCCTGCCAGTAGTTCACCGCCCGAGACAGATCTTGTCCGCCTGAGCCAGCGCTCGCCCTTCCACGCACACGGAACCCACCGTGCCTCCATTGCCAAAAGCCTGGGCGAGGGTCTGACTGAGCTGACTCTTCTCTTGACTTTGGAACCAAGGTCGGCCTCCCCACAGTGAAGAGCATGATAGCTATGGCCCCCCACTACGGCAGGAAGAAGGAAAGCCCCGAGGCAGAGACTCTCCTTGCCAATTCTAGGACCTCCATCAGTTGTGAAAAGACTCCCCTTCCAGCAGTCCCAGAAAGGAGTTCATTAAGGGAGGCGGTGTGGGGCCTTTAGGGACTTTCCACCCCCTCACTTGTTCCCGTAAACCAACCTCTTGCGCCACTCCTTCTCCCTATCGAAACCAATTCTTCTCCCTATCGAAACCAATTCTTGGAGTTTTTCAGTAGACGGGGACTTTCCAGCCAGCGAGTAATTTTCCAGTTGCCCGTAACAGGTATACGCCCTAACCGCCACAATGAACGAAACAACTGTAACGGCCAGAAGGTGGGGCAAAAGTTCCTAAGCCAATGAATTCAAAAGTCACCACATTTACCCAATCATTGTGAGAATATACCCGCCCTATGAGTAAATAAACCTATAAAAAGTATGTGATTCCGCTTTTAGGGGTTCCCATCGGCCTCCTGCGTGAGGTTCAGGGAACCCCGGTGCATCGGCTCCTAATAAACCTCTTGCGTGTTGCAGCGGCTCTCAACTCTTGGCGGTTCTTGGGCGAGTTGGAATCCCTCGTAGACCGTTTGGGTCTAACAGCGGAAAGGGGCAAGACAAGAAAACAGGCTTCCTGACATCGTGTGGTTGTTTTTTTCTGTCTAGTTATAAGCACAGACCTGGCTCTTTTCCTGCAGGCTATCCAGTCTTCTACTCTTTATTTGGGTTCCCCCTACATGAGCACCATTGCGTACTGTTCTGTAGGTTAGTCACTGCACGAGGACACCCGACAGAGAGGGTGAGAAAGGGCTGAAATCAGTGCACCAGGGGGTGGCGCTGTGTCCGTCTGAGGAAGGGTCACTCTTTTGAATTCACACAAGGCGCTGTATAGGCTACTAGTGGCCTCGTTCAGTACTCAGTAAAATGTGCAAGAGAAATAAAAGCATAATCACATCATCATTATTACTACTATTATAATTACTGTTGCTGATATCATCATCAAAAATTCAATATTTTGCTTTGGTAAGATAATGATCCTTACGTAAAATTAGGCCAATTAAAAGTAGATAGATTTTCCCTTGTACTCTGTTGGTGGGAATGTAAAATGGTGCAGCCACTAAGGAAAACAGTATGGAGGTTCCTCAAAAAATGAAAAACTGAACTACCGTGTAATGCAGTAATCCCAGGTCCGTGTATATATCTAAAAGAATTGAAATCAGGATCTCCAAGAGATATTTGCTCTCCTATGTTTATCGCAAAAGTATTCATGATAACTAAAAGATAGAAACAACATAAATGTCCATTAGTGGATGAACGGATAAAGAAAATGTGGTATATACATACAATGGAATATTATTCAGTCTTAAAAAGAAGGAAATCCTGCCATATGTGACAACATGGATGAATCTTGACATTATACTAAGTGCAATAAGCCCGTCACAGAAGGACAAATACTGCATGATTCCAATTCTATGAGGCATCGAAAATAGTCAAACTCATAGAAGCAGAGAGTAGAATGGCAGTTGACAGGGCCTGGCGGGAGGGGAGCTGGGGGAGCTGGTGTTACTGGGTCTAAAGCTTCAGTCGTGCAAGATGAATATGTTCCAGAGACCTACTGGATAGCATCGTGCCTACAAGTAACAACGCGGAAGTGTGCACTCAACAATTTGTTAACAGGGTAGATTTCAGATCAAGAGTTCTTACCACAATGGAAAAAAAGAAGTAGATAGATTTTAGGAGCAAATAAGCTGATGAGAAATAGGTCATGTTTATGAGGATGTAAGTACCCAGGAGGAGAGGGCTGGTGAGGAGTGAGAAATCTCGGTGTGTACTGAGCACTGGAACAGCCGGGACTGTCGCAGCGAGTATCCCACTGGCTGTGATGACAAGCTGAGACCGGACTTGATTCCTTGGCTTCACCCTTGTCTCCTCCTCAGGCAGCCTGTGGTCCAAAAGTGGTCATTACCATCACCACCCCTAGTCCCGGCACTGCTTAGGGAGGATGCGTGGATAAAGGGAGTTCTCTGCCTGAGGACGAGTTCTCTGGACACCGCGGGAGTCGGCACAGCACCCAAATAAACAGGGCTCTTTCCTTTCTGAACAGCCTGGAGTTGATGGCTGAGTTTGATCCAACACTGAAGGCAGGTGATAGGGAGCTGGGATGAGCTGTTTTCCCTTGTCCTTAATTCTTCTTCTTTGTTGACTTAGGGGAAAGCAGGAACTAAATGAGTAGGATAATTAGGTCAATGGCTTTCCAGGTAGAGAACAGGTTTTCCGATCCCTGAGGAGGCACCATTGTGAAGTGGCAGGGGAGTCAGCCTGTCTGAGCTGGCAAATGTGAGACCTTGCTGAGTGTGGTTTTCTTTGTCATAAAATTCATCCCAGTGGGACCACGGGCACCAGTAATGAATGGAGTTACAGTAGGCAGTGAATGAGATTTGCACTTCTCTTTTCAATAATTTTAAGCATGTCAGGCTCGAAAATGAAATATTTCTTCATTAAATAAAATTGTGTTGAGCATCTAGTAGGCAAAACTGTTTGCCCACCTAACTGTGAAACTACCTGACCAGACTATCATGTCCTATTCCCATCCACAAAGTTATCACGAAAACTTTCATCGACTCAATCGTTCATTTATTCATTGGATAAACATTTATTGTCTTAGACACTGGCCATGGGATGAAAAACATGAATAAGGCACACAGTCATACAGAGAATGAACAATCAGGGACTTCCCTGGAGGTTCAGTGGTTAAGACTCCGAGCTTCCACTGCAGGGGGCATGGGTTCGACACCTAGTGGGGGAATTAACATCCCGCATGCCGCGTGGTGTGGTCAAAAAAACACAACACAACAAAACGAAAAGAAAGAAAATGAACAATCAGCTATGGTAGGATTGGTGGGGGAATTAGAGCACAGAGGGAGGGTGCCCAGCTCAGTCTGAGGGACCCTCCAAGATCTGAACTGAGTCTTCCAGCACCAGCAGGCATTATTAAGGTTAGGCAAACAAGGGAGGGAACAGCATATGCTGGGCAGACCAGTCTGGCCTCAGGCCTGGCTGTTGGGCAGAAAGTATGTGAAGGACTCGTGAGAATGGAAGCTGCCTATTTCACTCAGCACAGCGCCCTCCAGTCCAACCATGTTGCAAAAGGCAGGATTTCTTTCTTTTATGGCTGAATAATATTCCATTGTATATATACACCGCATTGAGAAGGGACTTATATGCAGCACCCTGTGAAGTGTCAGTTTTCATTCAATCATGTGACTATTCTTCTAAATTACTGAACTCATTTTCAAATTCAAGGGTTTTGTGTGTGTGTGTGTGTGTGTGTGTGTGTGTGTGTGTGTGTTTGTGTGCACAGAGGCCAAGGAAGCACTAGCTCTAGATGCTTCAGTTCCATTAGAAGAAGAATGCCCCAAACAGTTAAATGATGACAGCTTTCTATCAGTGTCAGGAGCTGTTTCAAATAGAAAATCATTTATGGTAACTTCAATCGTGGCTCCCTTTTTCTTTTGTCTGGTTCCTAAAGCTTTTGGGATTTCCACCTATCACATGAAAAACACCTGAAGTATTATGAACTCAATAATAAATTTAATTAAAAAGTTTCAGGATTAAAGATAAACTTATTTATTTTTCTAGTGAAAACAAATAGAAACTTTGGTGACCTCAATGGTATAATGAAAACAATTTTCTTTTCTAAATTTAAGAACACCCAAGTGAAATAGCAGTAGAGCTGAAATTGGTTGTGGTCCTCATAAAATTCATAATTGTGTCCAAATATGCTGTGTTATTCTACCAAAGCAGAAGTTGCAGTTGTAAAAGGTATACATTTTTAAATGTATACACAAAGTAACTACAGAATTTTTTTGTAAATCCACCGTCAGTTGGATTTTAGAAATACTTGAATCTTTGAAGAACTATGCTGTAAACCAACTCATGTCCTACAATAGTCTAAAACTTTTGTTCTTGTTTTGGAAAATGAATCCTTTACCTTTTGGTTGCATTATGTTCACTTTTGGGGGAAGTCCCTAATCAAAGCGTATAAGGAACAGACCTCCCCACAAACCTCAGCTTTTGGTGATTTGGGCTAATTGTAATTACTGAACACAAAACTTGCTGACAGGAAGACATTTAAATTAATTCCTGAAAAAGAAAGGGGGAACTGGGCAAGTTTAAGAACAAGAGGTGCTCAAGTGTGTACAAGATTTAATTTTGAAATTCTGTTACTGCACTTGTGGAAAGTATCTTTTGATAGAACTTTTTTTTAAAAAATGGATACATTTATATTTCTTATCAAATAGAATAAAATGGAAGCTGTCAATTTTGCATAATCTACATTTGATGAAACATTCAAGAGACTCATAAACTGAGATAATTTATTTGACACATTTTGGCTTGTAGAACAAATCTTCTCTGAATAGAGACACAGAGACTGTCCCTGTGACAATACTGGAGGTGGATTATTTAAGCGTTGCAATAAAGTCTGAATTCAGACTATTCCTCATGTAGCAGAATTTGCTCTGAGCTTAACAGGTACTTCAGCACCTAGAGAGAGACTATTTTCTCAAGAATTTAAATTTTATTAATCATCAAATGCAACTTTGAAGATAATTTCTGGCAGTTTTATGAAAGAGTTAAAAATACATCATACTGAAAGCCTACAATCTTCAGAGAAATACTAGTGACCGATTTAGAGACCAATATAATTAAGACAACGTTTAAACTACACGACAATAATGATTCTGCTTATGTTTATATTATTTTTTTAACGCTCAGATAATCGATTCTAGGAAGTTTTTTCTTTCTCCTATTTTGCTTGTGTGCACAGACACATGTTGCTTTAAAACAACATTTTATTTTTGAAAATAGTTTTTGTACAGAAATCTTGCAAAGCCCACCAATAAAATAAAATCAGTTTGTCAAGTAAAGATTTCATATATGTATATGTACGTCTGTATTTTAATTCGTTTTGGTATCCTTTTCACTTTCAGAAGTGTCTGGTTTGAAAGATTAACTATATGGTCACACTTTCTATAAAAGACAGTATGAAAACAATTGTCTGCTCTGAAAGTGTCAACAAAGACAGAAAAGATAAGGGGAATCCATGTAATGTGATGGAATAGTCAAAATACTGTCAAGAAGAAGCTTTCTAATGCCCAGTTCTTCATCTCCGCATTGGCCCTGGGTGAGGTGTTTTTCATTTTTGCTGAGTGAGGCTGTTTTTGATTGTTATCTCAAACCTGGCCCCATGGAAAGGGTTTGTTTCCACGTCTGGATTGATGCCAAGGTTGAGGTAAAGGAACAGCCCTATGAAGTAGAGTTGAGGATAAGAATTCACTGGAGGAAGATTCTGGAACCGGAGGTGTCTGAGAATTCATATACGCCTTGGGAAGGCATTGGACATTTCGCAGGGCAGGGAACCCGGATTTGATCCAAAACTTGTGCAGGTCTTAAGGAGCTGAGAGACACCAGGACTCCTTGGTCCTGGTTAGTCCGGGTCCGAGTGCTTTCTGTCATCTGCAAACACTTTGGAAGCAGTTCAGTGTAAAGAGGCTACTGGCTTGGGATCTGACAAGCCACGTACTAGTCCTAGCTCTCTCACTGGAGAGCTGGTGTAAATTTTGGGGAAATCAGACTTAGCCCTTGTGGCCTATGTTTCCTCTGTACAATATTGTTTCTAAAGTTCCTTCCAACTCCAACAGACAAGAAAATCGGTCTTCTCTCGTCTGTTCCTCTTATCTTCCACTAGATGGCGCTGTTTGTCGCACTCAAACGGTGCCGCTCAGGATCTCAAACTTAACCAGTTGTAGTAGCTTTTAAGACACGTCCACTCAGGCAGTGCCTGAGACCTTCTGCCCCTGCTTTTCTGGGGACGTTCTTGAAGTGCTTGCTTCCCCTTGCCTCGAAGACACAGCACTCTGCAACTTTCCCTCTGTCTGCCCCTTAAATGTTAAAAATCCTTAGAGTTTTATTGTGGAGCCCCATTTTTTTTTTTTTTTCCCATTTTGTTTTTGATACAATTCCCTGGCTTCAGTTGCTAGGTCTCCCTGCTGGGTTCCAGCCGCATATCCAGCTGCAACGTGGACACCTACAGGTGACACAGACACAGCAAGTTAAGGACCCACGCTGAATTCACCTTCTCTTTTCCTGTTCTCTTTCTTCGTATGTGGCCACACCATCCACCCAGCGGTCCAAACTGGACTCATATCATTTTCCACAAGAGTTCCCCGCCTTCGCCTCACACAACCAATCGCTACATTCTGATATGTCTCAAATTCACCTACTTCTCTGCTGCTACTATCCCGATCCAAACTCCATGTCTCTCCTCTGAATAATAGAAACAGACTCTTAAATCGCCTCCTGTTTCTCTTTTCCTCCATTCGTTCATACTGCAGTCATATATAGATATTACATATGTGATATACACATACATGTCACATATGCATCTATGTATACATATATATTCTTGTATGAAGAGATATTTGTAAAGAAATGTATGTAAATATTTTATTTACAGGTGTCTACTTCTCACCTCAGTGTAAGGGCCACGAGTGAGGTACGCGGGCCTCTCACTGTTGTGGCCTCTCCCGTTGTGGAGCACAGGCTCCGGACGCGCAGGCTCAGCAGCCATGGCTCACGGACCCAGCCGCTCCGCGGCACGTGGGATCTTCCCGGACCGGGGCACAAACCCGTGTTCCCTGCATTGGCAGGCGGACTCTCAACCACTGCGCCACCAGGGAAGCCCCATAGTTTCTTAATTGTTCCTCCTTTATTTCTGCATTCCCTCACTTCCCTAATTAACAACTGTTTGAATCTGCCCTTTGGTATTCAGGAAGGTCTAGGAGGCTGAAGTCTTTTGCCTGCAAATAAGACATGGAAAGAAAGGCTTTTGTGCCCAGGAGAGCTCCACACAATTCTACTTGGTTTCACTTCCAAGTTATAATTACTGCACACATTTTTTAGCTCCCATGGCAGGCTTCTGGTGGGACAAAGCATAGTCTCCATCATGGTGGAATGTGTTGGGGAAATATAATTAAAAATATAATCCTCCTCCAACCCAGAAATTCTTTCCACAAAGAGAAAACACTTTTATTATTAAGTAAGCATTAAACCAGGCAATTCGGTAAGAAATTGCCAAGGCAGATACTGTTATACAACCAAACAGATACAGCACATTACATACATATTCTCAAACAATAAACAATAACAAGTTTTCAGGTAAGAGACTTCACGGCGCCATTTGTCACACAGAGTTCATCCTAGACTCACCTGGTAATTAGGGTGACCATCTGGGTTAGCTAATTGCTTTTATCCAGAGGAAAATTAAACTTCTCCTATCTTTAGGATGGGAGGTAGTTTTGCAACTTGGCCCTTTGATTTCAGTGCCTACCCTTCAACAGAAGCTGGGAGGTAGGGTTGCTATCTGCCCTGAAATTTCCATTTCAAACATGGAAAAAGACATTCCTCTCCCATAAAGCTAACAAAAGGCTTACTTAGTCTTCAAAAGGAGATATATATATATATATTTCAAAGAGGAGAAAGTGCTTAGAATTACAAATTTCCTAAAGTAAATGCTGCGAGGAAAAGGAGGGAAGGGGAATCTCTTCTTTCATTTTCAACGGGAAGAATTAAGCCTCTTAATTTTAATTTCTATTTGTCCTTACAATTGCTACGGCGACCTTGTGTTTTTTCATTTAATGTTAAGGCACTTACCCACAGTCTGATTATCACAGCTGTCATATCTTACTCAAAAATTTATGTAAAATAATATGGTCATTAATATACTTTCACTTCTTTCTTTAAACCCATTGCACTGTTTTCCTTACCATTGTTTTTACTGTCTTGAGCTAGTACTACCAGATGTTTGGAAATACTAGTCACCAAAACCACTTACTAGAATTACAGAGTATGGAAAATAGTGAACCTTTGTAGACAATAGGATAATCGCAGAGCATTCTGCTTTGTTTAATATGAGTCATGGTTTATTCCAACAGCAGTGGTTTATGTTGTACTCTGTGTTCCTAGCCAGTGGGTAAGTCTATTAATGCAAATTGTGGTACTGCTCTAAAAGCCACAGTAAGGGCACACGGGATCCTTTAGTATCTTTAATCTTAGTTATTTTAAATTGGGTCTGTGATAGTTCCTACATACATCTGTATCATCCTGGAGTCTGGTTCTGTTGATTGCTTTGTCTCTCTGCACAGTGGGTTCTTTTCTTCTTTGTGTATGTTTGTGAGTGTGTGTGTCTCACAGATTATTATTGCATATCAAATTTTGGGTGTGGTACAGCAGAGAAAGAGGGAAATAGCCTTTATGCTCAGAATGACTCTTCTTTTGCCATGTAATTAGCATGGGGTATGGAGTCATTCTAGAGAGGATCTGAGCTGAGTCTGGATTTTGTTGTTATGATGGTTGCCTTCAGTGCTGCCCTGGCTTTCAATTCCTGTGGGGTTACACTGTGTTTGGGGTGGAGGCCTGACTGCTGGAAGGTTTCCCTGGGGGTCTGCACCGCTGCTATGGGAGTGACAAGGCTTGCTGCCCTGTCTCAGAGGTTAACGACTTCTGTTTCTTGGGGGAGAAGAATCAAGTGGGGCTTTTGGCCTTCTTGCAGTGGCAGCCCCTTCCTTCTCCACTGAGTGTGCCCTGTACCCAGTCTTTCCCTTGAACACCCAGTGAGCCTCTGGGGAGAAGACTCAGTGGGTACAAACTCCCTGCGTGGCTGTGGCTCTGAGGGTCTGTACCTTCACGCTTGTCTGGGGCCCTGCCTTCCCCCATGTCTGCCCCAGGCATGTCAGTGTTTGCATCTGTCTCTCCTTGGGAGCAGAGTAAGTCCTCTACATACGAACGAGTTCCGTTTGAGAGCGCATTCGTTAAGTCCCATTTGTAAGTCCCACGACGTTAGCCTAGGTACCCAACTAACACAGTCAGCTATGTAGCACTGTGCTATAATAGGTTTATAATACTTTGCACACAAATAATACATTAAAAAAACGCATAAAATAAAGAGAACGCTTTAAATCTTATGATACAGTACCTTGAAAAGTACAGTAGTCCAGTACAACAGCTGGCACCCAGGGGCTGGCATCGAGAGAACAGGCAGGAAGAGTTACTGACTGGAGGAGGGAGAGGAGGTGGGAGAGGAGGTGGGAGATGGTAGAGCTGAAGCATCGTCAGCAGTAGGAGACGGAAGGCAAGCTGCAATTTCCCTCACGCCTGAACGCACGGTTGCATCTTTGAAAGTTCTCGACTTGAAGGTTCCTATGTAGGGGACTTACTGCACTTGTTTTTTCCTTAGATTTCAGGCTGGGTAGTTGTCTTGCACCTGTGGCTTTCTGATGAGTTCAAGCATTTGTGTGTTATCCAGACTCTCCCGTTAGAAGAGCGGCTCTCTTTCCAGCTTTCTCCGTCACTGCAGAAGCTGGAAGGTTGCTAAGCCCTCTCTTCCCTCTTCTTGATTTTCTCTTATTTCCTCCAGGGCGTCCTGCTCAACCCCAGTTGCTTTCACCTTTGGCAGCCTTTACATGAATTATGAGTCCCCAAATTTTACCCGACTTTATTGAAAAAGGAATCTACAGAACTACCTTAGATTAATTAACTTTTGCTTACTACCATCTGCAAAAGAGAAGAGAAAAGATACTCATATACAGAGCCATTTTTTATGCTGGAAATCTCATTTTAATTTTTTCTTTTTCTGCATTGGCCCAGCAAGTTTCTCATTTACAACTTGAGCTGTGAACTTAAGCAATGGAAGAAGTTTCCAGCGATAACTAGCCATAAACTTACAGTACGTTTCCCTCTATATACGAATACACTGACATTCTGGATGTGAAATATGTAAATCAGACACTTCTGGATTTGTGTCAAGTGCAGCTCTCCTCCTGGAAGCCTTGTTTTCCTGCCCCTCCCTAACTATCCCACACAATCCAGTCCTCCCAGAGTGCTTGGTGAAGCTTTTTCATACTGTTAATTCTATCGTATTGAAATTTTCTGTTCAAATGAGTCTCCACCACTAACTGGACTCATCTTTGCATGCTCAGCATGTAGATCAATGTCTGGGAATACAAGTGCTCAAGAACCTGGTCAGTTCCTGGTCCCTGCACATCTTATATCCAATGTTCTAGCTACCAATTTATTGGAGGAGCAAGGAGACAGCACCCAATGGAAACTTAGTAGCATCGACATATATACATTACCGAATGTAAAATAGTTGGCTGGTGGGAAGCAGCCGCATAGCACAGGGAGAGCAGCTCGGTGATTTGCGATGACCTAGAGGGCTGGGATAGGGAGGGTGGGAGGGAGGCTCAAGAGGGAGGGGATATGGGGACATGTGTATGCATATGGCTGATTCTCTTCGTGGTGCAAGAGAAACTGTCACGGTATGGTGAAGCAATTATACTCCAATAAAGATCTATTTAAAAAAAAAGAATACAGTTGCCCTGAAGAAAATGGAAGTGTTTAATTCCCATGTAATCTGTTAAGTTTGAACCACAGGGCGATCAGCCCTGGGCCTGTTGATGATGACCAAAGGTGAGTGGATAGGGGAATGGATACACCCAGACCTGTGCACTCAATGCTTTTGGAGGATAACAGATCAGTGGGCAACATCACGTGTAAAATTGAATTGATCAAATAGAGAAGGCAAAGAAAGTAAATGAAGAACACCAGGCCCGGAGTCAGGAAGTTAGAGCTTCTATCCCAGCTCCGCCCTGACCTAACTGTGACCTCAGGCAAGGCAGTTAATGTCTTTGGAATTTGGGGTTTTTTATTGCTTAAATGAAGAGCATTGTATAAATGATCTCTAATATCACTTCTAACATTATATTTGGTGAGTACTTCTAATGAAATGATCCACTATCTAATTACGTGGAAAATAATCCAGGGAATTAAGGTCAACCACTTTAGCAATCAAAACAAATTTTGTTCATGTCCATTTCTAAATCCTCCTCTTATGTGGCAACTTTAGGGTCAGAAAAACTGAATAAAAATCTGGACTTTGGGAAGAGCTATGGGGCCTTGGGTAGTTTTGTTCATCTCTCTAACCTTCAGTTTCTTCATTTTAAAAAATGGGTTTTAGAAGAGTTTCTATTGTATTGAGTTGTTGGAGGATAAACAGGCTCTGCGGTTATTAAAGGATCTGGACCATGGTATGCCTCCAACTGATATTTGCTGCTCTTTTCTTCGTCTTTGACATCAGCATGACCATCACCACCACCACCATCATCATCAGCAGCAGCAGTAGCATCCTCTAACTTTGCTTAGAAACCAAATCATAGCAACCGTATTAGAACCTGAGCTGCCGTTGATCAGTCCTAAGACATCAGTGAATTTCAGGTAGAGAGGCGTTCCTCTCTCTGCTTGATTTGTATCTCCAAGTCAGTATTTGCAGGTGAGTGATCCAGGACAGCAATGTGCGCATTAAACCCATGGAAGGTGTTCAAAAGTTCTGGCTCGTGAAGCTTACATGGATAAATCCCTTGGGTTTTGAAAATATTCACATGTGATCCATTATTTGTGACGCATTCTGCATCTCCAAGCAGTTTTTATCTCATCGCCACACCCAAAGCCTCTCCCTACAGGAGGTGTTGGCAGAATGACCAGTTCTAAAATTGACATATGTCCAAGCTGTCTTTCTATGCCCCTATCTGGGTGTCAGCAGAAGGCCCCAGGACCTCTGAGCACTTATTTAACTGCCGCTTCTTCATCTATATGATAGGAATACTGGCATATAATTAAATGTGGTTAAATATATGTAAATAAATTGAGTTGGTAAGAAGGGGGTTGATCTTAAAAACATATTTAATTAAGAGCTGTTTTTCACTCAAATACTTCTAGAGGCAACAATAACCATGTGTGTTTTGTATATTCTCTTCTTCTCCCTCCTTCCCTGTCTACTTTATGAGGCAGAATTTATATAAAACAAAAGTGACACGTTGGGAGTGTACACATCAGTGACTTTTCACAAATGTAAACACCCATGTAGCCACCACTCAGTCAGATTATAGAGCATTCATCTCAACTAGAAGTTTCCCTTGGACTCTTTTGCAATCAATTTCCTCCCTGATTCCAGCCCTGGGACAGCACTAATCAGCCCTCTGTCAGGTTGGACTCCTGACATACATGTAGAATTATACAATGGGGACTCTTTCTGTTCAGCTTCTCTCCCACAGTGTTGAGAAGTTTCATCTGTGGCTCTGCTAGAATCAGTATTTTCTTCCTTTTTATGGCTGAGTCCTATTTCATTGTTTATCCATTTACTTGCTGATGCCAATTTGAGTTTTTTCCAGTTTTGGGCCATTATTAATAAAGCTGCTTTGAACATTTGTACACAAGTACTTTTGTAAACACCTGTTTTCAGTTCTCTTGGGTGGATATCAAGGAGTGGCACTGCTGTATCATATGTTGAGTAAACGTTTAATTTTTATAAGAAATTACCAAACTGATTTCAGAAGTGGTTACACCTTCTTGTATTCTCACCAGCAGTGTATGAGAGTTTTCGTTGCTTCACATTCTCTCCAAAATTTGATATGGCCAGTTCTCTACTTTAATAGATGTGAAATGGTACCCTGTGGGGAGGAACTTTGATAGCAGGTAAACATCCATTCAGTATAAAACTTTTAATTTAGTCATCTGTTTATTTTGTATCAGTATGGCCTCACTGTATTCTGTTTAATTCAATGCATTATAATCTATTACTTTAAAAATAAAGATACAGGGGCTTCTCTGGTGGCGCAGTGGTTGAGGGTCCGCCTGCCGATGCAGGGGACACGGGTTTGTGCCCCGGTCCGGGAGGATCCCACATGCCGTGGAGCGGCTGGGCCCGTGAGCCATGGCCGCTGAGCCTACGCGTCCCGAGCCTGTGCTCCGCAACGGGAGAGGCCACAACAGTGAGAGGCCCGCGTACCGCAAAAAATAAATAAAGATACAGGTGTTGAATTTCCCTTCAATTTCTCTTACATGTGGCCACTAGGCAAGGCAGTAGGATCTCTGCCTTCTAGTTGGCCTAGAATATAGGCAAAGCTTTTCAGACCTCATAGATAGATGTCTACCATGCCCTCTACCTGATATGATTCAAATGCCTATGAGCCTTTGTCTTACTTGCTTGCATTTATAAAGTTCCTTTGGAAAACCCAACTAAAATTACAAGTAGTTGAAAGGTGTGGTCTAAAGGCATTCTAACCAACAATTCTTCAAACGCTCCCCCTCCAAAGAAATCCAAACAACTCTATACCAGTTTCAAGTTCATTGAATCATTAGAAATTAATTCAGACATGTGATGGCACTCTGATCTTATTACCTACAATTTTCCATTTTAATGTACAGGAAAAATCCCAGGTCCTGGGCCAAATTTTGATCCTCTCATATTTCTCAGAAACTCATTCCCATCATTTCTTTGCTTCAACCTCATTAAGTGCCCCAATGCTTCCGTGTTCATCAAGGCAACGGCCCCCTGCCCTGCCTTCCCTTCCCACCCGTTCACTGCACCACTTACTCGTGTGACCCACTCTCTGGCCAGTCTGTCAATTCCCTTGACCACGTCTCACACTTAATGGTGAAACATCTATTTCCTCTTCTGTGTTCCTGGGTTGCTAAGTTTGGCTGAGGAAAATTTTAACTTTGCTCACATCCTCCAAAATTCATGGTTTATGAAATCAGCTGGGATGAAGTACTGACTGGGAAGCATTTGGAATGAGTACAGTCCCCTAAGAAAAGCTATGTTTAGAAAATAAAAATTGTCCATACCTGACCTTTATATATTGATGTACTTCAAGGTCAGTTCTTGGCCCTCCTTTCTTATCACTTTACACCCTCTCCCTAGGGTCTCATTCCTGCCTTTAGCTACCTGTTTAAAAAAAAACAAAACAGAATTTTAGGGTTACTGAATAAATATAGTAAACTTTTGTTTCCTTTTTTTCATTTTTTATTTGTGGCTGTGTGGCATGCAGGGTCTTATTTCCCTGACCAGAGATCAAACCCATTCCCCCTGCAGTGGAAGCACGGAGTCCTAACCACTGGACCACCAGGGAAGTCCCCCTGGGGCTGGGAAATTTTCTGTTGAGCATGTAGGGGAGAACAAATTATTTTACTATTTTTTTTTTTAAGCAACAAAAGTCTCAGGAAGAGCTTTTACATCCTCCCCCTTAACTGCCAAAAGCATTTAGATAGGGGGCCAATCCCAGGAAGAGAGCTATAGTCAGAGTCAAGTACAATGAATATGAGTCAGGTATGGTAGACAGGGGTGGGACGTGAGGGAAACAAGGCCCTTTTTTTTACATCTTTATTGGAGTATAATTGCTTTACAATGGTGGGTTAGTTTCTGCTGTATAACAAAGTGAATCAGCTATATGTATACATATATCCCCAAGTCTCCGCCCTCCCACCCTCCCTATCCCACCCCTCTAGGTGGTCACAAAGCACCGAGCTGATCTCCCTGTGCTATGCGGCTGCTTCCCACTAGCTATCTATTTGACAATTGGTAGTGTATATATGTCCATGCCACTCTCTCACTTCGTCCCAGTTTACCCTTTCCCCTCCCCATATCCTCAAGTCCATTCTCTAGTAGGTCTGTGTCTTTATTCCTGTCTTACCCCTAGGTTCTTCATGACATTTTTTTTTCTTAAATTCCATATATATGTGTTAGCATACGGTATTTGTCTTTCTCTTTCTGACTTACTTTACTCTGTATGACAGACTCTAGGTCTATCCACCTCATTACAAATAGCTCAATTTCGTTTCTTTTTATGGCTGAGTAATATTCCATTGTATATATGTGCCACATCTTCTTTATCCATTCATCCGATGATGGACGCTTAGGTTGTTTCCATCTCCTGGTTATTGTAAATAGAGCTGCAATGAACATTTTGGTACATGACTCTTTTTGAATTATGGTTTTCTCAGGGTATATGCCCACTAGTGAGATTGCTGGGTCATATGGTAGTTCTATTTGTAGTTTTTTAAGGAACCTCCATACTGTTCTCCACAGTGGCTGTATCAATTTACATTCCCACCAACAGTGCAAGAGGGTTCCCTTTTAGCAAGGCCCTTTTGATCAAAGCCTTCTCTGTGTCCCATTGTCTGTGAATAGCATGGCAAACTTTTGTTTACCAAGCATTTGTTTTTCCCTATCTTCCTGTAAATCTTTCCCTCCCCTTTGAAGTCCCAGCCCCCTACATGCTTTTCCTTCTCTCAGATGCCATATAAGCCTCAATTGACTAATTTGTCCTCGAGTCTCATTTTCCCTATGGGGTCCCCATATGTATATAATTATATTGGATTTTCTCCTGCCAAACTGTCTCTGTCAACTTAATTTTTAGAACAGCCAGAAGAACATAGAGTGTAGAGGAAAGTATTTTCCTTCCCCAACAAGCATAACAAATTTCAAGCTCCAGATCGTGTCCTGCAGATGAGCTCAAGACTCATGGATTCAAGTGCTTACTAGACAAGTCCATTTGGATGTCTCAAAAGGAATTTTACAAAGTGCAAACTTAAGCCGAGGATCATCTCTTCTCTCCAAAACGAAACCTTCTTCCATCCAACCAGTTGGTTAGGCCAGAAACTTCACCATAGGTCTCGGGTTCTATCTCTCATTTCTGCCATATATACTGTGTTTCCAAAATTCTATGAGTTTTAGTTCCTAAACAATTATCACACGTAACTATCTGTGAGGGAGGAAGAAACTTTATTCCACCGTACACGGGAGAGACCCAGGAAGACTGAGAAACTTGACAAAATGGCCCCAAACCTCACCTTAAATACCATCTTCAGAGAAGACAAAAGAGGATGTTGGGTGTAGTGGTTTGGGACTTCAAAAATGCAGCTGACATGGAGATGGAAAAGCAAATGTTTGGTAACATGTTTGCTGGGCCAGGCGGAGACTATGGGCACAGAGGGGACTGATCTCCAGGCCCTGCCGAGCTTCCCCACCACCTCTCGCTCGTATTCTCTGCAGGTATCTCTGGTGATAGCTCTGTTGTGGGAACAGGCCCTTAATCTAAACTCTTTAGGCAGCTAAGTGGGAGATAAAAAGAAAGACCTCCTGGGTCTTCCTGGGTCCTCTGTTTCTTAAAATTATTAGCCTAAATTAATCCTCACGCCAAAAGGACACATTTTGGAGTGGCAAAGTTTACTCCGCAAATATTTATCTCAGTTCCACTCTTGACATCCTAATGGTTTACTAGTAATTTCACTATGTCCATGCTGTTCTTTCCTCTCACCCATTTACATCATAATAACCAGATACATATTTTAAAGTGGCAGATATGATCTCTATCCCCCTTTGGAAAACAAACAAAACCTGAAATGAAGCAGGACCCTATGGTCCTTCCCCCCATGTCCTCAGCCTGCTTTTTGTCTGTGGAAATAACTTTAGCCAAAGAATAAGTTTAATTAGAGAAGTGAGAAAATGCAGAAACAAAGGAAAACAAAGGAGACCCAGTGATAGTAATTTAGTCATTAAGCAAAGTCAAGGACTTTTATTTCCTTCTCAAGGGCTGTAGATAATATTCTGAGCCGTATCCTGTGAGCTGTATTATAGATACTGAAACCCACACCGGGTGGAAGAAGTTAACTACATGGTGACTGGACTGTAGCCATGACATGAGCTGCCACAATTCTGAGAACCTCAAGGAAATGGGAAAAAACCAACCCTGGAACTGAAGACTGACTGTACTTAAAACAATCAAGATGACACAGGTCAGACCAGCTCATGACCAGTTTCACGGTGACTGTCAGAGCTGCCTGTCACCAGAGCTGTTTCTGCATGGAGCCCCCTCCCTCTGGGTATAAAGGCTCTTGCCCCCTGATTGTCAGGGCGGGAGTCGGCCTTTGGACAGGGGTCTGCCCTCCCCCCCTGGTTGCCAGCATCCAAATTAAAGCAAACTTTCCTTTCCACCAACCTGACCTCTTTATTGGATTTTGAGCAGTGAGCAGCCGGGCCCCACTTTCGTTACAAACCTACAATGTCTTTTCGTTTCTTTAGAGATAAAATACAAAGTTCCTAACATGGACTCAAAGCCTTTCATGCTCTGGTACCAGTCTACCTCTTCAGCCTCAAGCCTCATCATGCTCTACACTTGTTTTGAATTTTTCTTTTTATAAATTATTATATTTCCGAATTATCTCTCCTATGTGTGGCAGGCCACTTGCACTTTGCTGAAAAGAAAGAAAGCAAAAAAGGAAAAGCAACAAGTAGTATGAATAAGTAGTGTATTACTGATGATGTTTTTATAAGAGGAAAACTTTTTGGCATGTAAGCGTTCCACAGATCACTTGAATTCAAATAAATGTGGGTGTCTGGGTGAGTAGGTTTGAATGGTAGATACGATGTTCGAAACAGCAGCTATGTTATTTCAAATTCAGGTGAAGATAGAGTGTTGAAATATCCTTTTATTATATCTTGAACATTTTGTCCACATGGGAGTTACCATGGGGAGATAACAGTAGGTTTACATGGGTTTGTAGAAAAAGAGAGACAGACAGACATGGTATTTCAACCAACACAAGCTTAGTGATGATTATGAGTTTGGAAAGGAAAATGAATCAAAGACAACCTGTTACTTCCAGCAATCAAGGCTCAGGAACAGCTCTGTGAGTATGCCCCGAGTGTAGCCGCTGGCTAATCACATCTCAGGGGAAGAGACTCTGCCATAGAAGAGGAGGCTGTTGGTCTTTTTGTGCTTGATGAGGAACAGGAAAGGGTGGTCACAGTGGAAACTGTCTGGAAGTACTGCTGATGTTGCAACTATTACTGCTCCAGTCACAGCTGTAGCCTCTGTACCCTCCTCATTCACCTCCACGAAGGACTTGTGGAAGACTTCCGACACCATCAGCTCTCGTATCTTGCTCATGCCTGAGAAGTCGGCTTTCCCCTCAGTGAAGGCGTCCACCATCCCCAGGGCTTTCAGCATGGGCTTGAGGTCATAGGTCTCCTCCACTTTGAACTGAGGTAGGTGTAACTCTATTTCACGCTGGTTCATATTCTGTGGGTTCGTCCACTCTATTAACTTCTCAGCAGTGAGCTGATCTTCAAGCTGTAACAATGAAAAAGGGAACAATTGGCAAGATTGTCAGTGGACACGGAGCCCCCCTTAACGTTGGATTGAAACGTGGAAATCCTTTAACAGTAAAAACATAAATACAGGAGATTCAGTTGATAGGGTTTTATCTGAGGAGGTAAAAATAACAGAGTCCTGAATATATATTATATAATCAAATAAATGTTCTTATATTTTCATGGCTTTCCTATTTTTATGTATATATGTACACATTAATAATATATGCATATGTATAAATATCTATACAAATGGATATATATATATGCACACATATATGAAACAGAATGGTTAAATAAAATTATTTGTAGAAGATGAGCTATCCACTTCTTAGGCTCGTTCTCTATTTCGCGCTTCACTTTCAAATGACCTCTTGTCAATGTTCTTTCGTCCATAAATGTTTACATAGTGCATTTACAACGTATAGCCTACTTTTATTCCTTTTCCTTGCTTCATTTATTTGTAAACTTTTCCTGTATAGATATATGTTTCTCTAATCAAGTTTACATTGTTACATAATGCTACCATTAAATTGATATTCAGTATATATATCTTTACCTAATACCTTTTAAGCATTCACTGCATGTCAGTCCCTAACCTAACCTAAGGTAATACAAACATGTATTTTTCCTCATTTAAAATTTTTCATTATTTTGAGCCACTTCTGTCCAAAAGCTTTTCCCTTGTTTAGACTTGTTGTTATAGGATAAAATCCTAGGACTGAGATTCCCAATGTCATTGATAATGGGGAATTTAGAGCTGAAGCAGAAATATTCTGATGGCTCTTCACATTTCCTGCCATATTGCTTTCCCTAAGGATTTCCAGTTTCCAGTGTTACGAGATATGTATTTTGAGTGTGGCGAGTTTACTGCCGCTTCCACATCATCATCGACTATTATAGTAACGGCTTATGGCCTTTTATGCCAGATATTGTTATTGATATTTTTACATACTAACTTTATTATAACAATGCTAACAGGAGAATTCTCTAATCCCCCCCTTTTTTGAAATCTTAGCAATGAGGTTCTGAATGAGCCTTTGGTCCATTCTGAGCACTTAGGGACCAAATAGTTCAAAATTAAAAAGTGGGCATCAAGATAAAGCTATTTGTCCACCGTCTACAAAAGCACTGTGAATTAGTGGGCAATATGTAACCGCTTTGTTTTTTTAATTTCCTTATTTTACTTGTGAGTGAACTTGCAAATATTTCTATGTGTCACCTATGTATGAGTGTTAATCTCCTTGTATTCAAATGAGTGGACTGGAATATATCAGAGGTTCGTATGGTTGCAAAGTAGTTATGTGTGTATCTAGGTATATATTTTTTGTGAACTGACATTCCATAGTTTCATCAGAATATTAATGTGACCTGTGATGTACAGAAACACTATTCGTATCATACCGTGACACCTAAGGTATCGGCTTTATTGTTCTGTTGTGTGCTTGAGCTCTGCCAGCCACTAGCACCGGTCTGTGAGCAGCCCAAAGAGCACTGTCTCACTAGGAATTTAAGCAATAGTAGGCAGCATTGGAGGTGCCAGCTTTTACCTGCTGCAGACCATCCACGTCATTGGGCAGCAGCAGAAACATGCTTAGCTCTTGGCCTTCGTACGGTATTTCCAGGATCTTGACTTGCATGTCCTCCGGTGACGTGAAATTGAAAAGGTTGGTTTGTTTCATCATCTGCACAGGTTTGCTTGTATCCTACAATAAAGTCATGTGGCAAAAAATGTGAAGTGAGCATAAGTCAAAAAGAAAGGTAATATTCGTGTAATACCAAATACATCCTCCTTCTAAGAGATGATCTCAGAAATCTGTGAATTAGAGACAAGAGTTTCTTCAAGGAATCCCAACTAAATAAAGTTAAAAAAAAAAAAGACAAGAAAATAAGCCTTGACAAATTCTATCTTCTACCCACAGCAGCTATATATTAATCACTAGATATTTAAATTTCACACTGAATGTGTAGCATGTTATGTTACATACATAATTTATAGACAATACCTTGTTCAGCCAAAATTGTTTCTCCCCAGTATTTTCTTTCTTAAATTCCTCGTGCCACTTCCCTTTGAAATAGACTGCGTTTAGCAGAACCAGAACAGTAGATTTATCAACAGATCCGCTGGGAAGGAAATTCTTGATTTTTTCTGCAAAGAAAGAAAATCAAAGGTTTGTCATGAAAGGCACAAGTGGTTTGTCTGGAAGATGCTTTGAAAGTTACAAGTGATGATTAAATATTCACACAAATCACCACATTAGGGACTCTGTGCCCGACTGTTCACAAGGTGAAGCTTTCCTCATGGCGCCAGCCTGATGGAGTCGCCCTCATGCAGACACCCCTTCTTTTGACTGGGAACGTGTTTGGTCTCTGGGGTGACATCAGTCATCTCACACTGAATTCTGATGGACTGATTTCAGCTGATCTTTCCACTGGTCAGTTTTCTCCCTCCCTCCCTACTACCCTCTCTGTCCCCTCAATAACCCCCACCCTCTCCTGTTACCTCCATCCTTCCTTCTATTCTTCTTTTCTTCTTCCCTTTCTTCTTTGCTTTCTATTTTTTCAAACTTGAACCCACTACTCAGAGGGAATGGGCCTGAATGTTCTTTAGGACAAATGACATGAACGCTAGAATCGAAAACATGGACTCAGACACCATGTCCCGGGGTGTCTTTGTCTTCATTTGCCACGTTGAGTTGTTGTAGGTTTGGCCTGTATTTAGGACGGGAGGTAGGATATTATTCATAGAACGGAGACATCATCCAGCCGCCTTCCGTGGTTGGGGAGGACGACTGTGGCCATCCCTGCAGGATGCGGGGATGGGGAAGTGGTCAGACAGCTCCTGCTGCAGGTGGCAAGAAGGGTGGTTGGCAGGAGAGTGGCTCGTCTCCCAGTTAACAAAGGATAAGGGAACCCTTTTAATATTATCTTTTAGGGATCATAATCCAGACGTTAAGCCTCTAATTTAAAGAAAAAATGCGAATCAACCTGAAGTTTGAGCAGGGAGTTGGGATCCATAGAGATACTGTCATCCACAGACTCAGCTGAGTTTCCAGGTAGCTGGTCCTGGGATCCCTCCCGGGCTCCCCTTGTTTCTCTCCACACTGACGTGGACCATTCCACCCTCTGCAGTGCCCGCCTCCATCCTCTGCAATCTCATCTCACCCCGGCTCCTGGCACCCCATGCAGTGTCCGCCCCAGCGTTCACACACAGCGGGGAATCTACAGTGATTTTGAAGGAGTGACCCTCTCATAACCTACTGTTAGTCTGGCTTTCCACCCAGGAATTAATCATCTTCCGACTTTCTTCTGCAGCACTGACAAAATCAGCAGACTCCACACTGGCTAGGTAAAATTTCTCAACATTATCCACGTACGCCTGTGACATGGGCAGGAAGAAAGGAGGGATTAAGAGTAATTTATCAGTAACTATGCAGGTATTCCCAGATTAAACTGTGTTCAGTAATGACCAAACAGAGTACCTGAAACAATCCTTACGCCCACTTCCCCGGTGGGTTGTCAGGCTCTGGGACACGCTAGTGGGGGGCGTCGCGGTGCTTCCCCGGTGGGTTGTCAGGCTCTGGGACACTCTAGTGGGGGGCATCGCGGTGCTTCCCCGGTGGGTTGTCAGGCTCTGGGACACTCTAGTGGGGGGCATCGCGGTGCTTCCCCGGTGGGTTGTCAGGCTCTGGGACACTCTAGTGGGGGGCGTCGCGGGGCAGGAGCTGAATGCCCCCAGGGCAAATGCTCCCCATGTGGGTCAGCCAGGCTCCTCTGCCTCCCCCTCCCCCATTAGGAGATAGGATCAGTGGACCCAGGATGCAGACCAAAGGTGTGACAGGCCACGAAACTTACCTGAAGAAACTGAACAGTCTTTTCTCCATACAGCCTGTTGGCTACGTTCAGCTCATAGGCATCAGTGGGTTTCTTAAACTCAGTCAGAAGGTTTTGAAATTGATGATGAATATTTCCTGGCCTTTCAACCTTCAAACACCAGAAAGTGAGCTCATTGGACTCTCATTGTATATAAATACTACACCCCCATAGGTCTGTGAGCTCTGTTCCCAGAGTTTGGTATCCCCAGGGATGACATTTGTTGCTATCTCCCCACATATGGTGTATTTTACCAGAAATACCCTTCATAATCCTTACATTCAATCTTCCAGGTAATTCTTCCTTCCTGCTCTAACACACTCCAGTCTTTTCTCTTTTGAACTAGAGGTGCAGCACCATTCCATTACTGGATTGTGTTTTAATTGTCTCAAATGTTTAGGGACCAGCTAAAACTTAAACTCCTTGAGAGCCAGAGCCGTAGTGTACCTCTAACAGTCATCAACTGCATGAGAACATGAAATTTGTATATTGCCCTATGTTATGACATGAAGCCCTGTTTTACTCCTTGGAGGGATTGCTTTCTAAGACCCCTTGACTGTGCTCTTTGGCTGTTCGCTATGCCAGTCACTCTGAAGTAGGAGCAGTGTGTCTCTGCCAACAGATGCACATCAGCATCTCTAAGTCTTTAGTTCAATTGACACGAAAACAAGAGAGTTCAGAGAACTAAGAAACTTCTCCAAGGAGACAGAGCCAATTTTTCAACTCACGCTTATCTCAACCAGAACCTTCCACTTGCTAACTAAGAGTTTTGGACTGTTTAAGCTACCAACCATAATTCTCACTCCATCATTTTCCAAAATATAGTTGATCATATGCTGATTGCTCTTAATCTAATTTAGGGTTTAATTAAAATTATATAATTTTAGCAACATATTGTGATTACTATAGTTATTATTATTCTATAATAATAATAATACATAACGTTTATGGGGGTTTCTGTCATCCAGGCACTCTTGTCCTGTTTTACATGTAGTTGCATGTCTTGTAGCAGACTTTTTATTGCTCTTAGTTAATTTGTATGAAGTCAAATTGTGGCTCAGAGCAGTTGTATTTTGCCATGTTCTCCATTCCTGAACAGAAGAGCACAATTTGAAGCTCCTGAGTTCCCTGGTGGCCTAGTGGTTAGGATTCCAGGCTTTTATTCCCGTGGCCTGTGTTCAAGCCCTGGATGGGGAAGTGAGATCCTGCCAGCTGCGTGGCATGGCAAAAAAAAACATTCTTCAGTTTGAAGCTCCTTTGGGTTTCAGAACCCCTGCTCTTAAGAACATGCTACTCTTCTTTCAAGAAAACAAATATATAAAATAAATAAGTACATAAGATGATATGAGAAACAACTCTGTCCAATCTATTTTGCTTAAGATGTCCCCTAAAAACTGGCTTTTCCCTGTTTATCTGAAAGTCCCAGTTTAAACTCCGACCCTCTTGGATATGTGATGTCCTTCTAGATCCAATGCTCTGTGACTCACGGGATCTTTTATAACTCCTCCTCCTTCTGTGTTCTCTGCAATTTCATTCACGTGCAGGACCTGGAGGAGACGGGGAGTGAGACAAGGAGACTTTAGAGATCTATGTACCCCAGAGTAAATAGAAAAGAAAGAAAAGAAGGAAGGAAGGAAGAAAGAAAGAAAGAAGGAAGGAAAGACAGAATCAAAACAAAATGCCAAAGCAAAAAAAAAAAAAAACCCCAGAAAGAAAGAAAGAACAAAGAAATGTTCCGTGCAAGCATTGGCTCCTTGAAAAACACAACCTGCGTGTGAAAAACACAAAGCTGGTTGATCACCAGCCAGTTCAAAGAATCCTGATTCATTTTTCATTCATTGCTGAGGAAACATGTAAAGATGTCTCCCATGGATTTTAGTCAACGCACCACTTCTACCTGAACTCTACCATTTAAAGCCTCACCTGTGGTCACTGGGCAGTTGTAGGGTTCATCCCAGCTCCCAAAGGAAGTCTAGGCACAGGGAAGAGATGGGGCGGAGAGCTGGGGGAGAGCATATGCTCCCACAGCTCTGTGCCCGCCCAGTCCTGGGGAGGTTTGCAGCTTCCTGTGCTACCCCTGGGGACAGCCAGGTCTGTGATCATCTGCACAGAAGCCGACAGAGAAACCAGGACAAACGGGTAAGTGTAAAGGAAGCTGCGACCTACCTTCTGGATTTCTGATGCGGTGTGTCCTCGGGCCCCCAAGGAAGTCATGCCAAAGGCGGACATGATACTCAAAGGGGAATAGAAGATATTTTCCTTGTTTGATTGTCTGATCTGTTGGTACAGGTCGACTGCAAAGTGGGTGATTCCTTCCCCGAGTGAACTCATGGTGGCTTGATGTAGTCTGGAACTCCTGGAGAAGCATCAAATTTATTTTATAATGAGTTTACTGAAAGGGAGGTTAGTCTGTAATAAAATTTTCATAAAATATGCCTTATATGTGGGTTGTGGGATTCTGAAAACTATAGCTTCCTTCCTTTTACTTTTAAAGCTTTTTTCAATGTACATGTATATACTTCATAATTAGAAGACTATCGAAATAGTATTTAAAAAGAAAACTTTTGTGGGGACTTCCCTGGCAGTGTGGTTAAGACTCTGCACTTCCCATGCAGGATGGCACAGGTTCAATCCCTGGTCAAGGAACTAAGATCCCACATGCCGTGTGGTGTGGCAAAAAAAAAAAAAAATAGGAAAAGAAAACTTTTGTGAAAACTAATAGAATATCTTTATCTTTTCTTCCTTACTGACTATACTAAGACTGGGTAGAAAATGCATTATAACAGATCAAAGACAAAGATTGATGTGTAACATCCCACCATCTCTCATGAGGCACCTCTATGCCTTTTACTTGAGGGATCTGTGGGTACTGGACATCCTACCCTCCCAATCACACTTCCTCCTAAAGGAGCATTTGGTTTTTGGAAATAAATAAATTACCTAAAGATTAAAGGAAATGAAAAATTGTTTTACTTTTGTCCTGGTTAAGGAATAAAATACAATCAGACAAAACAAATTAGATAAATGATGTAACACACATCATTGTTATTATTTTCAGAAAGGATTCACGTAGTCAAAAGCAGAGCTGCTGGAAGCACTTACCTGTGAGCCTGGAGGAAGCAGAGGTGGGCAGACGGCCTGTGAGCTGATGTGCCGCGAATCGTCAGGTCTGGACTATATACCTCTCTCTTGCTGCCTCCCATCCTTCACAGCAGCTGGTATTTCAAGTAAAGCAGCTTCTGATTTCTTCACCGGGCTACGCATCAGCTTCATGAGCACGAAGTCTCTATGAGTAAACGTAAGATTATTGTTTTATTCTCGTGCATCCTTTCCACCTGCAGAAGAAATTGTGATCTGCGATCAGTGGCTCATATGAAATGCATGTAGGTGCCTTTCTAGCACCAAGGAGAATAAAGTTAAATTCTAACTTCTTCACGTGCCCTGAGATACTGCGCCCCACCAGAAATAACCCTTAATATCTGTCTTGTCTTACATGTTGAATTGTCTTTAAGACCACTTCTAACACCAACAATTCAAAAGCTGACATTTTCTGTTTTATGTTCCAAAAGGGCTTCTCCAACCCGACCACTTCCTTAAGAAGTATTCTGTATGACCAGGACAATTGTTCCAATTCTCAGCCTAAGAGATACTGGTGACATGTCTCAGCAGTAGGTGCAGAACAGGCATCATGTGCCTTCCCTTCAAGGCTGGACCTTGGCTGTGGTCCCCCCTGGGGCGCCCATGCCCCTTGCAGCCAATCCCAGATGGCCAATGACTTCTAAGGTCAGTGGGAAGCTCATTTCCCTGCAGTGTAATCAGCTGTCAGTGAGAAGGACAATGGATCCAAACAGGGGTCATGTGGGTGGCAGTATTCCAATTTTTTGTACAAAGATGTATCAGAAAAATAAACTGTTTGAACTCTAGAATTCTGACATTTCTTGGCTAGCCTGCTATTCGTTACGCCATCTTCAAATTCGTGGTCTTGAAAACAGGGTCAAATGCCTGTGAGAAAAAAGCAGGAAAAAGTGTTCTTTTGAATGCCATGGTTAAGTCTCTTATCACTGGAGCTGTATTCTCTTCAGGGGCATGGCATTCTCATAGCAGAATAATATTAAAAACTGTTGACTGTTACTGAGGGGGGCATGTATTCACTCATTTCCGTCTTTAACACCTTATTCAGGCAGATCCCTTTGTTCTCCCCATTTCACCGATGACAGAAGTGGGGCACAGAGTGGCTGAACAGAAGTCCAGGTCTCTAAGTTAGTGAACTGCACAAGTGAGGTACCCAGGCAGGTAGCTGGTTCAAGAAGCTGTGTGTGTATCCACTCCCCACAGGGCAGTCTGTTGACAGACTCTGTTCTTTTAGTGACATAACTCCTTGTGTTTAAATGAAAAGAACCTGTTTCTTCTGAACTTTCAAAAGAGATAATGTCCTCCCACAAGATGTGAGGTGGTGGGAATGGGTCCCCCAGATGCTCCTGTGTGGGCCCCTCAGTCACTAGGAGGGAAGGCTAGGGTTCAGACACCCTTTTAGGGCTCCATCCAGAGACCACCAGGAGCTTTGAGTGGGGAATGGGATCGGGGTGTTTTCCTCTGTGGGTGTGACTCTGAGAGAGTGTCAAATTGTGCTCACCTTCCATTCCCTCACACTGCTCTATCCAGCTGGAATTTAGTGGAACTGAATCACTTTCAGAGGGGAAGAGAAGATGGAGAAAAGAAAGTGTTTTTCTCCAGAGGACACTGTTCCCTGTGGCATGGCTGTCAGGGGGGAGATGCATTTCCAAGGCATCTAGCCCAATATCTCCCCTACCACAGGTGTGGGATGTTTGTACTGTGGACCAACGTTCCGACAGAGATATCACTCACATACAGTCAGCCCTCCACATCCATGGGTTCTGCACCCACGGAGTCAGTCAACCAGATGGAAAATATTTGGGAAAAATTCCAGAAAGTTGCAAAAAACACTCCTTAAATTTGCCCCACACCAGCAACTATTTTACTTTGTATCTACGACTCTTTACGTAGCCTCTACATTGTACTAGGTATTATAAGAAATCGAGAGATGATTTAAAGTGTAGAGAGAATGTATGTAGGTTATGTGCCATTTTATGTAAGGTACTTGAGCATTCCTGTATGTGGGAATCCTTGGGGTGTCCTTGAATCAGTCCCCCGTAGATCCCAAGAAATGTCTGTAGTGTAAGTTTCATCTTTTAAAAATGTATAAGTCATTGGTTTTCAGGCCAGTGACAAAGTTGCGCAACCATCACCGTGATCTTTTCCAGAATAATTTCATTTCTCCCCAGGGAAGCTCCCTACATAGTTCTTTCTTCCCCCCCGTGTTTGGAAACCACTAAAATCTACTTCTTGTTTCTATGGATTTGTTTATTCTGTATATTTCATAGAAATGGGATTGCACAGAATGTGGCCTTTTCTATCAGGCTCCTTTCACTCAGTATAATATTCTCAAGGTTCATCCATGTTGTAGTATAAAATGGCGCATTTCTTTATATGACTATATTATGCACCATTGTATGAAATACCACTTTTTAAAAAATCCATTCATGGGTGGATGTACATTTGGGTTTTGTGTACTATTGTGAATAATGCCGACGTGAACTCTCGTGCAGAAATTTCAGTGTGGACATGTGTTTTAATTTCTCAGGCATTTACCTACGAGTGAAACCCTGGGTCAATGGCAAGTCTATGTTTGATTTAGAAGGACTGCCAGACTGCCTTCCCCAGAAGCTGCACCATTTATATTCCCACCAGACTATGTTGGCAGCACGTGTGTATGCAGTTCTGATTCTCTGCACGTCTCCAGCACTTGTTACTGTCCTTGGTCCTTTTTAACACCTGCCAGGAACAGAGTCTGTAGTCTCAGCACGTTGCTCATTCACAGGAAGATTCACCTGCAACAAGGCCCCAGAAGCACAGTAGATGGAGACACGAGGTGAAGGGAAGAGGAGATCTGTGTTTCTCAACCTGAAAGATGATTCTGCCTGATCCCCCAGCCCCCAGCACTGCTGCTCTTAGGGCCTCCTCTGTCGATATGTGTGCAGTGACCCCTGAGTGATACTGTAGGTCAAAGATCCCTGAGCTGAGACTGGGTGGGGCTGAGTGAGGACATAGGAGTGAAGTCCAAAAATAGAAGGAAACGGGAAGAGAAAAGATCCAGGATGAAAAATGACAAACACGAGGAATAGGAACTTCTAGTCAAGGTTGCATCACAGACCACTGTCCCAGAGAGAGTGGAGGTCCCTGGAGCAGGAACAGGATGGGTTTCTTTGGACTAAAAGAGAAAGGGATCTGACCCCCATAGACAGAAGCAAGAAGCTCAGCCTGGGCCTGGAGGAAGAAATAGGGAGACAAAGTAGGATAAATTGGTCTTCAAGGGAACTTTCAACTAGGACTAAATTCCGAGAATAAACTTTCAAGATTTTTCATGTAGAGTTTGGCTTTGAGGAAAAGACACTAACTGCCAAGGGCCAGGAGTTTGGTTAAATTTACAGAGATCTTGGGCTGGTTCAAATAGAAACCATATCATACTCTTTCCCCCGTCTTTGAAAAGTGCTCCTGGCATGTAATAGACAAGGTTATGACACCCTGATGTCATTCAGTGTTGCAGAAGCCTCAGCAATTATCGGAAGATTTTGCAGGTCAGTCATTTCTAACTTATGTCTTTGGGAATTTTCTAAATATACACCAACACCATTGGTTCCAGGAATCCAGGAACCTATTAAAATTCAAGAGGCAGTCACACCTTCAGAAAACATCTTGCTATTTCTAATACCTTTATCTGTTCATTAAGAACTAGTTTCTCTGTTTTCCTAAACCTTACTTCCTTGTGAAGGGCGTGAAGACTTGTCAGCATTATTTAGTTGCAAATCCTAGGGAGCATTTTATTTCTTCTTCCTTACCAAGTATATGCCTGTCTGCAGGCAAACTGATTAGGTGAGAAGATCCTTCAAGCATCCAACAATAGGATATCTGCCAATTACTATATTCTCTACAGATACGAATATAGATATGTACACATTGAATAACATCTGAATAGGGTTAATAAACTTTGCTTTAATTTTCTCAGAGGAGAACCAACTGCAGTGAGATATAACAAGATGTTAGTTAGGGAATTGGTCTCATACATAGGTTTATCAAGGAAGACGGAGACAAATTCATAAAACCTCCCCCCTCCCCCCATTCCCACGTTTCCAGTTCCATCCAAGACAGTCATCCTAATCCATGCTTTCAATCAAATCCAAGGCTGTTCCTTGTTGATCTCTTATAAATCGCCACCCTGTTTCATCTTGGCACTCCTGTTCTGCTACCCAGAAAGACAAGTTCAGGCACTCCTTTTTTGTAGGACTGTCCCTGTTCCTTCTTGCTTTACCTGAAATAGGAATTTTCCCCATGACTTCATGTTCCGTGACCTTTTCTCAGGGACAGCTCCTTACTACCCTATCTCCATACCATGACGCCAGGAAACATGGTCTTCTCTTTCTTTTATTCCCACTGCCTTTACTAGCCGTTGTCCTTTCCCTGTCCCAAAGCCTTATTTTAAGTTCCTGGCCCTCCAGGTATTTCACCTTGTGCCCACCTACCAACTTGTATGTTACCCCTTAATATCCACTAAGTAATCTGTTGCCTCTCCACCTTTCAGGTTTTCCACTTCATCCCAACTGCTCCCAGTGCTGGGCAACTGGAAAACTTTCATTTTATTGGCAACAGTTGAATTTATTCTTGTTTCATTTTACATCTCTATTCTAGTTGAATCTCCTCCTTTGTGGAAAAAAAAACAAAAACTTTTTTGACCCTTAAAAAAATTAGATCCATGACGTTTAATTTCTATTTGAAGATGTTCTATATATAAAGCAATATTAATTGTTGCTGATGCCTGTCTCTAGAGTACCAATGGAGACAGAAAGTTCTAGAGGGAAGAACGAATTTGATTACATGGGATATGGTGTGCTGGGGATTTTATTTTGCTTCTCCAGTTTCACCCTTCACTGGCTCAACCTCCCCTGGCCCTAGGAGGCAGAGATGTAGGGAGACATAATACAGGTCCTTCTCCTCTAGGGACCTTGCATGTGGCCTGTGGGAGGAAGCAGGAGTAGACCCGCCGCTGGGTGAGTGCAGGGCGCTCGGTCACCCGGCTTCCTCTCAGCGAGGTTGCCAGGAGAAGGCTGCATTTCTTTACCAAAGGCCGCAGATCTTATCGGGCGGCTTTTCTGCAGCTACAGCTACCTTCTCTGGATTTTGGTCACCATTCCTGCCCTTGCCATGTGCGTCTAGGGGTGGCAATGTCCCCCCACTCTTGCTAGCCCTGGGATGCTTCACCATCCTTTCTTGGTTTCTCTTAGCCCTGACCATATTTTGTATAGTCCCTTTGTGAAACTTTCCTGAATTACCCAATTGGACTGTGTCACTTGTTTTCTGCTAGAGCCTTGACTATCACGGTAAGTAAATGGCTTTGGGAAAAACATCTTGGGATGGAATTTTTGGGATCAGGTTGGTCCCACACTGAGAAGAAATGTGCTGAGAGGAGATGGGGCACTGGTGTAAGGCACATGTAGCACCAAATTATCAGGGATGGAGGCAAGACGTGGAGTGCAGGTGTAAGACGGGTGTTGGGACATCGGAGGCTGTGGTGCTTAGTAGCTATTGTGACAAGTTGTGGGATCAGCTGCTTTGTTATGATGGGCGTGGGGAAGTCATTCGGCAGAAATCTGAGAAACAGTTTTCATGGATCTTGACAAATAAGTCCTAAAAGACATGTATATGTTTACAGTAGTAAGATGCTTAATCTTTCTAGGTCAGGAAAATGCAATTAATACAACACAGTGAGATTAACAGCAGAAACGCTGACAATTCTTAAAAACTAAGGATTGGTGTGATGTAGAAGAGGATTACTGATAAAACGCTGATGCAAATGTTTCTTAGTACAAGTAACTTGGTAATACTAGGCAGAATGCGGTTAAGATTCAGCAATTCTCTATTTAAACATTTACCCGTATACACTCCCATGCTGTGCTCAAGGAAACATGTATTGTGGGTTAATTGCAGTACTGTTGGCAGTGGCAAGAAGTAGAAACAACTTAGACATTTATTAATAGAATAATAAAGGAAATAAATACCCTAATTTTGTACAATGAACTATCCTACAGCAGTGAACATAAATGAGCCAGATATTCAAGTATCAGAAAGGGTAGGTCCTCAAACATAATATCTGGAGGAGGAAAACGTACGTTGGCAAAGGAAGACTAGTTAACATTTGTGCATTGTGGATGGGAAAGATGGGAGACTGATCATTGAAATGCTATCCTGGGAATGTAGGGGACGTGCTTGCTGGAGATATGTAGAAATGTTGCTGGGTGTTATATAACACCTATTTGTGATAGATGATTAGCTGCGAGAGCCATCTGTTTCATGTGTCGTTTGTCTATAGAAACCCTGAGACACACTGACAATGTCTGTGGTTTGTCTTTCAGGCTGAGGTTTACCCAGATGAGGGCAGATCCTTCATCTGTTTCAGTATCCACTCTAGTCTAACCCCATTACACTTCTTAAAGTTTCCTGCTAAAGCCCAACAGTGATTTCCTAATAGCTTCCTGATGGCCCCCTTTTCAGTCTTTACAGTGAATTTGCTGAATGATTTGTCAGTTGTTGACTCCTCTTCCTTGAAATCCTATCTTCAGCTCTCCTCCCCAGCTCTGACCCAGAGGTAACATGGCCACCCTTAAGTGCAGGCTTTAGCTTTTCCTAGGGATCGACCACAGACACTCTCTCTATATTCTACCGGCTCATCCATCCACAGCAGTAACTTCAGTCTGGGAGATCCCTAGTGCATTTCTCTCAGCTTATGACCTGTCCCTTTCTTCCCACCCAGCTCTAGTGCGCCATCCTCTCTCCCATCTCCCAGCTCTAGTGCCATTCATACAGATCTTCCCTCCAATTAACTGTAATTGCTATTTAACATTTGGGTTGATTGATATTTTATATTAACAAAGGTCTTATTAAATTCCTTAGTTAAAATTTTACTCTGTAACTTCCCATCTTATCAGTAAAATGACATTTCCTCCTATCTCTTCTGTTATGGGGCTCTCTTAACGCTTCAGTAGAATAAGTGTACCTTTGGAACACAGAGAGACTTTTCCCTGTGCGCCAAGGCTAGCAGTAAACAGGAATGAGGGATGGTGGGCTGCTTATATTTGGATGAATGCTTCTTGAAGATTCAATTTGAATTAAGGGATGTTTACATAGTACGTTTGACCATCATATCTGTAGGCTTTTTCAGTGATCCATTCTCCCTGCAGTGGGTTCTTAGTTACTTTCTATGACTTAGTAGTGGGCTAAGTAATGGGTCTCTAACAGAGTGCTAGAAGCAGGGACATTTTTTCCTAATATTTTAACTTATTAATTTATTTAAATATTCATTCTTTTTTAGATTCTTTTCTCATATAGGTTATCACAGAATATTGAGTAGAGTTCCCTGTGCTCTACAGTAGGTCCTTGTTGGTTATCTATCTTATATATAGTAGTGTGTGTATGTTTATCCCAAGCTCCTGATTTCTCTCTCCCCCTCTGCCAGGTATCCCCTTTGGTAACCACAAGTTTGTCTTCGATGTCTGTAAGTCTGTTTCTGTTTTGTAAATAAGTACATTTGTACCATGTTTTTAAAATTAGATTCCACATTTGAGTGGAACCCTAGTTTGCCTCTTCCTGTGAAGCAACCAGTTAGGCAACACAGTAACCTTCTGACATTCTTACCTGGGATGGTTAGAGAATCTCAGGATTCAACAATATGCAGATCTTCTTGCCTGGTTCATAGCATTAAAAATAGCTGGTACCATAACCTCAGAGAAGCAGGTACTCAGATAACCACTGGCTCCAGAATCATAGAGTCTTGGAACTGAAAAGGCCCTTAGAAGCTAAATCAGCAGCAAGAATAAAATAAATTACAGAATATACTTAAAGGCTGAAAAGTCTACAAGCAAATTAAACATTCAGCAAAACAGACAGCACCAGTTCTTTAGTAGGTCTGCTGTGCTGTGGCCACTGCATGGGGCCAGCTTCAGGTCTGAGATGGGACGACAGCAGCATGGGGAAGGCACTCAAGAAAATCATTCGCTCCAACTGTCTGATTTGCAACCCAAGAAGATGAGGCCCAGAGGATTTTCTCAAGATTGCCCAGGAAATGGGACTAGTCACGTGACCTCAATCAGAGGGACACCAGGGACGCGGTCCCTTCTTCCCCAAACCTTTCCGGAGCCTGTAGCTCCACTGTTCCTTTCCTCTATCCCTCCAGCTCTCGCATCTTCTCCCTTCTCTCCCCTCCCCCTTATCTCTCTGTTTAAATCCCTCCACATTGGCTTCCTGCTCCTTCTACCCTTTTTTTATTTCCTGGTTGTACTGTAGAAATTTTTAGTATCCTTATGCTTACTAAATCAAGTATTCTGTTCTGAATCTTTTTTCATTTTCCAAGTGGATATGTTAAATATTTTATATTTATCTCTCTAAAAAAGAGTACATTAATTAAACTGCTTAGTGACCGTGCATTTCCTCTGTGATTTGAATACCAACCTCCACCCATCACACCCCCTAAAAAGAACCTTTTTCCCTTCCTGCCCCAGATGCTCCCTTTTGGATCTTAGCCCTGGAAATGTTCCTTTACTTTTAAACTCTCCAAATAAGACTCTATTGTATACACAAACCTCTGATAATAGGAGCACATCATGTTCACTATTTCCTGCTCTCAGCATCACTCAGTACACAGGTTGAAAACCTAAAACTAACAGCGCACCTGTACATAACTCCCACATGTCTAGTTGTGTATTTCCTGGGGAAGACTTTCTTTGAGAAGCTGAACTTTGCCTCCCAACCCCACTAACACAAACACTGTGGACTGCAGTCTCTAAGGAATATGGAAATGGAGAGGGCGGTGCCAGGCTAGGGTGGAGGTGATTTGTTGAGAGACCGAGAAACCCAGGAAGCAGATCAGCCCTGGTAAGTCAAACCAACAGGTATGTTCTAAAATTCAGGGCTGGAGGTTATCAGAGGAGGGTTTAATGTGGTTCCACAGATGCATCAAATATATGTAGTTTTAGCACCACGGATGTCCCATTTCATTTCAGACCCAATCTCCCACCACTCTAGTGAAAGGCAGCTGAATGAAAGTTAGGGGCTGTAGATGGCAAAAGAGTTATTTCCTAGGATAAAGGATAATTAGCAGAGGGTTCCCATATACCCTTGTCTCCTCCTCACACAGTTTCCCCTATTATTAACATCTGATATTATTGTGGTACGTTTGTGACATTCAACGAATCGGTACTGATACATTATTAAATAAACTCCATAGTTTACATTAGGGTTCATTCCAATTGCTCCTTGCTAATATATAGGAAAGAAAGAATTGACTTCAGTATATATATAGTACAAAACATCATTCTTGATACATTCTAACGTTTAAAGCAAGCCACAGGGGAAGAGACTACAGAAGGTATGAATATCAAGAGGTTTACTGGGGGCCACCAGTGTAAGAAATCACAACATTGGAGAAGTAATTTATACACATGAACTACTAGGGAACCACAAGAGCCTTCTTCCATTCATGCCCTAACTTGCGTGGAACTGGTGAAGCCCTACAAGAAATATTTCAAGTCAATTTCTACCGTGGGCAGAGGGAAGCTTTGTGGTTGAGGTCCTAATGCCAATGCCCAAATCCTCTCCGGGTGCAAGAAACTAGGATTTGCAATATATTTTCCAGGTGCTTCTTGACTGTGTCAGGGCCACTAAAATTTAGTAACTTTTTCCAGGTTTGTAAATTCTGCCTGAAAGAGTATTATTTTTTAAAAAATTAAACTTAAGCCTAACACCCTTTGGAGATGTATTTTAAACTAAGTATTTTGAAGAGGAAGAATAAAATATGAAAGACCAGTCTACTCTATTGTAAGACATTGTATAGGTAGAGTAATCATGACCACGTGGTATTTTTGACAAAGGTTTAAAAGCAATTCCATGGAAAAAGGATAGTGTTTTCAACAAATGCCGATGGGGAAATTGGACATCCGTAGGACACACCTCTCAAAAATAAAGGAAAGAATCTTGACTTAAACCTCATATAAAAATTAACTGAAAATGGATTATAGTCTTAAATGTAGATATAAAACTATAGAACTTTAAAAAAAAGAAAACATTTGGGATGTAGGGCTAGGCAAAAATTTCTCAGGCTTGACATCAAAAGCATAATCCATAAAAGGAAAAAAACTGAACCTCATCAGAATTTAAAACTTTTGCTCTGTGAAAGTCCATATGAAGGAGATGAAAAGACAAGGTATCCAATTCAGTAGTTTCTAGAATATATTAACACCTCTCAAAGCTCAACATTAAAAAACAACCCAATTAGAAAATGGGCAAAGACATGAAAGGACATTTCAAGGAAAAGCATATGCAAAGAGCAAATAAGCGCATGAAATGATGTTCTATATCATTAACAGTTAGGGAAACGTAAACAAAGACTGCAAACAGATATCACTACACACCTATCAGGACGCCTGAAATAAAAGTAGCAACAACACCAAATACCAGTAAGGATTTGGAGAGCTAGATCATTTATATATTGCCGGTGGAATGCAAAATGGCACAGCCACTCTTGAAAACCTGTTTGGCAGTCCCTTAGAAAAAAAAAAATAAACCCTAAACTAAACGTGAACTTGCCATGGTGACCCAGAAATTGGCATTTATCCCAGAGAAATGAAAACTTATGTTCGCCTAAAAACTCGTGCATAAATATTTATAGCAGCTTTATTCGTAATATCTACCAACTGTAAACAACCCAGATGTCCTTCAACCAGTGAGTGGTTAAACATACTGTGGTACACCCATATGACGGGTATTACTCAGGAATAAAAGGGACCGAACTATTGATAAATGCAACAACCTGGATGAAACTCCAGTGAAAAATGGCAATTCCCAAAGATTTATATGCTGTATGATCCCATTTATATGACATGATTGAAATGACAAAACTACAGAAGTGGAGAACAGATTAGTGGTTACCAGCGTTTATGGATGAGACTGGGGTGGAGTGAGTATGATTTTAAAAGGGCAGCATGAGGAATCCTTGTGGTGGTGGAGATATTCTGCATCTTGACTTTGTTAAGGTTAACATCCTGGTTGTGACATTGTACTATAGTTTTGCAGGATGTTATCATTTCAAGATACACAGAATCTATGTTATTTCTTACCACTGCATGTGAGTGAACCTACAATTACCTCAAAATAAAAACGGTTAATTGGGAGATTGGGATTGACATATACACACAACTATATATAAAATAGATAACGACTAAGAACCTACTGTATAGCACAGGGAACTCTACTCAATACTCTGTAACGATCTATATGGGAACAGAATCTAAAAAAGAGTGGATATATGTATATGTATAACTGATTCACTTTGCTGTACAGCACAAACTAACACAACATTATAAAGGAACTATACTCCAATAAAAACTAATTAAACAAATACAACACTATTACTGATGTATAGTGAAATGCTCACATCAGTCAGTTTAATCAGTTTTGATCAGTGCACGCACATATGCGACCGATACCCCTATCAACAAATGAAGCATTTCTATTGCCCCAAAAAGCTTCTTCACGCCCCTTCCCAGTCAACCTCCCCCTAGAGGTACAACCACTGTTTTGATTTTTGTTACCATATGCACTTGCCTATATATTAGTTTTTGTTTTCTGTTTTGGCCTGGCTTCCTCCACTGAGCATAATCCTTTTCAGATTGATCCAGCGATGTGTGTACCACCAGTAGTTTGTTCCTTTTGAATGCTGTGTAGTGTTCCAGTGTACGGATGCACCATAGTTTGTTTATACTTTCTCCTCTCAATGGACTTCGAGTGCTTCGCTCTTATGTTTAAAGCTGCCATCAACATTCCGGTACAAGGCTTATTGTGGACATATGTTTTCATTTCCCTTGGATAAATACCTTGGAGAGGAATTGTTAGATCCTAGCCGAGATACCTGTTTAACTTTTTAAGAATCCAGCACTTTTCCCAGAGTGCTTGTGCCACTTGACATTCCCGCCAGCATCCTAGGAGACAGCCTCGTCAATATTTCGGGTAGTCACTCTTTTTTATTTACTCATTCTAATGGCTGTGAAGTGGTATGTCTTTGTGTTTTAATTTGCATTTCTCTGATGATTAATGATGCTGAACACTTTGTTATATACTTTTTGGCCATTCATACATATCCTTCAGTGAAGTGCTTGTACAAATACTTTGTCCATTTGATTCATCCATAACTTTTTGGGTTGTAGTTCTTTGTGTGTTCTATATACAGACACCTTTCCAGGTATGTGCCTTGTGAATATTTCCCTCCAACCTGTGGTTTGCCCAGTTTCTTAATAGTGTCTTTTGATGAGACATACAATTTTTAAAAACAATTTTTTTAAAAAACTTATTCTCTCTTAGTTTACGTTTCAAGTAGTGAATTCCTCTTGACTTATTGTAAGTGTACAGACTAAAGTATCGAGGTCTATCCAAGACTTGAAATATCCACCTTCTGGTACTTAGAGTTGCTTCTTGTTGTTGAAAGGCTCTTCGTGCATCCTGGAATATAAGTGCATCCTGGAATATAAGACAGTAGCATTCTTGATTATTTTTCTTGGGTCTGTGCTTCACACTCTTCCCATCTTGTTGCAACTGGGTCTTTGTCAAGAGCTATTCTGACTAAGTGGAAAGCGCTGTAGGTGTTGTTTGAAAGCTCTTGATTGTCAGGTGATGTGGATTCTTTTGAAAGAGTTGCTTTATGGATGGGAAAGTAAGTGTTTAGTGTTTCATTGAAAGAGTCCTGTCTTTTTAAAAATGTCCCAAAAGAAGACTGAAACTTTGGCAAAAAATGGAGGTTGGTTGTGGGGATTACATTCGAAGGATTTGGGAAGCCTGGGAGGTGGGAAATTATGAATCACAGCAAAATGTACTTGTTGCAATATTATTCTCCCTTTATGTTACTAATCACGTGTGGTTCCAGCCTCAACTGACGGTTGGTGAAGAAGCCTTGTGTATGTTCTTGGTCGGGATTTTCTTCAGTTTTCCAAACTAGCCCTTCCAAACCTTCATCTCTTGCCTCATCCCAATCTGAAGTGCATCCCTTTCACCTCCACTCAATAAAAAGATGAACAGTTTAGTTTCACAAATGGTTATTGCATACTTGCTAAATGTCAGGCATTTGGCAAAAGACATAGTCCCTGACCACGAGGAATGAACAATCTCGACAAAACTTTTAACCCTTATATGTGCAAATTTATTTAAATACGTAACCATCCTCTCTACTCCACTCTTGTGTTGGGGCAGGGACGGCTAGCCACTTGTCCTTTTTTTCTTCCCTTTAGTACATAAATTTAGTACCCTGAGTCACATCAGGCTGCTTTGCGGACCTTTCTTAATTCTGTGTCTAGTTCAAATAAATGTCAGTAAATTTATCTGTGTACTACAGTCTCTCAAGAAAAAGTCAGAGAGGTGGGGTTGCCAGATAAAACACAGAACATCCAGTTAAATTTGAATTTCAGATAAACAATGAAAACGTTTTTTAGTGTAAATATGAATTCTACATAGTATAAATATTTCCCATACAATATTTAGGATATATTTATACTAGAAAATTATTCACTGTTTACCTGAACTTTGTCAAATGTCACAACTTTACGTCAAGGGAGGGTTCTTCTCGAATTTGTTCTGCAGTGCCTTGCATCCTAGATCCTTCGCTTGGAACACCATCCAAGCACACTTTACTAAGATCACTTATGCCCTCCTAGTTACCTTCAGGTTCCTTCTTGAAATTCTCCTCTTTGAACTTCTGAAGAAGGCTATCAGGTACGGGGGACACTAGTGGGTACCTGCCCAAGGTGAGGGAGAGGGAGAGGTAGAAACCCTGCCTGTGCTCTGCCCTCCAGCCCCTGCTCCGTGTCCGAGGCTAGGAGGCCCACCCTCTCACCTCACCCGAGGCCCAAAAAATATTGAGATAAAGTAGAAGGATTCAGGCAGATGGAGAACCAAATATGTATGGCAGATAAAGATTGGATGAAAGCCAGGATTAAGTATGGGCCAACAATGGCTTTTCCGATCCTCGTCCTGAGAATGAGAGAGAGATGTACAACCTAATCACAAGGGTTACTGCACTCTCAGTGTGGGGTGCTGCCCCAGGAGAACCTAGGCCAGGAGGAATACACTAGAATAGGGGCTTCAATCGAACAGCTAGTGCCCACGTAAGGAAACTGGAGGGCAGCTCTTCTCCCAAACCCACCAGCAGGCTGTGTCATGGGTTAGACGTGTTGGACCCCTCTCGTGAGCTACTTCAAATTCTGTCTCCCCACCTCTGAATCTAGACGCTAGTGAGCTACCAGTTCTGCACAGGCTTTAAGTAACTTTGTGCATGGCACCCTGACAGCACCTCCTCTCCCTTTGCTTCTAGCTCCAGGGCTTTTCCGATGCTTTGGTGTGGGATGTGCATGCTTGATGCTCACTCCAGAGCAACCTGAGGGAACTCCCATGGGACCATCCTTGCCCAATGGGGAGGAAAGCCAGTAGATAAGTGCTTCCTTCATTTTTCCTCTGGGTGGACAGTTCTGAGATACATGTTATAAGATTCCTCCAAAGGTCCATGGGGTCATGTACCAGTGGCCTGCTTACAACAACCGTTGTATTAGCTTCCTCTTTCCCTGCTTCACTCCCCCTTCTCTTCTGCTTCTATTCCCTGAGATAATTTCCCAAATAGACTACATGCATGCAAGACTTGGAGAAGTGACGGAAAGAGTAAAGAGAAGCACAGAGGGTTATGCTAATGGATGTCCTTCCATCTGGAAGGAAAGCTCAAAAGGAGTGAAAGAACGGCCCCTCCAATTGGGAAAATGACAGAGGGACAATCTAGACCAAGGATGAAGACCTTCTCTGATCAGCCCAATTCTCAGATAGCAAGAAAGCTAAGAAAATCATCATTTTCTTCTCGAATCTCAAAATAGAAGAGAATAAGGACCTACTGTATAGCACAGGGAACTTTACTCAGTATCTTGTAATAACCTATAATGGAAAATAATCTGAAAAAGAATGTCTACATATACACATATATGTGTATATATCTATATACACATATTTATACCTGAGTCACTATGCTGTACACCTGAAACTACCACAACATTGTAAATCAACTATACTTCAACAACAAAAAAAGAGTTGAGGACAAGATGAAGAGGTGGAGAATCAGCCCTAACCAGGGATAGGATGATTCCAAATGACAGAAACCCCCAACTGGAATGGATTCATATCAGAAAACACTTGCTCTGAGCAGAGAAAGACGGGGCAGATTTGGGACTCTTTTTAGTTCTGTGCTGTTGGTTGAATACAAGTATTTTTATGAGAATCTTATGGGCACAGTGGATAGCAGGGCCATAATTTTAAACCTAATTTTTCTAGTCTGCGTCTTGCAGACCGGTTTAATTTTGACTAAGAGAGGACATGTCGCAGGCCGAGGATGAAGAGAAAAATCCCTGGCTGTGAAGGGCTTTCTCATGTCGTTAAGAGCAGTGCAGTCTGCCTTTACCGTTTAAGTTTGGGCAGTGGTATCAACTTGGGATGTTACACGGACAAGTGGGCTGTGTGTTACACAGACAGGAGGAGCCCTGGGGAAGCTGCGCTTGATTCACAGAGCTGAGTCTGGCTACTGGGAACCCCAAGCATTTTTTTGTCTCTAGCTTTCATCCCTACCCCCGCCCCCCCATCTGTAGCCTCTCTTACCTGGTACTGAATCATACCTCCTAACTCACTTGAGATGGGGTGGCTTGTGGCTCTTAGCAAGCTTTTAAACGAACACCACAGAATAACTCCTGCTTGAGCTCACTCCTGGGTTCTTTTTATGGGACAGGAATGATCTGTCAGCAGACGGCTGAAGCTCCGCAGTGCTGAAGCTTCCGCAAGAGAGCTCGGAAGATCTCGGGATGAAGTGCCTCGGACCAGGCAGCGTGGGTCATGGCGGGAGTCGTTCCTGCTGAGTAGCTCTGTGCCATGCACGTGACCCAGGCGACCCTTCGAACGTTGAGTGTGGCACTGACAGCTTGCACGAGTTCAAGTGATTCTTTTGAGAAAGACAGCTTATTTTCTTGAACAGAGTTTAGGCTCGACAATGCTTCCCCATTAGCAAAGCTGAAGGAGGTTAGGGACTCAGTGCTTCTCCAGAAAGCACTGGCCATCCTGAGAGCCTCCTGAACGCAGCTCTGCGTGGCTTTTAAAGGACTTACTCCTCAGAGCTGTACTTTCTGCCCAGCAGGTGTAGACTTGAATCACTAAGGACGCAAATGGAAAGGGAGAGGCAGAAAGTAAAGGCTTTATATTTCCTCTTCAGAGACGCAGCTGCCATCTCTCCTGCCAGACTGTCTTCCTCACCACCGAAAAGCAACAAAGGTAAAGAGAAGCAGCTCTGTGCTTTATAATTTCAGCTCGCTTCTTGTCAAAGGGGAACAGATAAAAGCAGTAAAATATGGCATTGGGACAGGTTTGCAATGAGCCAAAATGAGGGGCCAGCTTATTCTTGAACTGAGGGGGGCTTTTTGCTAATATATACATACATTAACATATCTGAATATCACTGACAGTGTGCATTTAAAATCCTCGAGGCTAAATTGACTTCAAATCCCTGATTTGTTTAGCAAAACAGAACTCTGTTGCTATTTTCTACTTACTCCCTAGTAACTCATTCAAAACAGAGCGGGTCACGTAGGGTTGAGGCCTCTGTGTGACGAAGCACTTCTTAGAGGATCTTCACTCCACTGGACTGGTCTTATTAATAACTTAATGTGTTGGGAAGAATTCCTTTACTTTCCTGGGTCTCAGCTTCTTCTTATGGCTTTAAAATTAGTCTCTTAAGAATGGGTGAATTCTGTAAATGCATGTAAAGTCTCATGGTTTATGTTTGTGTGATGGGGTGACCATTCTGAAGTTCCTACTACTTCTAGGATCAATGAGCATATTATGAAATGAAGTTTGAAGGATGGAGCACGAGAGTAAAAGATTAGCCCTGGTTTAGGGAAGGGGAAGGAGGCACTAGAAAAGTTAATTCTTGTGAAATGGTTAAGAACCTACACAGGCTCTGTGCCAGGTTGTAAGAACTTGGTGTCTTAGCCACCCTTGGAGATGTACTTCTCCCAAAAGGACAGACCCAGGCCCTGTGTCTTCTTGCAATCCTTTAGTTGTCAATATCCCCTTCTAAGACATGTTCTCTCCTCCTATTTCCTGAACAAAAATCCCCCTTCTCAACCTAGAAGAGTTGGAGCCTTGGGCATCCTTTTTTTCCTCCTTTTTTTCTCCCATGACAGCTTCCAGATGACACATCTCTTTTGCTTGGGAGGGATTTTTCTACCTTAAAAGCAGGCGGAAAGGTACATTAAAGGAAAATTTCTGCAATTCTTTCTCTTTGAGACTCAATTTGAAGTCCTTCTATGTCTAAGGACACTTCTAACTTGCCCTCACTGACTGGGTGAAGGCTTCCCTGGGTTCCAAGCATCTTTGGTGGGATCCCATGTGCCTTGGGGCTTCTGTGTTCTATGGGTTCCTCTTTCCTGAAACTGACTGGATAATATTAATTAGACCAGAAATAGTAAAATATTTAGAATGTCACTGCTGCTAATACATATTGATTCCTGGGTGATTTTGCAAGACACTGATAATTTCACAGGTAAATTTTCCTTGCCCTCAAGGAATGTTAAATCTAGTAATGAAAACTACAATAGTCAACAAACAAGAATTCTGTAAATTCATCTACACATACCTGTGTACACACAGACAGTCACCCAGATTTGGAGGAAATTGTCAATTAAGGTTACTGCATAAAATCAGTTGAATATAAGAATAATACAGAGACTGTTGTGGAAAAACTCCTCTAACAGTTAGGAAGGCGGAATTTTGGAAAATAAATGAAGACAGTAGAGTTCTCAAGTGCTAGGTTAATGATAGTTAAAACTGTCTTGCAAATAAATGTGTCAAATAACAAAGTTCATGAATTGATTCTAATTATGTATTTCTAATATTTTTTAAAGAAAAACCTGAGCCTAGAGTTTTCCTTCTTGGTTCTGTGATCTAAATGCTTGAAAAGCTATAAGATCTAACTGTGAAGTGAGGCAAATAATACTGTATTTATTAACCGCCAAATATCTGATTATGCCTATTAATGCTTTATATTTTGGACAAATTTCTTAATTATTCTGGTAAGACGCTATCATTATAAAATAGGGATAATAATCATAGTACAATAAAAATAAGATCATTTTCTCTCAAATAAAAGCTTATATGAATAGTGTATGGTGGCATGTGGGAAGAGCCTAGGCTTCAGAAGAGATGGACCCATATTTACATGACGGCTCCCCCAATTGTATTGTATGAATTCCCAAGCCCTCATTGCCTCATCTGCAAAACTAGGGTAACGTCAGCCATTCCGCAAGGCAGATTCTGAGTAATGTATGTATGGTGATTGGCATAGATGTGAGCCCTGTGATACAGTCATTTCCTTTACAAAGAAATTTCCACACAGGTGGGTAAGGGAGTGTGTATGAGACTACGCCCCTTAGCAGTGTTTGTGATGGTGTGGACAGGGAGGCCATTGGGTGTCTGTCACTGGGGAGTGGACGCACCAAATGTGGTGAAAGCACAAAAACTCCTGGAAGAGATGCTGTGAAGACTGTTGAAATGACAACAAAGGATTTAGAATATGATGTCAGCTTAGTTGATAAAGCATCAGCAGAGTTTCAGAGGACTGAATCCAGTTTTGAAAGAAATTCTACTGTGGGTAAAATGCTATCAAACAGCAGTGCGTTCTACAGAGAACTTGTTCATGAAAGGAAGGGTCAAACGATGTGGCAAACTTCACTGTTGTCGTATTTTAAGAAGTCGCCATGGCCACCCCAGCCTTCAGCATCCAACACCCTGATCAGTCAGCAGCCATCGACAAGGAGGCAAGACCGTCCACCAGAAAAAAGATTACGACTGACCGAAGACTCAGATGATGGTTAGCACTTTTTAGCAATAAAGTATTTTTTAATTACGATACGTATATTTTGGTTTTTTTAGACATAATGCTATTCCACACTTAATAGACTGCTGTGTAGCGTGAACATAACTCATATGCACTGGGAAACCCAAACATTCCTGGGACCCGTTTCGTCGTGACATTCGATTTATTGTGGTGGTCTGGAACTGAACCCGAAATATCTCTGAGGCATACACCTGTATAGACAACGAAACTACAAGAGTAAGCAATAAGGAGAACAATGCTTAAGACACAAGTAAGAGACATGACATTTATTTGCTTCCAATTTTAATAATTTTATCTCGGTCATGATTGCTTAGGTCAGAAGCTGACACTGGTATTTCTAAAATTGGTTAGGACTTCTGATCTATGAAGAAACACAGAAGAAATAAAAGAAGAAGGACAAAATGAGGCAAATACCTTGGATTTATGCAGCTCCTCTGAGGAGCTGAGAACACTTCCTGCCCTGACCTCAGCCTTCATTTCATGGTCTGTCTCTCTATCCCTATCTGTCTCTCTCTGAGTCTCTGTCTGTCTCTGACCATTTTAAACAAACAGTGACAGCATATGAATTTGATTTCCAGCGATCCCTACTTCAGTTATAATGTTCGTTTTGTTATATTATCGCTGTATGTGAGTTAATAAAGTACTAGTTAAAGTGAGGAAGGATGTTTGAAACTATATAAGTTTCTCCTTTAGCATACAGATTGTAGAGATAATTCGGAGAATTTGTTTTTCATATAGTTCTTTTTTTTGCAACAGGCTCTAGTAGAATCTGTAAATAAGAATCTATATACTCAGTCTTGTCATATTATTATATATTGTTATAATATATTACAAGGTCACTATTTATTATGTGTATTATATTATTATATTATTATTGTCATATACTTTGCCAAGCTAGGGAATTGGGTAGGACTACTTAGGCGTATAGACAAGAAGAAGCGGTGGGAAAACTCAGTCAAATTCTTTTCTCAAAGCACTTTTTCATCAAGACTGTACTAAGGCAGTTTATTCCCTAGTAATACTGACGATCACGTCCACTTTAGTTGAGGCCATATCATTTTTCAAGGTAAAAGTTCATTTCAGTTACAAGTTATATGGTATTTTTATAGAATATAGGGATTGGGATGGGAAAGAGAATTTTCAAGTACATGATTTATTCAGGCCCTAAATGTCCTATTTTTAATCATACTTTTTAAATACCTATCATCCAGTAGCATAAAGTGGGCACGGTTACCCATTGACAAAGTATAGAATCAGACAAGATTAGGGAGGAGTAGGAACAATGAATGACACCACTGCATAAAGACTGGATTTCACTTTAATGAAGCATTATCATAGCCTCTGGGTAAGAATAAGAGAAAAGTGCTTCTGGGTAAAGTATCTTGTCAGGGAGCCCCCTCTTCCTCGTTGCTCATTCCACCCCGACATACAGAATTGAAAGGGTATCAAAAGGAATCTTGCTGATTTAAGACAGAATGTGCACATACTTTCATTTTATGTGTAAAAAATAAAACAAAAATTCTTCATACTGTGTTATTACTTTGCTTCTGTTAATCACAGCAATTCTATTGAATAAAAACTGAGTTTTCTCTACTTCATAGCTGGAAACTGCTAGATGCAAAGATGTAGACGTTTAAAAAATTTTTTAAAAATAGAGTTAGGCTCAAAGAATAAGTAGGCGGAAACCCTGGACAACAAAAATGTCCTCCTGAGGGAACTCTTCAGTGAACTTGAACCTGAGGATTCTTCAAAGTTATCAAATCACTAGAAAACACCCAACTGTAGGATGGTGGGCAGAAATATGAATACGAGATAAAATTCAAATTTATTCCTTTTTGGTTGACACAATGATTTAATTTTAATGAAAAGCAGTGTGTTTGTTTCAAGAGCTTGCAAGAGTTAAGCATTGCATGCCATACAGCGATGAAGCAGAGTGCTTGAGAGAACACGCGCTTAGCATAAATCTACGATAAATACACTGTATACTAGTGGGATGTCTTCTATTTTAGTGGGCTTTTTAAAGTCATAGATTCCTTTTAGAATCTGATGAAAGCTATCAAACTTTTCCATAAAAAACGACACACATGCACATCCACACAAAACTCTACATGCAATTTCCCAGACTTCTTTAAATTGTTCATGGATCCCAGGCTGAGAAGCGCTGAGATACACGTCGATATACTTTTGTATTGGTGGTTCTCCAGCCTATCAAAGTTGTAGAGCACCTGAACGTTATGGTAATCTTTGTGGAACATCACCTATTTTTAATACATCATACAATCTAGAAAAAAATCTTATATTTATATACGTGTGTGTATACATATACCTATATGCATATTATATACACATATGTATGTATATGACTGTATTATATATGTGTGTGTCTGTGTATATATATACAGTAAATGATATCATATCACGTCCATTACCCTTCCTTTGGGTAAGTCACTGCAGCCCAACCAATGTGACTGGGAAAGCTGTGTGTCTCAAATGGAGCCCTCGAAAGTTGCTTCTTAGGGGTTTGAACATCTCATTTTATATTTTGAAACTTAAGACAAACCATCTATAGCAGAAAGAACATCCAAAGCACTGTCCTCTATGTTAAAAAGGCATTTATGTGTACATTGGAGTCCTTCAAAACATATAGAGCTGAAGAAAAAATATTTTACCAGTAATGGTTGTAACAAAAGGTAAAAACTTTCATTTTTTTTTTTTCCAACTGCCATTCACTGGAGTAAAATCTTCCTTTTTTTTTTTTTTGATAAGTTTCAAAACTGTGTAATGAACATCTGCACATTCTCTGTCCACATTCACCAAAGTTAACATTTTGTTGCATATACTTTATATCTATCCACCTATCTATCTATCTATCTACCTATCTATCATCTATCTATGTATCTACATGTTTCCTGAACGATTTGATTGTAAGTTGCAGACACCATGACACTTTTCTCTAAATCCTTTAATATGCCTGAGAATAAGGACATTTCCTTTCAGACCAGAACACCATTAACACACTGAGAAAATTAAATGTATTACATGATATATGGTAATGTTTCAATTTTCTCAAGGTTTTCACATTGTATTTGGTGGTGTCTCATTAATCTGGATCTGTCCCTGATGTTTTGTTTTGTTTTGTTGGTTTTTTTTGTGACCTTGACTTGTTTTTGAAGGGTCTAGAGCAGAGGTCTTGTATAAAGTCCCACATCTTGGTTTTTTAAATTGTTTCCTCATGGTAGATTCAGGGTAAACATTTTGGCAAGATTATTACACGGGTGATGTGTAACACTGGGGGCACGTGATGTCTGGTTGTCTGCTCTGTGGAGCTAATTTGATCACCACGTGAAGGAGGGACTGACAGATCTCTCTACTGTATTTTATAAATAACCCACGGGGCAATACTTTGAGACAGTGAGTACACTCTTCCCCAACATCTAGTGGTTTTAACATTCGTTGAAGATCCTCCCGGAAACAACAACTTCATTTGGGATTAGAGATCATAAAACCGTATATTAAAATTCCACCCTTCCTTCTATGTTTATTTAGCTAGCATTCTTCTAAAAACAGTATTTTCTCTCTCATTAATTTATATCTTTTTAAAATTAGTTCAAGATATTACATCCATTAGCTTGTTATTCTTTTTTTTTGCGGTACGCGGGCCTCTCACTGTGTGGCCTCTCCCGTTGCGGAGCACGGGCTCCGGACGCGCAGGCTCAGCGGCCATGGCTCACAGGCCCAGCCGCTCCGCGGCATGTCGGATCTTCCCGGACCGGGGAACGAACCCGTATCCCCTGCATCGGCAGGCGGACTGTCAACCACTGCGCCACCAGGGAAGCTCAGCTTGTTATTCTTTATCATGTACAAACTGCTCGAAATCTGGCCATTGGAAGCTCCCTCAAGCCAGATCCCATGTCCTTTGCACATGGCCTCATCATGCTCCGACGCCCCACAAGATATCCCAGGCTTATCCTGTGCTTTCCTTGTCCCATTCCTGGAATCGGCGAGTTCTTAGAGAAGCTCTAGTTCCTTTTAGCAGAGAATGTATTTAGAAAACAAGATTTGGGAGTGCTCCTGCCTTTATGGATATCTTCATTTCTAAGACGTTTCAGTAAGTAGACATAGAAAATTAATATGATATGATATATAATATAATAAATATGATATATTCATGTATTCACACAGATATTAACAAGTGAAATCCAGCCCCGCGGGTGTTTTCCTCACCTTGCCCCATTTCCTATTTGTAAATCCCTTCTCCCACAGTGAAAAGACCTGTTTCTCAAAAACATCAACATATGTATTTGCTTCCTACAATACGTACAAAAAAATGCTTGAGAATCAATTTGGAACTCTTTTTAACTTAGGAGGTGACATTTCATGAGTTCTTACTGACCCCTGGTGTTTTCTTTGATGCTTCTGTAGCTTCCAAATGGTTACTCATAAAGGGGTTGCTGCTCAAGGCTCAGGTTTTCTCTGCCTCAACACTGCCCACGCTGTGTGCCAGATGATTCTTTGCTATGGTGAGCTCTGCAGTGCACTGAAAGATGTAAAGCTATATAGCAGTATCTGTTGCCACTTACCTGCTAGATATGAATGGCAGTACTTCCTCACAGATGTGACTGTCCAAAATGTCATTGCTAACACCCCTGGGGGCAAAATCACCCCTGGCTGAGAACCACCGGTCTACCTATACGTGCAGTAGAAAGGAATTCTTACAAATACTTTCTAAGTATAAATGTCTAATTTTCTGATTAAAAAACTGAGTCATGACTAGAATTTTTCAGTTGGGTTTATTTAATGGTGTTTTCCAAAGTGCCCAGGACTGTTTAATTTGTTACCGTGCAGTCTTATCAATTGCTATGCAGTTTTCAAATACAATACTATTAAAATAAAAAAACAACTGTAGAATGAGTATGCCCTGAAAATATCGTTTCATCATCAAGATAGCCAGTGAGCCAGGCCCGGCTGTTGGCTGCTGTGCCTTACATTTGATCTACATTAATTACCTTCCCAGTGGGCATCAGTTTGGCTAATCCCCATCGGCGTCCACGTGACATGAGTGATTCCCGGTCACTCAGTCATCCAGCAACTTTACTGTCTCTTACAGCAGGCGGGCCTCTGGGATCCTGCCCCAACTCTACATCCACAGTCATTCTGATGGGTTGATGCCCGATGGCAAAAGTCATTCAACAATTTAATTAATCAGGTTGAATATCCCCTCTCTTCACCTCTTTTTGTTTCGTTCGATCACTTATTTTAAACTCTCAATAGACACTTTGCCCGCTAACTTCAAACCAGAATTAAGCTTGGCAAGTCACTGAAAATCTAAAACAGCTGTTTTAAACGTTTTTTATGCCACAACGCATCGGATTGTCTCCACACACACTGAGGGACTGTGGCGTAGAGAAAATGGGGTCATGCCCAACTGCATGTTGGTCTTTGCTATAGAAACTCCTAAATTTGAATTTCAAACTTTTTGGTGGACATTTCCTAGGTGCCTTGGAATATAAGTGTTAGCCCCTAAATCCTAAACCATGTATTGGGCCAGCCTCAAGATAATCAGAATCCTTGACCTTTGTTCCTAAATTTTTAGTTAACCACAATACCATCTTTGCTTCACAGAAGAAGGAATGGAAGTACTACCAAGTTTGGGGATTTTTTTAAAAAGAGAAAAAAGAGATGGAGATCATTGAGAGCAAGGCCCTCAACTCAGGAATCAGGATTTTAGAGGCTTGGTTGGGATGTCACTCCCGACAGGCATGTCCCCTCCAAAGATCTGGATCATATCAGGGGTCTCGATTGGTTCCAAATTCCATCCTTCTCCTGGCTGTTCTAATCTCTTTAGGATGGGAATCACAGAGAATTGTTGCTTTGAATTACCCCTTACCCTGCTTCCTCCAAAAAGCCTGAATGGGAGCGATGGGTAAGCCCTTTCCAGTCCGGGCCAGCAGAGTCTCCTTTACGTCGCAGGAGTCACAGACTTATACTCTTAAGAATATCACCCCATTTTCAGGTGTTTGAATCCTCTCTCTAAATCACTCTTGCAAAGCTCTGCAAGGTTTTTAAAAAATCTATCCTGGGGTTTCCCTGGCGGTCCTGTGGTTAAGACTCCGAGCTCCCACTGCAGGGGGCATGGGTTTGATCCCTGGTCGGGGAACTAAGATCCCACATGCCATGGGGCACAGCCAAACATAAATAAAATAAACTTTAAAAATGAGAAAAAATCTATCCCTATTAAATTTTATATTTTTGGATGTGATATTTCCTGAATGTATTATCCAAACTTTTCCTCTTAGATTCTTGTTATCTACAAAGTTAAATAGCTTGTCATCAGTGCCTTCGATGAAGTCATTAGATGACATATCCAGTGCCTCTGTTTGTCCTTCAGTGTGACACGAGTAGCTATGAAAACCTCTCTGGTCAAAAACTTCAGCCATGGCCCAAAATTGCTTCTATTAATGAACTGTAATTCTGGGTTAAGGCCTGAGAAACTTTGTTAAAGGGAAAATGCCATGGGAATTTGGAAACTTAGTTTGCCTCTCCAGCCCTCTGCTTCTTCTCCAGTAAAAATAGGAATACTAGCACCAGCTAGTCGGGGAATTGCCGCAGGGGTTAATGTGACAGCACATATTATGCATCTAGTACAGTTCCAGGTACATAACACACCCTCAGTAAAGGATTGCTCTTCACTAAATTGTCCCAACATTCCATTGTGGCAGAAAATAATCTGAATAGCTAGGTGTGCCTGCTTTTTCCAAAGTACTGGTGGCTTAAAATCTGCACGGAACCGGGGTTACTGATTTAAGATCACTTTGAGACATTTCTAAAAGGGTCTCCCATCAAATGTTGGCTGTCACCATCCTTACTCTAGGGGAATGCTATTTTTTGAGAGTGGCTGGGCAGCGGCCTCTCATATGAAAGCACACCAGTTTTTGTTTTGATGCAAATTAAATACACACACGCACACACGTACATGCACAGATTCCCTCCAATACATCTTAAGGCTACCTTCCAGAGTGAGGGTGAGCCAGCGAATTTACCAGCTTGAATTATTTTTCTGGGACAAGCCTGACCCCTAGAGGACAGGTGTTGCATGTAAACCAAGCAGTCAAGAGCCAATGCCAACTCTCAATACTAGTGAGTTAGTTATGGAGTGCTCAGGTGATATAAGGGGTCAGACAAATGCTGGGGTTGGCATGGTGTGAATATAAAATCTTAATTCTGCACCAAGTAGCTTCAACAAAATTCCATAGCTCCTTGATTTCAAATGTATATTTTTTGACTCTATTGACAGAATTACAATAAGCTGCACATATTTAAAATGAGCCATTTGATCAGGTTGACAGCTGTGCACACACCAGCATATCCGATACTAAAGACTTCCATCACTCTCTAAGTTTCCTCGTTCCGTTCTGCAGTCCACCCTGCCTCTGTTCCTATTGTCAGACAACCACTGACGTCACTATAAATGAGTTTGCATTTTCTAGAATATTTTTTATAAATGCGATGAGATAATCTCCACTCGTTTGTATCTGCGTTCTTTTACTCAACCTAATGATTTTGAAATTCATCTAAAGTTGTGTGTGTCAGTGACTTGGCCCTCTCAATGCTGAGTACTATTCCACTGTACAGATATACCACATTTTGTTTAACTTGAGGTGGATCGTAGACCTCTGTGCGAAAGTTAAAACATCCAGAGGAAAATATGGGAGAAAATTTTTGTTATCTTAGGGTAGGCAAAATCTTCTTAGAATACCAACTGAACAAATGATAAATTAAAAAAATATAATTGGACTTGATCAGCATTAAAAACTGCTCTTTGAAAGAAGCTGCTAGGAAAACAAAAAGGCAAGTCACAAATGGGGAGAAAATATTTGTACACATATATTACGTAAAGGACTTGTATATAAAATGACAATTAACTCAAAGACAAACACTCAATTTTTAAAAATTGAGATATAGTTGATTTACAATGTTGTGTTAATTTCTGTTATACAGCAAAGTGATTCAGTTATACATATATATGTGTTTTTTTAAATATTCTTTTCCATTATCGTTTATCACAGAATATTGAGTATTGTTCCCTGTGCTATACAGTATGACCTTGTTGTTTATCCATTCTGTATATAATTGTTTGCATCTGCTAATCCTAAACTCGCACTCCATCCCTCCCTGCCCGCTACCCCTTGGCAACCACAAGTCGGTTCTCTGTGTCTGTGAGTTTGTTTCTGTTTCATAAAAGTTCATTTGCAAACACTCAATTTTTAAAAAACAGTAGACACTTTACAAAAGAAAAGATTCAAATGGCCAATAAGGACGGGAAAAGATGATGAACATCAATAGTTCTCAGGGACATGATAAATATATATAGTAATGCTTCAGAAATTGGATTATATCTTATAATTGATGAGCTAGCAACTCATGTGCACCTTTATATGTACAGTTAGTACTTTTAGAAGCTAATATTTCTTGAGTACCAAGTTTTCGCAGTGTTCTAAGCACTTTGCAGGCATTGTTTCATTTAATCCTCACAAAACCCTTTGAAACAGTTGCTCTAATTAAACCCATCTTCATGGGTGAGTAAATTGCAGCTCAGAGAGTTTAAGTTACTGCTCCAAGTCACACAGCTAGTAAGTGGCAAAACCAGGCTTGGAATCCACTATCTACCTCTGTAGCCCATGGGTTTAACTATTCTGCTGTTCTTTTATTTTTACATTGATGGTGAGTCTTCAGTGGAGAACATCTGAGAAAACAGGATCTTCCCTGAGTCCTACTAATAACTTACTTCATTACATTTTATGGGTCGTTAAATGAGTCACTAGGAGTTAAGTGCCTAATACCTAGTAGATATAATATATAAATGTTAGTTCCCTTTCTTCCATTTATTTTGAGACTTGTTTTAAATTTCCCAAATAAATATTGAAAATTTCACAAACTAATTTAAGCCATATTTTATTTCTCACTCCTTTGTTCACCTTTTTCACTTAACTTTTAATCTTTTATGTGAAATCCTTTGAATGCTAATATTCTCTACCAGTGGTCCTCAACTAGGAGTGACTTTGCCTCATAGGTGATACCTGGCAACATCTGGGGACATTTTTTTTCAGATTTGGGGGGAGGACTGCTAGGGAGTAGAGGCCGGAAATGTTGCTTACCAGCCTACAGTGGACAGGACAGTCTCCACAGCAAAGAATTCTCCCTCCCAGATGCCAACAGTGCCGAGGTTGGGAAATCCTGCTCTGTACAAATATGCAGGATTTTCTTTATTGACCTCAGCTGAGAATAGTGAGAGGCTGCAGGAAACTAAAAGAGGAAAAATATTGTGGTCCCAGTTCTTGCATAGAATAAAATCCAGTGAGGGAAATAAAGAAAACACCACCCCAAAAACTAATGCTAGGAACAGTATAATAAATGTCTCAAGAGAAATAATAGAATATTTTAAGGCTTCAGACAAGGGGAGTAGAACTAGATAATCCAGTTGAGAAAACCAAGAAATGCTCTATGAGGATCAAATATGAAAATATCCTCCTTCCTTATGAAAATGAAACTTGGTTTCTCCATGGTTGGTGAGAAAAGACAATTCTTGGTTGCCAAACATCCTATACCTTTTAATACTCTGAAACACAGCCAGGACAAGGTTGAAATTGCTTAAGGAGACTTAAATAAAGGTGGTGGAGTCAGCAAAACAGAGCATGAGGAACCTAGGGGATGTGTTGCACAATGTGCTTGCCCTCGGGGCATGGAGGCACATCCCATGCCGGTCTCGGCCCCTCCGCCCCAGCAGGGGTGTCTCTTAATACCTGCTACTCTAAAGCACAAAGCCGGGGACCTAAATATCTTTAACTCTGGGGCCTGTTCTGACCCTGGCTAAGTGTGTAGCACTGAGCAAATGCATTAATGTCTTTAAGCTTCAGGTTTCTCTTCTATGAAATGGACTAATAGCAGTACTAATGCATAAGGTTACTGTACACATTAAATTAGATAGTACATGCAAATTGCTTTGTACAGTGAATGCACATGGTAGATACTCAAAAACTGTTATTCATCACTATGGTTTATTGCAGTTAATTGAATCAAAGCTTGTGCTCTTTTCACTAGAAAAAAATTACTGTCTGTATATAAGTAAAAAAATTAGGGGAGCACATATGAGGTGGTTATGTTGGCCCAGCATTGATGGAAGAGGGAGTGGGGTATGGGGAGGAGAAAGGAAGAAATGAAATGGAGGGTTCACAGAGAAGGTGCTGGAATGGAGGTACAAAAGATGTGAGGGATAAACCTTCCAGAAAAAGAATTCAGAATAATGATTGTGGAGATGATCCAGGACCTCAGATAAAGAATGGAGGCAAAGATTGAGAAGATGCAAGAAATGTTTAACAAAGACCTAGAAGAATTAAAGAACAAACAGAGATGAACAATACAGTAACTGAAGTGAAAAATACACTAGAAGGAATCAGTAGCAGAATAACTGAGGCAGAAGAACGGATAAGTGACCTGGAAGACAGAATGGTGGAATTCACTGCCATGGAATAGAATAAAGAAAAAAGAATGAAAAGAAATGAAGACAGCCTAAGAGACCCCTGGGACAACATTAAATGTACTAACATTCGCAATATAGGGGTCCCAGCAGGAGAAGAGGGAGAGAAAGGAACAGAGAAAATATTTGAAGGGATTAGAGTTGAAAAATTCCCTAACATGGGAAAGGAAATAGCCACCCAAGTCTAGGAAGTGCAGAGTCCCAGGCAGGATATACCCAAGGAGAAACATGCTGAGACACATAGTAATCAAACTGACAAAAATTAAAGACAAAGAAAAATTATTAAAAGCAACAACGGAAAAGTGACAAAATAACACACAAGGGAACTCCCATAAGGTCAACAGCTGATTTCTCACCAGAAACTCTATGAGCCAGAAGGGATTGACACGATATATTTAAAGTGATGAAAGGGAAGAACCTACATTCAAGATTACTCTACCCAGCAAGGATCTCATTCAAATTCAATGGAGAAATCAAAAGCTTTACAGACAAGAAAAAGCTAAGAGAATTCAGCACCACCAAACCAGCTCTACAATAAACGCTAAAGGAAGTTCTCTAAGTGGGAAACACAAGAGAAGAAAAGAACCTACAAAAAACAAAGCCAAAACAATTAAGAAAATGGTAATAGGAACATACATATAGATATTTACCTTGAATGTGAATGGATTAAATGCTCCAACCAAAAGACACAGGCTCGCTGAATGGATACAAAAGCAAGACCAATACATATATGCTGTCTACCAGAGACCCGCTTCAGACCTAGAGACACATACAGACTGAAAGTGAGGGGATGGAAAACAATATTCCAAGCAAATGGAAATCAAAAGAAAGCTGAGTAGCAATACTCACATCAGATAAAACAGACTTTAAAATAAAGACTGTTACAAGAGGCAAGGAAAGACACTACATAATGATCAAAGGATCAATACAAGAAGAAGATATAACAATTATAAATGTATATGCACCCAACATAGGAGCACCTCAATACATAAGGCAACTGCTAACAGCTATAAAAAAGGAAATCGACAGTAACACAATAATAGTGGGGGACTTTAACACCTCATTTACACCAATGGACAGATCATTCAGACAGAGAATTAATAAGGAAACAGAAGTTTTAAATGACACAATAGACCAGATAGATTTAATTGATATTTATAGGACATTCCAGGTGAATTCTATCAAATATTTGAAGAAGAGTTAACACTTATCCTTCTCAAACTCTTCCAAAAAATTGCAGAGGAAGGAACACTCCCAAACTCATTCTACGAGGCCACCATCACCCTCATACCAAAACCAGACAAATATACTACAAAAAAAGAAAATTACAGACCAATATCACCGATGAATATAGATGCAAAAATTCTCAACAAAATACTAGCAAACAGAATCCAACAACACATTAAAAGTATCATACACCATGATCAAGTAGGATTTATCCCAGGGATGCAAGGATTCTTCAATGTATGCAAATCAATCACTGTGATACACCATATTAACAAATTAAAGAAGAAAAACCATATGATCATCTCAATAGATGCAGAAAAAGCTTTCAACAAAATTCAACACCCATTTATGATTAAAACTCTCCAGAAAGTGGGCATAAAGGGAACCTACCTCAACGTAATAAAGGCCATATATAACAAACCCACAGCAAACATCATTCTCAATGGTGAAAAACTGAAAGCATTTCCTCTAAGATCAGGAACAAGACAAGATGTCCACTCTTGTCACTATTATTCAACAGAGTTTTGGAAGTCTTAGCCACGGCAATCAGAGAAGAAAGGAATACAAATTGGAAAAGAAGAAGTAAGACTGTCACTGTTTGCAGATGACATGATACTATACATAGATAATCCAAAAGATGCCACCAGAAAACTACTAGAACTAATTAATGAATTTGGTAAAGTTGCTGGATACAAAATTAATGCACAGAAATCTCTGGCATTCCTATACACTAACAACAAAAGATCAGAAAGAGAAATTAAGGAGACAATCCCATTTACCACTGTAACAAAAAGAATAAATTACCTAGGAATAAACCTACCTAAGGATGCAAAAGACCTGTACTCAGAAAAGTATAAGACACTGATGAAGGAAATCACAGATGACACAAACAGATGGAGAGGTAAACCATTTTCTTGGATTGGAAGAATCAATATTGTGAAAATGACTATACTACCCAAAGCAATCTACAGATTCTATCAAATTACCAATGGCATTTTTTACAGAACTAGAACAAAAAATCTTAAAATTTGTATGGAGACACAAAAGACCCTGAATAGCCAAAGCAATCTTGAGGGAAAAAAATGGAGCTGGAGGAATCGGACTCCCTGACTTCAGACTAAACTACAAAGCTACAGTAATCAAGACAATATGGTACTGGCACAAAAACAGAAAGAAAGATCAATGGAACAGGATAGAAAGCCCAGAGATAAACCCACGCACCTATGGTCAACTAATCTATGACAAAGGAGGCAAGGATATACAGTGGAGAAAAGACAGTCTCTTCAATAAGTGGTGCTGGGAAAACTGGACAGCTAGATGCAAAAGAATGAAATTAGAACACTCCCTAACACCATACACAAAAATAAACTCAAAATGGATTAAAGCCCTAAATGTAAAGCTGGACACTATAAAGCTATTAGAGGAGAACATAGGAAGAACACTCTTTGACATAAATCACAGCAAGATCTTTTTGACCCACCTCCTAGAGTAATGGAAATAAAAACAAAAATAAACAAATGGGACCTAACGAAACTTTAATCTTCTGCACAGCAAAGGAAACTATAAACAAGACATAAAGACAACCCTCAGAATGGGAGAAAATATCTGCAAATGAGTCAACAGACAACGGATTAATCTCCAAAATATATAAACAGTTCATGCAGCTCAATATTAAAAAAACAAACAACCCAATTAAGAAATGGGCAGAAGACCCAAATAGACATTTCTCCAAAGAAGACATACAGATGGCCAAGAGGCACATGTAAGCTGATCAACATCACTAATTATTAGAGAAATATAAATCAAAACTACAATGAGGTATCACTTCACACCGGTTAGAATGGGTATCCATCAGAAAATCTAGAAAAAACAAATGCTGGAGAGGGTGTGGAGAAAAGGGAACCCTCTTGCACTGTTGGTGGGAATGTAAAGTGATACAGCCACTATGGAGAACAGTATGGAAGTTCCTTAAAAAACTAAACATAGAATTATCATATGACCCAGCAATCCCACTACTAGGCATATACCCAGAGAAAACCATAATTCAAAAAGACACATGCGGGCTTCCCTAGTGGCGCAGTGGTTGAGAGTCCGCCTGCCGATGCAGGGGACACGGGTTCGTACCCCGGTCTGGGAAGATCCCACATGCCGCGGAACGGCTGGGCCCGTGAGCCATGGCCGCTGGGCCTGCGCATCCGGAGCCTGTGCTCCACAACGGGAGAGGCCACAACAGTGAGAGGCCCACGTACCGCAAAAAAAAAAAAAAAAAAAGACACATGCACTTCAATGTTCATTGCAGCACTATTTACAATAGCCAGGTCATGGAAGCAACCTAAATGCCCATCGACAGATGAATGGATAAAGAAGATGTGGTACATATATACAAAGGAATATTACTTAGCTATAAAAAGAAATAAAAAGAAATTGGGTCATTTGTAGAGATGTGGATGGACCTAGAGACTGTCATACAGAGTGAAGTAAGTCAGAAAGAGAAAAAGAAATACCGTATGCTAACACATATAATATATGGAATCTAGAAAAATGGTACAGATGAACAGGTTTGCACAGCAGAGATAGAGACACAGATGTAGAGAACAAACAATGGACACCAAGGTGGGAAAGCAGGGGTGGGGTGGTGGTGGTGGAATGAATTTGGAGATTAGGATTGGCATGTATACACTAATATGTATATAATAGATAACTAATAAGAAATTGCTGTATTAAAAAATAAATAAAATAAAAATTTAAAAATAAAATAAACTTTCAAGTTAATTAACTCAAAAAAAAAGATACGGAGGATAGCATTGGGTAGCTGGAGGGTTTGATTCAGTATATTGAAAAATAACTCAATGGAATTGAATTCACTCAACATTCACTGAATGTCTGCTTTACTCAAAGCAAAGATAAATCTGATTTACTGTATAAGGTCATTGCCTCGAGAACAAGACAGACATGCAAACCACTACCTATTTGAATTTGGGGTGAAGAATCTGGGTGTGTGTGGTAGGGGTTAAGGGACGTTCTCATCCCAGGAAATGGTAACATCAAAAACAAGGAGCAGGGGCTTCCCTGGTGGCGCAGTGGTTGAGAGTCCGCCTGACGATGCAGGGGATGCGGGTTCGTGCCCCGGTCCGGGAAGATCCCACATGCGGCGGAGTGGCTGGGCCCGTGAGCCATGGCCGCTGAGCCTACACGTCCAGAGCCTGTGCGTCCGGAGCCTGTGCTCTGCAACGGGAGAGGCCACAACAGTGAGAGGCCCGCGTACTGCAAAACAACAACAGCAACAACAACAAAAAAAAAACAAGGAGCAGGAAGAACTAGATGTTATGTGGGAAAGTCTTTAACCAAAAAAAAAAGCAAAAAGGGAAATGTAAGAATTGCCAAAGCCAAAGAAGGCCAAAAATAATTATGAAAACTGGGATATGAAACCAGAAACTGAAGTAGAAGGTAGATGGTCCCCTGGGCTGCACAGCTGGTGTTTGTCAAGTGGAGCAAAACTGAAGTTTCGTCCTCAGGCAGACAAGAATGATGTCCATTTCCCTTCCTCCATTGATATAGAGGGAATGAACTAGCAGTGGGGAATTTGTTACAACATAAATAGAAATGAGGTTTTTTTCCTCTCCTGATAACAAGGAAAATAAAGGGAACAATGAATGGGCTGGAGAAGAAACGAACTGGACTGAAAGAGTTAATCAATCCTAGTTTTATTTTAACTGTTACTAATCTGTAGTGTCTGTAACTAGCTTTGTCCTTCACAAACCTCTCCTCAGGGATGCAAATTGTTACCTAAGCCAAACATTTGTTTTACTTTTTGATGTTTGTGTGTTTCTATTGTCAGCTGCATCTATAATTCCATTATATTGTGTCCACATGGGCTATGATACCATTCACCTTCACTTCCAGTTCTTGTTATGCTATGCAGTCATTGAAAGCATAAAAAACAAGATTCTGTGGACATTTTCTTCAAAATGCTCCACGTCATAGAGACTGTCATACAGAGTGAAGTAAGTCAGAAAGAGAAAAACAAATATCGTATATTAACGCATATATGTGGAACCTAGAAAAATGGTACAGATGAACCAGTTTGCAAGGCAGAAATAGAGACACAGATGTAGAGAACAAATGTATGGACACCAAGGGGGAAAGTGGCGGGGTGGTGGGGGTGGGAGGTGGGATGAACTGGGAGATTGGGATTGACGTGTATACACTGATGTGGATAAATGGATGACTAATAAGAGCCTGCTGTATAAATAAATAAATAATATTCAAAAAGTCAAAAAAAAAAATGCTCCACGTCACTTAACTGTCCTTAGAGTGAGGATGCTTCATACCACGTGCGCATTTGCTGGGCCTGCATTCCAAAAATGTGGCAAGAATACGTGCACAGCTGGGTTGCCCACGACACGGCAGCTGTGTGATGTGCTGCCATTACAAATATGCAGGAAGTGGGCTTTGCGTGTGGAACCGTCTTCCTGTCTTTCCTCATGATTAGAAATATATCATTAGGGAGGAGTGCTGGGTCAGCAGCTTGGGGTCAATGTGGCAATGACTAGATGCTCTGGTGCTCTTTCCTGGAACAGGGGTGGAGAGTGGAAGCAAAGGCATGTGGGTGCCAACAACTAAGACTTCAGCACTTCAGATCTATGTTAAAGGAGTGGTCTGGGGACATACGGTGCTAAGCCTCTCTACCTCCCAGAGATCCCCAAACAACATTTGGGTGGTTTAGAAGTGAGTAGCTAGTGGACTGGCCTTGCCTAGGCAGGTGTTCAGGTATGATGAGGGCTCTGACCACGTGATCAAAAAATCAGATAAGGTTTTTCCATCAACACTATCAAGAAATTTGATTCAATCATCCAGTAAATCGAAGAGGCAACGTGAAAACAGGGCATTACTGGTGAGGAGGTCGGGGGTTTCCTTATAAGGTAGCTTGTCCTATTTCCCAGGGTAAGATGGCCCAGCTAAGGCTGAGCTGAAGGATGCTGCCTGGTGTATGGTAATTTTCCCTGATAGGTATTGCCCCTAAGTACAGGCTGACTTAGGTTTAGGTTAGTGATGTGGGCTGGGCACTGGGTCAGCCTCCATTTTGTGGGTCCTGATATAGGAATAAACTTTATTGAGCTCAAATTGATGAAGCACTTACTATGTGTCAGGCGCTGTGCTAGGAAATAGCAGTGCACTGTCTCTTTTTTTTTGTGGTACGCGGGCCTCTCACTGCTGTGGCCTCTCCCGCTGCAGAGCACAGGCTCCGGACGCGCAGGCTCAGCGGCCATGGCTCACGGGCCCAGCCGCTCCGCGGCGCGTGGGATCTTCCCGGACCGAGGCACGAACCCATGTCCCCTGCATCGTCAGGCGGACTCTCAACCACTGCACCACCAGGGAAGCCCTGGACTGTCTCCTAACGTGGGATTTTCCTGCTATAATCCCTCTCTTCTTAGATTCCGTTAGAACCTAAGAACTATTTTGGCGAAGGCCACTTGTTTTAGGTTGGGTTCTCTCAGAAGCGGACTTTAAGCCTAGGATTTTTGTAGAAGTGAATTATTTAAGGAAGGGCCCCCAGAGGAAACCAGAAAGGGTACAGGGGAGGGAGGAGAGCAAGCCAAATAAGTCTGGGATTTCGGGTGAAGTCCCAGACTCAGTCTGATTACCTGAGGAGCTCTGGGGGGTAAAACTTCAGAGTTTGTACCACATCAGAACAAAGGAAAGGAGTTGGGCTTCTGTATGCTCACACCAGGCAGCTATTGGCTATGGGCCTTCCGTGGGAGGTGTAAAACTCTCACTACTCCCAGCTCTCAGTACTAGAGACATGGCTCAAGAACCCAATGGAAATTCTCTGAATGTTGCAGATGTAAGCCATTAGCAGCAGAGCAGACAGAGCTGGGGGCTAGTATGTAAGCAAGGCACCAACAGTGCGTACTACACCCCACCAGTGCCGGAGGTTGTAGACAGGACATAAAGAAGGAAAGAGCACCCAGAGTCTTGTTACTCACAGTGTGGTCCTCAGAACAGCAGCATAAGGGCTCTAGATTCATAACACAAGATCCTTCACCATAATGAAAAAATAATCGTTTCTTCATAGCATCCAAAAAACCAGTTTTGCTTAAATTTCTCCAATTGACTCCTACTTTTCTCCTTTTGTAGTTAGTTAATTTAAATCTGAATTCAAATACGGCCCACAAATTGCATTAAGATATATCTCTTCTCCCTTTCAATCTAGATTTCTCTTTTTTTGTCCGTGAAATATACTTTTTGAAGGAAATTAGTGATTTGTACACATATTCTCCCATGAAATTCAATAGTTTTGCTGATTACATTCTTTCGTGCTATTTCCTTTAAGCATCATTTTAACTCATGGATTTTCATGTATTTGAAATGCCATTATTACTTTTTATTTTTTTAATTTTTTAATTTTTTTGCGGTACGTGGGCCTCTCACTGTTGTGGCCTCTCCCGTTGCGGAGCACAGGCTCCGGACGCGCAGGCTCAGCGGCCATGGCTCACGGGCCCAGCCGCTCCGCGGCACGTGGGACCCTCCCGGACCGGGGCACGAACCATGTCGCCTGCATTGGCAGGCGGACTCTCAACCACTGTGCCACCAGGGAAGCCCCTACTTTTTTTTCATACTCTAATTGCCTTATTTTTGGCCAGTGGGAGCTTTTTCAAGCTGGCTTCTTGGTCCTTTTCACATGACCCTAGTAGTCTTTAATGGTCTCTTTGCTTTCTGGTATGACAATTATGTTCCAGATTCATCTTGTATATGTCCTGCCCCAGATATGGAATTAATTATTTTTTAAGTAGCCCTAGTCCTCTTTAGAGGCAAAATTTTTTGAAGTTACTATAGGAGAATATCTTTCTGACTTTGAGATAGAAAGTTTTCCTTAAAAACACACAAAACACTAAGTATGTAAGAAAGTAGAGATAGATTTAATAGTGCTAAGACATCTTAAAATTTTTTTAAAAGGCAAATTAGAACATTTTTGCAACATATATAACTGAAAATATGTATAAAGAACTCCGATAAGTCAATAAAAGAAAGACAAATAAAAACAGAAAAAAATGCCACCCTAAATTCTGCCCCACAAAAAATTTTCTTATAAGCATTTCACAGAACAGGAAAGCTACATCATCATAATATTATGAAAAAATGTTCAACCTCTTCGGCCATCAGGGAAGCGCAAGTTATGACATACCATTTTTTAATAAGCTAGATATTCAAAAATTGAGAAATTTGACAACATCAAGTGCTGGAGAGGTATGTCTTAGAGATGTCTTTGTACAGTGTTGGTGACAATATATCTTAGAAAATCACACCAGAAAACAAACACTAGAAACAAACTAAATATGTATTGACAGGAGAATGGATAATTTGTGATACTTCAATTCACTCAGTGGAGTAGCAATGAAAAAGTGGACCATCCCTATGAGAAACAACCTGGATGAATAATGTAAAATGCAACAACCAAGATCCAGATGACTGGATAGAATATGTAACATTTTTGTGACTTATTTGGTGTTGTTTTGTACACACCATAGAGAAACTCTTGCATTTCCCGTGTACATGTGAAGAGTTTCTCTAGAGCAGGAGTCAGCAAACTATAGTACATGGCCCATCACCTGGTTTTTCTTTTTTTTTTTGGTGGTACGTGGGCCTCTCACTGTTGTGGCCTCTCCCGCTGTGGAGCACAGGCTCCGGACGCGCAGGCTCAGCGGCCATGGCTCACGGGCCCAGCCGCTCCGCGGCATGTGGGATCTTCCCAGACCGGGGCACGAACCCGTGTCCCCTGCATCAGCAGGCGGACTCTCAACCGCTGCGCCACCAGGGAAGCCCCATCACCTGTTTTTTAAGTTAAATCGTATTTGAACATGGGTGAGCCCACTTGTTTATCTCTGCTCTCCCACCGCAACAGCAGAGTAGTGGTGACAGAGACCACAGGCTCACAGAGACTAAAATATTTAGAGACTCTCCAGCTCTTTCATGAGTTTGCTGACCTGTAACAGGGAAGAGCCAAATCTGACTACATGTTGGGTCTGTTTCTTTTACTTTAACCGCTGCTTTCTGCTGCTTTTGTTCACTAAAAAGATACTTACTGTCTATACACAATGGCTTGCCTCGGGGAACCCTGCCCCTCTGCCTGAATGTTAAACCAAGGTGCCTTTGTACATTCTGACCCTGTTCACCTGTGGATGGCTGCAAGAAAGAAGAAATTAATGGCCATTTCTGGGGACACTGGCAAATCTTATGGCCTTCTTACTGTACTTCCTCATCTCCTCCCCCTCTCTGTTCTATAAAAGAAACTGGCATCCAAACCCCAAAACATGGTTTTTTGGAGACATTAGTCTCCCATCTTCTCAGTCTGCTGGTTTCAAAGTTGTATTCCCTGCCTCAACACTTCATCTCTGATTTATTGGCCTGTCGTGCGGCGGGCAGAGCGAGCTCGGACTCGGTAACAGACCCCCACTCTAGAGTATATACAAGATAATGCCAAATTTGTATAAAGCTCACATATAAGCTAAACCCCACACCCTATTATTTGGTCGGACTTTTATGTGATAAAGGCATAAAACTAAAACAAGGGAATGATGACTATAAATTCAGAATAGTGTTTTCTTCAGGTAGGATGGAAAGGCAAAGAATGGGAGGGGGAGGAAGCCATAGTGAATGAAAGCTAATGGCAATATTCCCATCTATGTATTAAATATTATATTAGAAATATAGCAAGTGAAAAAGACAAAAAGAAGTAATCCACGAGAATTTCTCAGGATCGAATGACATAAGCTTCCAGGTTACAAGGGCCTACTGAATACCAGGAAAATGGATAAAAGTAAGCCCACCCCAAGGCAAATCATCGTGGAATTTCAGAGCTGTTGGAACTCATGAGTATCATTATATTTTAATTGCCTGTGTCAGACATTGGAAATGCTGGATATGTGTGCAACTTTCCACATTGACGTGATAAAAAGGAAGAGGATCCTACTTCAAGATTATGATGCCATATTAGAAAGTCATGAAACATAATTTCAATATGAGTCACAGATACAGGCTAAGATGTCATGACTCCTTATCAGGAAAGTGTGATGACCAAACATTCTTCCTTGATCTTGGAGCTCTCCAAAAAATTTTTGTAATGGGCCTTATGTGCCTGTGTCGAGGCAAACAGGAATTGGTTATGAAATAAGAGTTTATAACTACTATAGAAAAGTTAAATTATTCTACTCAATCGCATGTCCTGTTTGTCTGTGAAAAGATGAAGCAGAACTTTCATATTAAGGCAGCAAGCACGTGAGTGCAAGCTTTGAAATTACCAAGAAATATGATTAAAATAGTGTTGGAAGTGTGATAAGAAAAAATTTTTTAAAAAATCACTGAGACATAGTATACTTTGGGAGATATTCATTCCTTTGACTTCAGATAAGCAAGTGCTCCAAAGGGACAGATTCAGTAACTAGAGCCATATGTCAGGAAAAAAAAAAATAAGTCATCACAAGTCCAGACCTGATGGAAATCTGAGATGTCTGATCTTTGTACGAGCTCACTAGCTTATTCTCTTCAGTGTCTAATACATCAATCATTTATTTCTTTCCATGAAGCCAATAGTCCTGCCAATCCCATGTAATCTATAACCTGAATTGTGTTTAGCAGCATCTTCAAATATTCTTTTTTCCATTAAAAGTTTTACTCATTTCTGTTTGGAGTCAAGTGCCCAATATAAAACTTGGAAAACTGAGGCAGATGGAGTAGGCTTTTTCCCTTGTTTCTGTGGCCTTGACCCTTACCATCTTCTTTTAGCTCTTTGCCTCCTTCCTTTGCACTTGATACTTCCTCACTGCTTAGAACTCTTGGGGTCCCAGATTCACCCAAATTCTGGAGTAGAGGAGATATTTCCCCTGCCACAGGCCTGATCCCCTCCGTGCCTATTGCACAAGATCAAGGTGTCTGTTCCTTCGCCTACCTGCCCCTGAACTTCCCTGAGCTCCTAGACCCAGGATCACAACATTCACCTCCTATCCAGTTCATGGGATTCACTCTTAACTACTCTCTGTCCTGGAAGATAAAGTTTTCTATTGTCATAGTGAAAGGGAAGAGAAGGAAACCCACACTTTGAGTCATTCAGTGGTGCTAGGGAAGATCAACATTGCGATACAAAAGTTTATTTTCAGTTTAGTTCAAAAAACATTAAGTAGGCATCGCCAATGAGCACATATTATACCAAGTTTAAAAAATGAGATACCCAATTTCTGCTCCCAAGAACCTTACTGGGGAAACAAATATGTAAAGATAGCACTTTAATACAATTTCTAAGCACATAGTAGAGGTAAAAGTGATAGTAATCATTAGTTTTGAGTACTTACTCAAAATTATGGCTATTATGATATTACAATAAAGTCTGGCTATTATGATAAAGTCTAGAGTCTTTAATGTGGGCGGAGAGGAAGGCAGGGGCCAGATAAGAGATGGTCTTGGACACAAGTGAACCCAGTTAGGGCTTTATCCTGTATTTAATGGGGACTCATTGAAGAATTTTAAGAGTCATGGCTGGGTCGTATTTACATTGTAAATACATCAAGCTATGGCTTAAAGGACAAGGCATTAGAGACAGAGATATCAGGCCAGAGATGACAAAGATCAGAGCCAGGGCAATAGTTTAGAGAAAAAAGAGAAGCGTGTCAACACAAAAAATATCTCAAAACTAAAATTAGTGAGATATGTTAAATGATAGATGTGAAAATGGATAAAAAGGAAGGAGTCAAGGATGTTGCTTTGATTTTGGCCTGATTGACTAGTAGACAGATGGGAAGTAGATGAGGAGAAACAGGTCTGGGAGAATGATGGGGAGATGATGTGTCCAGTTTTGGACACGCTGAAACCTCAGTGGCCACAGTCAGTCAAGTGGTGATATCCATAGGAGGTTGGGTTTGGCAGTCTCAAGGTCTGGGAGAGGTCAAGCCTGGAGACAGAGTTGCAGGAGCCTTTGCTGTCTCCTTTCCCTCCTCCTCTCCAATCACCCACACATCCCATTTACATCCCCAACCATATTCCTGTCCACACATTCCATGTATTGTGACTAATGAATGGGGAAGAACTGAGCAATAATTCCTCTCCCTCCTCATTTTACATAAGTCTAAATAAGGCTATCATAATTCGAAGACAATGTAAATTCTCTGGTTCAATCTTGTGATAAAACACATCACTGTCTCACAATTCATCTAATTGTTCTTTGCCATTTCCTTCCTAGAAATTAAAGGATCCCCCTAGTCATTTTATATGAGACCAAATCTGAAGTATCTGTGTATCATGTACATAATTTAATAGTAAGTGTCAGTCAGTCTGTGGTCTTTTATCTACTCAATGAAAAAAAATACAGAAAGTCATAAAAGTGTAAAACAAATGTAATTGACACCTGGATTTGGAATGCCCTAAATGATGATGTGGTTATTTATCTTCTGTGTATGTTTTATGAAGGTTAACACTGAAACGTGTTACTTTTACTAGGCATACATCATTGACCGAGATGTAGTAGGAACATGCTAGATAAGAGAGAGACTAAATTAAGGCTTGTTAAGTAATACACGAATCCATTTATCCATAACTAATCCACAAGGATAATACAGAGTTGAATGATGCACGCACTTGTGGCTACATGCATGCCATGTTATATCATTAGATCCTTGAAGGAAGTGTGTCTTTGTAAGAGTTTCACCTGGTGTGCAAGGTGAGTGAATTCACGATCCACGATGCATTCTGAGTCTGTTCTGAAAATGCAGTCTCTCTTTGCATGCTTTTGTCATGACAAGTCTTAGGAAGGTGACTGACCTTCTCAAATAGCTGAATCATGGAACACTGGATATTTGCTCCCACAACCGTGGCATCCATGTTGGGTTTATCACTTGGTAACAAGATAAATACTCTGATGAGGTGTTACACTCCCTAACAAAGCTTGTTTCATATACAAACGTTCTCACACTCGTAGCTGGCCCAGGGTAACATCTTAAAATAGGTGAGGTTTGCTTTCTATTGTCTTGGATACCGGGACTGGCCCTCTGTGTGGCCCAGGCCCAATCTCATTCAACACCTCATTCTTTTGCTTATCCTCTTCACACACACCGAAACTCCTTCCCTGACCACTTCTCCATCCACTCCATCATAAGCCTCTCTGCCGGAATTTTAAAACATGTATTATTTCTCCAAGAGGCATTAACATGCTATATTTTTATTGATACTTATAAAAGGAGATATTTATTCTCTGAGAACGATATTTCAAGGAATGTATGTTGGAGGATGTTTTAGTCAAGGTGACCCCAAATTCACACTGCAGAGGTGGCTACCTTTACATACATTTGGTCCTGCTCCCACAACAACTACTCAAATTTCTAGAGTGAATCATGCTGTCTAAACACTGACTAATTTGTATTAATGATCTTTGTTATAAAAACAGTGTTGCAATATATTTAACTGAAAGTCATTAATAAAATAAGATTACTATATGGAGTTGTTTCTTTTTTTAACAATTTATTCTTCTTATGATATTGTGGGTTGTCTGGGTGCTTTTTGTTCCAGTGATATTTGGTGGAGTCATTCCCGTGTCTGAGTTCAGCGGGTGTTCAAGTTGGGGAGTTCTCCTGCACGTCTTTTCTCTCTCTGCACGATGTCTTATCTTTCAGGGCCTTTTTTTTTTTTTTTTTTTTTTCTGGCCATGCCGCACAGCGCACAGGATCTTAGTTCCCCGACCAGGGATCAAACCTGTGCCCCCTGCAGTGGAAGTGCGGAGTCCTAACCACTGGACCGCCAGGGAAGTCCCATTATGTGGAGTTTTGTGTCAAAATGGGACTTTCTTTTTGACTACAATTACATTATGCTTTGGATAACTTCAGTGATGACATTACTACTGAGGTAGATATGATACATCTTTCTAATTTGTATATTTCCCATCTACCAGCAAATCACATAGAAAGGGTAATTATGGAAGTGTTAGTGTTTGCTCATTCAAAGTGGAGAGGAGGATAGAAAGACATTACAACGCGCTGAGCGTTAATAAGTCATTTAGCAAGCATAATGCAAAACAATCAGCCCAGTGTCTCTCCTAGTCACTGGGAAAGATTATCATGGTTGTGGCACTCACGGTGTTTACCATCTAGCAGGGAGATAGACACTGAATAGTTAACTGCATGGGCTATTCAATCACAGTTGGATGTGTATTTCAAAAAATAGTACAGTGTAGGTTATCTCCATAGTAGAATATATTAGAACTTTATTCATAAGGTTGTTTTCTTATTTTGGGCATTATTTCTTCTTTATACCTAATTCAGTGCAGTGCTACTGGGAAGAAAATGAGCACCTTAATCAAATCAACTATCACACCCCTTGTTAACTTATTCATATGATTTAAAATTTAGCCCTAAATTCATAGATTCATAAATTGTTTGGGGAGTTGACATTTGGTAAGCATCTGTTTCTTTCTTAAAATTTTGTTAGGTTGTTTCTAACACTCATTATACTTTAAACATTTCTAAATGATATGCAGTCAAAAGTTTTCTTTCATGGCTTCTAAAAAAAAAGAAAGAAAATGAACACCTTGATATAGATACTTTGATAATGTATTTCTGATTTTAAAATTAATGCATACCTATTATAGTACATGTAAAAAATTTTCAAAGAGAAAAAATGACCAACATCTATAAAGTTATGACCCAGAGATATCACTGTTTACATTTTAACATATTTCCAGGTCGAATTTCTGCACCTATTCAATGCATACAGTTCATGTCATACTGTATATATAATTTTATATCCTCCTTTTTTCCACTTAAGATTATCTCATACACATTTCCTAGAAGATAAGAAAATGAGAAGGTGAAAGACATTCCGTTTCATTATTCTTTACTTCCATAGAAGTGATCTGCCCTACAACTGTCGCATATACTATTTCAGGGTAACTATAGTCTTATGATAAGACCTGATCTTATATATTTTATAATAGTTAGGAACACTTTGTAGGAGCTGTGCTTTTCTAATTGGTATCCTAGGAGGTGTCTCATCCTCTGGGTTTTTTCTCGTCCAGATTTCCCAGATTTTTCTTCTTAAAGCACCACTTTTTATAAGTCACTTCCCTTCTCAAGGGTTTGCAGTAAGCTGCCTTTAGATTAGCTCTCAACTCAGTCTGAAATTAGAGACCCCTCTGCAAAATGCTATCATCTTTCCTCTCTCCGTCCCCTAGACACCGACTGCTCCAGGCAGATCTCAGCCAGCCAGCCAATGTGCTTCCCACTTCGTAATTTTAGTGCCTTCCCTTTTCAATCGTCAAATTTTCATTTATCTCAACCCTTTCCTTGAGGTCCTCACACACCTTTTCAATCCTTTCCCCTCCTCCCTATGACACTTCCTACCTTTGGCGCCATTCAATTTAGCTCTGAATCATTTATTGCCTTTTACAGTTTTCTCTCATTGTTTGATATGTGAATGTCTTTTCTTCGGATGCTGAGCTCATAAAATTGCTCTATTTGAGGCAGGGCAGCAACTCCCGCACCTGGGCGCTCTGTTACAACAGCTAACACTGTGGAGCACTTGCCATATGAAGGATAATATGCTAAGTACTTGGCAGACATTATCTCATCCATTCTTCACAAAAGTCTGTGTCTTTTAGGAATGCTTTTGGCTGCAAATGACAGAGGACCCAATCTGTCTAACAATGCCTAAACAGTACAGACTTATTTATTATCTAATGCAATTATAACAACAGGAACAAAAATTGGAGGTAGGTGGTTTCCAGCCTTGACTTAGCCACTCTCTGATGTCTGGGCTCTGCTTTGGCATCTCCGCAAGTCTTTTCGGCTTTCCGCATGGGTGTGATGTGGCTGTAACGTTTCCTGGCATCACATCCTCACACAGCTCTGCTCATAGTCGGGTAGGAGGAGGGGGTGTAGGATAGGAAGTTCTCTTTGCATATCTCCTCTTATCAGGAAGGAAAAATTTCCCCAAACGTTTCCGAGCAGACGTCTCCCACATCTCATTGACCAGAACTGGGCTGTCTATCCACCCCCTAGTCCAGCAACGAGGTCCCTCTTCCCAAGATCAAGAAATCTCTGAATAATACTAAAAATCAGGAAGAAGGACAGCAAAAATGGATTGCTCTTGCATAGGCAACAAACAGTACCAGCCACACAGCATGTTAGGAAATTAAAGCTCAGAGAAGCTGAGGAATTTGTGCAAGATTATGCAACTACTAAATGGCAGAAAGAGTTTTCAAATCAGATCTCTCTGAGCCTCTCAGAATCCACATCTTCACTCACCACACTTTAAAGTCTTTCTAGAGAGTTTTCGAATCTTATTCATCAAAACATATTTAGTACCCACTTGATGCCCAGCACTGTTCTTGCTGCTAAAAGGGAATTAAGTATACAGTATCATCTAGTTAGTGATAGAAGCCCAACCTGGATGAAACAGAACACATACAATTTATTAACCAATTAATAATCATTATTACGTTGCAAGTTCAACTCTAAGTGGTGCGGTTCTACGTAGCAGGAGTTCACTGAGGTTTGTAGAAGTCAGACTGGATTTCATGGAGGCTATGGGGTGTGAATCAAACCTCACAGATTTGGATCAGTGGGGATAAGGGTGGCTAAAGTTCTAGGTATGTTCACTATTGGCTTAGCAGACTGCTGTGCTGCCTATGTGTGGTTAAAAAATGGTTGAACAAATTGGTTACATTGCCAGAGGGGGCCCTCCAGCGGACTGAGACCGAAAAGGGAGAGAGACCTAGACCACAAAGCAATAGCATCTACTGAACTCACTGAGACAGAGAACTGGCTGAGTGCCAAGGGATGTGAAAACTTATAAAAGGGTCAGTGGCTGCCTGAAAGGTTTCTTCGGTCTAACGGAGGAAGCTGGGAGTTGAAAGGTCACTGTTGAGGTGGAATTCCAGTTCTTTTTCTTTATGTGACCTGAGACCTTCCAGAAATGAATAAATCGAATAATTTGGCTTTTGACTGCCACATACATACATGTTCTGAAGAATGTACCTATCTCATTGTCCCTTTAATAATAATGAGGGGTTTGGGGTAAGTCAACTCACTCCTTTTTGACCAGAGACTCACGTTAGCAAGACGAGGTAAGGATAAATCTGGCTCATGGACCAGGGTCAAGCTAAGATGCCCACACAGGGCTCAGACCCACAGGCTTGGTTTTTTTTTTTTTTTTTTTTTGCGGTACGCGGGCCTCTCACTGTTGTGGCCTCTCCCGTTGCGGAGCACAGGCTCCGAACGCGCAGGCTCAGCGGCCATGGCTCACGGGCCCAGCCGCTCCGCGGCATGTGAGATCTTCCCGGACCAGGGCACGATCCTGTGTCGCCTGCATCGGCACGAGGACTCTCAACCACTGCGTCACCAGGGAAGCCCCACAGGCTTGGTTTTGCAGACACTCCAGACTGTCAACTCAGCTCTTCAAGCATAGACATGGAGCTCGCCACACCAGCCGAGAAGAAGCATGGTGCTTTTACTTCTTTTCATCTCTATCCCTATGAGGATTTGCTATGCATAAAAGTAAAGTGTGCAACTAGAGATTATCATACTAAGTGAAGTAAGTCAGAAAGAGAAAGACAAATACCATATGATATCACTTATATGTGGAACCTAAAATATGGCACAAATGAACCTATCCTATGAAAGAGAAACAGACTCACAGACATAGAGAACAGACTTGTGGTTGCTAAGGGGAAGTGGGGAGGGAGAGGGATGGACTGGGAATTTGGGGTTGGTAGATGCAAACTATTACACTGAGAATGGATAAACAACAAGGTCCTACTCTATAGCACAGGGAACTATATCCAGTCTCCTGGGATAAACCATAATGTCAAAGAATATTAAAAAAAAGAATGTGTGTGGGCTTCCCTGGTGGAGCACTGGTTGAGAGTCTGCCTGCCGATGCAGGGGACAGGGGTTCGTGCCCCAGTCCGGGAAGATTCCACATGCCACGGGCACGTGAGCCGTGGCCGCTGAGCCTGCGCGTCCGGAGCCTGTGCTCCGCAACAGGAGAGGCCACAACAGTGAGAGGCCCGCGTACCGCAAAAAAAAAAAAAAAAAAAAAAAAAATGAATGTGTGTATGTGTAAAACTGAGTCACTTTGCTGTACAGCAGAGACTGGCAGAACATTGTAAATCAACTCTACTTCAAGAAAATAAAAGTAAAGTGTAGAGAAACCATCTTTACAATGTGTTGCAAACACTTTTCAATAAGCTCTAACAATATAAACATTTTCAGACTCAGATTCTATCTCATTATGCACATCTTTTATTTATTTTTACTCCTCAAATTCCTTTGGTTGTATCTAAAAATCTAGTGAATTTTCTGAATCATGTTTTCGACATCACAAATTCCACTTAACACCTATAATTTATAGAGTTAAAAATCAACTTTAAGTACAAGTGGATTTTCATTGTTTAAATATAAGATCTATGTTCTAAAGAAGGGCAAATGAGAAGTTCTTTGGGTGTGGTTTGTGACAGGATATTAGGGTGGAACCCAGAATTACACAGGAAATTATAGCTTGAGAAAATGTAAGACGGTTTAAAATAGAGAATTTATAAGGAAGAAAAGTGGTATTTTTTTTTCTTTCCATTCCCAAAGCGTTGCTTGCGGGCGGCTTAGATTCAGAAGAGAAAGGATTCCATTGCTTTTAAGTATTGCAAAGAGCTCCCAGGCCACCCTTGTCAAAAGATAGAGGGGATGTTGCAGAATTTGGTACTATGAGAACAAGTACCAAACAACAATTTCGTACTATGAGAACAAGAACAAACAGGAATTGACAGGTTTTATCCAGTTTTTTACAGGCATGTGTAGATATTGCCAAATTCTTAAGTTTCTGAATGACGTCATCCTCCCAACAAATTTCTTAAATGATGCCTTAGCAAACAAGCAATTCTATCCTAACGATGTGTTTCTGAGTAAAATGTTGACTCACTCAAAGGATACAGATTAGAAAGAGAGAGAAGAAAATGCTCTGTGGGAGGGGCAGAGCTTTATAAAACCAGTCATCACCATGCCTGAACTCATAGCAATTCTCAGAGGACCGTTTCTCGTCAGACAGAGAATAACCAGGTATTTCAGTCATTTCCATGTCTATCTCTATGAAATATGGTTTTATTTTGCACACTGGTATTATTAATATAATGAAAATTAAAATGTGGGATGTTTTTAAAAGATGGGTGAAAATTTACTGGTGTTTTCTTGTTTTGTTGTTTGAGAATATTTTAGTTCTAGATTTGAATTAAATTTATAGCAAGACCTAATCTTAAATCTCAGAGGCCAGCAAAGGCCTATGTAACATTCATCAAACCAAAAGGTACATTTAGGTTGTGATGTCAATTTTACCAAACAGCTTAGAATGTGTATATTCTTTACTAGTTAGTGTTTGGCACTGAATTTGATGAGAATAGCTAGACCAATTAAAATGTATTAATTTAGCAACTGAAAGTAATCTATAAATTGTGTATACATATAATAAAGGCAAAAAAGATGACTCAGTTTTTAATCTAAAACAATCAGAAATTAAGCAGGAAGCTGGGTTGGGTCAGTTCAATACCAAAATACCTTTATTGAATTTAGTTCAATAATCAGTCAATCTAGTGAGAGGGGAAAAATCAGCCAAATTAGTTGCTGGATTGACTGAAGTAATAGTTCAGTAATAGTAATAAATCACTTAATACCCCACAGACAAACAATTACTCATGATGAAAGTCATCAAATATCAGACAATGCCTTTACTTTTGTGGGGGGAGAAGTTGGTAATTTGAAAGGGAAATTTCCTTGAAGTTATTGTTTTCTCTGTGTTCTCATTAATTTTTGTGGTCAATTTCAGAATATCTGCACTGTGTCGTTGCAAAAAAAATTATTTAAAATGCTACAGCAAACTGAAATCTAACCTGCCATGCCAACGAGCACAGCAACTGTTGTAGTGGCTCTGGCAGCACCTCCCAAGTTCTTTGTCACCTGTGCCAAGTTTCAGCGGCACATCTGTCAACTTGTTTTACAGGAACGGACACAGACATCGTGGAGCCCAGCCCCACATATGCTTTTCATCCGTTTGTTCTTCTAAAGAGAATATTCAATGTTGATTAGGAATATAACCTCCAGAAGCTGATAAAGTTGTGTAACTCTGGTGTTAAGAAATTCACAACAGGTGCTACCTAAGAGGTTATGCTATCTGATGTCACTCAGTGATTCAGTTTCACATGGTCTTAGGCAGACTCTCACCTAAATGTAAGGTGTGGATTTGTTAGAGAATCAGAAGACTATATATATATATATATATATATATATATATATATATATATATATATATATAAAAATATAAACTTCTCAAACCTTATTTGAAAGGTCTGTAGGAAAAGCGCTAGAGTTGGAATCAGAAGGCTGAGATTCAATCTAGGCTTTGAAACCAGCTGTGCAATCAACATCTTCATATTTTCATTGCTATAATAGGAATTACTAGGTTTAGTGGGCAAGCAATTATGCAAGTTAAATAAAGCAGTGAGGCCGAAGGAATTTGGTAACTGCAATATAGACAACACATATTATTTTTTATGTTAAATGCAGTTAATTGTACCTGATCTTAAAGATAAAATTTAGACTACTTTTAAAAGAAGTACATGCATCTGGGATGATGTAATTCTGTTCTAATTCATTTTTTATTTTTTTATACAGTCAACTGAAATCCTAACGTGGCATTAAAACCCTCTCTGGTAGTTTGTCTTGACACTTAAAGTTCGTTAGTGTCAAAGTGACAGACTACGGAGGTCGTTTTAAAGAATTAGGTATAGGAGAGGCCTCCATTGATTTTTCTGGCTCTGATCCCTTATTTATTTTTTCACACAATAGAGAAATATTTATTTATATTATTCTCAGTTTGTTTCTGAAATGTTACTGAGATAATTTACAAAAAAAGGTCTACCCAGGACTAATTCATCATAAAGATGATTTTAAATTGTAGAAGGAAGAGAAAACAAATTTCTGAGCCACCCAAGGTAATCTAATCTCAGTGATGAAGCAAGAGAAAAAAATAGTGATTTTAGTTTTCTAACTTAATAAGCCTCTAGGAGTATTACAAACTTGCTTCCTTCCTCTTTTTATCTCCTCTTTCTAGCATTTCTCTAACTAGTAACTGGCCTAAACTCCTACACACAGCAGTGAGGTTAAACACCAGCAGGTAAAGCAGTGAGCGACACTGGACAGAGTGGGTTTCTGAAGCAGACCTGCACCATTACATACAAACTCTGTGACCTTATACAAGTTGCTTACCCTCTCTGGACATCAGTATGTAACCTATACAGTAAAGATCCTAATATCTACCTCATACAGATCCCATGAATATTAAATATTAAAGGAGACAAGAAGACATGAGAGACTTCTGGGGACAAGTTTTACCTAATTTACTATTTTGTCTTGAAAAAATACAATTGAGTGGTATTTCCCATAAGAAATTTTGACGCAAATTGCAATCACTTTCTTCAAAAGAAATGTTGGTGAACCAAGTGTTCACATAAAACACCCATGGATTAGGGTGATGTGACCCTGGGAGGCCCTGCTGAGTGAGTCCAAGCCTAAAGAGCTGCAGGACGTGCCTCATGGGGCATGGGGCAACTCCCCAGCCACTGTCACAAGAAGGTTTCCTGTAGGATGATGAGTGTCAGCGTCGCTTGGTGTATTTATAGATTTTGGTAATTGCAGGGTGTGTTTTAAGCCGCTACGAAAGCATAAGATACAGTTTGTTGGCCAGAATCAACAGGTGTGTCCAAGCGTTTGGCTGCATGCAGAGCCTTAGGTCATGGAGGGCGTGTCTGTTATTTATCTTCAGATGGTGGATGGGGTGTGTGTGTGTGTGTGTGTGTGTGTTCTATAGCCCCAGGACCACCCCTGCAATGGGACCTGGCATTGACTTCCCTACTAGGGATGGTGGGAGGAGGGGGCTTTTCCAGCTCTCCCAGTAATGAACTGCTCAGCTCAGGGGTTGCTTTGGTAGAAAGGCTATGGTGTGTGTGAGTGGAGGGGTGCAGGTATGCAAGGTAGGGCTGTGTAAAAATGCCCACTCTCAAACGGTGAGTCTAGGTCACTTCTAGAAGCAAGGAATTTGAAAGAAGTTTGACCATCTCCATTGGCGCCAATCAGAGTGTATATGCACGTGGCATACATGTGAATATGCATGTATTTGCCTGTGGGGTGTGTGTGTGTGTGTGTGTGTGTGTGTGTGTGTGGTGTGTATCTGTGGGTACAACACAGAGGCTGAGAACATGACCCTGGAGGCTGGCTACCCACCTACCACCTTCAATTTCCAGTCCTTCCCCTTATAGTCGAGTGACACTGGTCACTTTTCTTCTTCTCTCTGGGCAGTAGTTTCTTCCTTTGTAAAACAGGAATAGCAATGCCTTCCTCATAGGGTTTCCATAAAGATTAACTGGTTACTACAGGTGAGATGTTTAAAACAGCATCTGTTGTACAGTAAGGTTTCGATAAAGGCTACTTATTGTTACTATTATCATTATTATGATGTGGAGTGTCACTACTCATCACATGACTGCTCCCTCTATCTCAGGATTGGCTACATAATTTGCAGTAGCCAGTGCAAAGGAAAATGCAGGGCCCTTTGTTTAAAATTATTAAGAATTGCAAGGTTGTGGGAGCAGTGCATTGTACCGAGTGTGGGACCCTGTGTGGCTGCACAGGTCCCAGGATCACGATGATGCTGTCCCTGCTCTCCCTCATGCTCTTGGATGAAAGGAGAACAGAGAGGGAACCCCTGCCCCGTGCAGGGTACAGCCTGTACTACTCTGCTGACATCACTCAAAATGTTGAGTCATCTTTTAGAGCTGTTTATTTTTTTCCCCTCACTGTCCTTCTAGATTGAAACAATGGAAGAACTTTACAAGGCAAACACAATCTTTGCCCTCAGTTTCTTCAGCCATCTGGCAAATACAAGTGCTGCCACCCAGAATCTCTTCTTCTCTCCATGGAGCATCTCCTCCACCATGGCCATGATCTACCTGGGTGCCAGGGGCAACACTGCAGACCAGATGGCCAAAGTAAGTTTCTGTTAAAGTTCCAAATTAGAACAGAATGATTCCTGAACTGAATTGTAGAATTGCTCTGATTACATGTCTGAGACATCTTGACTCTAACAAGGTCAGCAATCATCACAAGCCATTACAACACAAGTTCCTTAGATTCAAATCTATAAAACAGCCAAACCAAAAACACCCTCAGTGGTAGACATAGCAGAAATCGTACCAGAATTTCTTATCCTGCAAGGTTAGAAAGGGTTAATAGTGACAACGTCTTATATTTGGTAGTATAAATGCTTATATTTTTTGAAGTATTTGCAAGCTTTATCTCTATTGGTTTTAAGACAAGTGTCATTTAACACAGTGGGGAGAGTGGCAGTGGGAATGAAGCACTTTTCCCAGGGCTTCTTCTGGTTTCTGCCCTCCTAGCTCAGGTTCCTTCCATTCATGTAAAGAATTCCTTCCAGTGGTTTTAAGAGAGTGTCACCAAGGGAAAAGATATCCCAGACCCGTGATCTCCGCACTCTGGGAGATGCACAGAGAGCAGTGTGACTTCAGAGGACCTCAGCCAACATTCTCAACCCCATGAGTTCATGTCAACAAAATGGGGCTGACGTGATGGCCAGTCCTCAACGTCAAGGACAGGGTGTGGGACAGCATTGTGAGCTATTTCTGTTAAGGCCACTGGCTTCCTTCCTTGGTGAAGGAAGCTGACACCAGCTCAGTCAGGGGACCCTTTCACTAAGTCTGGGGCCATGGAAGTATATTGAACTACTTCAACTGTACATGGCAATGGTCCTATGGGATGAATTCAGCACCATTAAAATTCACATGATCCTGTATTTCCCAGGTCAGTGACCAGACAAAGTAATATATAATTAAAATTCTTTCCTATTCCCATATGTACAAACATTAAAATTGAATGCTTTAAGTACAGGCTCTGGTTTCTCACCAACACGGACTCTGTTTTCAGCCACGCCAAAATGCTGCTGGCTACTTTTGACTTTCCCAGGAGAACGGCACCTGAGTGTGTGCATATAGATAGGTGGATACCTCCTTCCAGGTACACGGTGAACCATTTCAGATGGGTCTTGTTTGGAGTGGCCCACAGAGAGTGTTGGCCTATCTCACTGCAGCAGGAAAAGGGATGCAAGTGTCACTCCCTGCCTCTGTGGCAGTTTAAACATCAAGACTTACAACAAAACCCAGCTGCTCACATCTGAGAGCAGCAACATTTTGCAAAACTCCTTCCCTCTACTTTCTTTGCCTTGAAAAGAATAAGCGCAGTGAACTCTGTTAAAAACTTTAGAAAACATCAGGGTCTTCATTTTTTAGATGTAAAGGCATCAGAAGCAAGATTTCTTTGAGGACAAATGCCAAATGAAGTGCTCTAGGTACGTAAAGTAAAAAACGTGATTTTGATACAAAAGGAAAATTAACTTATTGGTCACTTGACACAACACAGCTTTTCTGTGCTCGGCAAGTGCTTTCAGCACGTGGGACAAGGGGTTTATGTAGCTTTCTTGTAACTGTGCTACATGGGCAGATTTTAAAATTCAAAGACAAATTTGGTTAATTCCCTGCTAAAAAACGAGGAGAAGCTCTTTGCTTGGAGGAGGAAGCAGGGATTTTGGGGACAGACCTGCCTGTGTTTGGGTGGTAACTTTGCCATTTACCAGGTGTGTGAGGGAAGGCATTTCAACTCTCTGAGCCTCAGTTTTCTTTCTTTTTTTTCTTGTGGTACGCGGGCCTCTCACTGTTGTGGCCTCTCCCGTTGCGGAGCACAGGCTCCGGACGCGCAGGCTCAGCGGCCATGGCTCACGGGCCCAGCCGCTCCGCGGCACGTGGGATCTTCCCGGACCGGGGCACGAACCCGTGTCCCCTGCATCGGCAGGCGGACTCTCAACCACTGCGCCACCAGGGATGCCCAGTTTTCATATTTTTAAAAGGAGAATGAAAATGCATAGCCGGCAAGATGGGTGTGAAGATTAGAAAGAATAGGAGAAGCACGTGTTAGAACTAAAAGTTACCATAGCTGACACTTACAGTGCCCTGGCCAGGCACCTTTCTAAGAATGTTTTATAGTTTAACCACAGAATACAAAATCCTGTGAGGTAGGTGCTCTGATTACCATAGTCCTTTCATAGAAATGAGAAATTTAGGGCAAGAAGAGGCCACACAGTTGGGAACTGATATAGCTGGTAAAGGTGACATAGTTGTAATGGAATAAAGGAATGCGTAGAAGGGATAAACTCTTACAGAGCACAAGCGATGTGAGATCAGCAGTTATACTGTTACCAGCTCTTCTCTTTAGGGTAAGGCCACGGACCTGCCCAGGCCGAGCCGCCTCTCTGGGCAGGGTGCATCCCTCAGCATGGCCCGGGTCACCTCACATCCCCCCTCCTGCAGCGACTCTCGCCGTGACTCGGGAGGCCTTTAGTGCTAGCTCCAAGACCCCATCAATCTCCTTAAAAGGGAGGACAACCGGAGAATCTGTTACATGAAATATTCTTCCCTTACGTGGCGGCAGAGTCAGACCACTTCTTTTCAAAGAGTATTAGGTAAGACTCATAATGTGTGATCTGAAGAGCAGGGAGAGACCCCACAAATCCTAACACCTCTCCTTCCAGCCTAGAGATTCACCACCTGCTGGACAAGCCTGCCTTTCCTTCCTTAGCAGAACGTCTACCTCACCTGGGACCCCACGGGGATGGGACCCAAAGGATGTTGGAGGTGGGAGTGGGTGGGTAGCAGGGCCAGGCTCGGGGGTGCCGAGACTGGCTGAGCCAGGCAGGGAAGGCTCCAGTTTGGGGGAGGGGACCTGAGGGCCCTCCCGGGGCCAGTGTGCACCTACCAGCTTCACTGTTATCCTGATCTGCCACTGACAACATAAAGAGATTCATATTGTCATCTTACCTCTGCCATTTGCCCCCCACATGGACAGACGTGTGGGATTTCTTTATGTGTAAATAAGGTATGTGCAAATATTTTAGGTGATCCCTGTAATATTGAGTGACCTGCTTTTATGTTTAAGCTAGCTGTGGCTTGTAGTTTTTGACAGGTTAGAAGTGTGTAATATATAAGGCCACTGAATAGAGAGATACAAGGTTGGGAGTTAACCTTATTGCTTCCTTCAGAATACTGGCATGTTTTCAAGGCAACTTATGGGTTGGGTTATAATTTAGATAATTTAGAGGTTATAAATCATCTCATCATAACAATTTGCCGTCAGAATGGCAAGCATATGAATTAGTATAAAATAGTTCATGCTGAGTCCTGTGAAGGACACTTCCGCTGGCTGACACATGTTACATATGAAGAGCATCTATGCTTGTTAGCATACACAAAGGCAGGAAACGAGAGTAGGACGACTAAGAGGAGCTCGAGAGCCATTGGTTTAAAAGTTACGTAATGCAGCAGGAAAATGTACCTAATTCTCTGGAATTCCAATTGTAGGTGCTTCAGTTTAACAAAGGTGGAGACCACAAAGTCGCCCCAGACACCCAAGAGATCTTCACCAGTTGTGAATTCACACAGAAGATCCAGAGGGGCACTTATCCTGATGCTATTCTGCAGGTATCTGACTCATCCATTTCTATTTCTTTTGTATTTTATTTCCAGAATATTCTTGTCTTAAAATCACAGGATTAGACAGGGAAGGAACCTAGTACAACTTCCCTCCTTCATAGAAAGAAGTCCTTGAGTCCTTGAGTAAATCTCCTACTCTGGTAAGTAAGGGCAGAGCCAGGGTAGAATCCAGACTTCACGACTTCCAGGCCAAGACTATTTCTAAATTCTATCACCCCACTCTGCCATTAGTTGGGGATGTATAATTTATTCTAATGCCATTGTAGAGACTCCTAGAATACACATGCATAGATGCAGATTTCCAGAGTAAGGAGTGACAAGTAATTGAGGAATGGAGAAGGCCAGGCTTGGTGACTTCATGAAAGGTCAGTGACCCTCAAATATCCTTTATGTCCTCCCCTTCTATCTCCTGTGATCTATCTATCTATCTATCTATCTACCTATCTATCATCTATCTATCTACCTACTATCTATCATCTATCTATCTATCTATCTAATCTCTTCAGCTAATCTATCTCACGTAGTCATTTCTTTTCCCAATACTCCATTTTCTTAAACACCAGCTATCCAGCTACATTGTAGGAGCTGGGCGTAGATGCGCTCCTATGGGTAAACAACTTCCACGATCAGACTCCTAAGTTAGGTTATGAGGAGATACCCCACATAGCTTTCTTCCTGATGCTCCATCTGCCTGTCAGCCACGGAGTTATGGACTTAGGAGGGGAAGAGGGCCCCTTCAATATGGAGATGCTGCCAGGTCTGAATGGACAGCAGTCCAGCTGCAGGGCTCTGACCTCTGCTTCACCCAGGCGCTGCTGTGACTAAGCCCTGTTTGTGTCATCCTGCTTACAAACTTCAGGTTGGGGATTGGAATTTCCCTCAATTTCCTGCTTTCTAAAACCCAGATTTTCCACTTCACAGACTACCCCTTAATTATAAAACGGTACTTGCAGAAGTTATATGAACTTTTTAAAGAACACTTCTAAGGCAACAGTTTAATATAATAAAAATTGCTTACAGACTTTGTAGTTCAGGAGACTGTAAAAGGAGCCTGACTTTCTTCTAGGATCTTTGTTACTTCATGGTTCAATCCAATCCATAGGCACAGTAAAATCTGAAACAAATAAGAAAATTATCTGATATCATCCATATCAACAATATTTCCTCAGAGATTCCTCTAAAGTGCCAGAAAAAAGTATACTTTAATACAGCATTTTATTGACGTACTGGAAAAAATACCATTGCTTAAGAAATATCTTGTTTAGGAGTCTTGAGTTACATAAAGAGAGTCTCTCCTTTCTGTTTAAGGCACAAGCTGCAGACACAATCCATTCATCCTTCCGCTCTCTCAGCTCCGCCATGAACACGTCCACAGGGGAGTATTTATTGGAAAGTGCCAATAAGCTGTTTGGCGATAAGTCTGCAAGATTCAGGGAAGTAAGTGAAACGTGCGATTTAAATGGCAGGGCCCCAAACTTAAAAGGAGCTCAGTTTTAAAGCTGTTCTCTCTTATTCATGCTGAGAGAGTCAGAATTCCACATGGGTTCCCTTAGACTCCCTAAGGCCATTGGACACTATCCAACACAGCTATCCCTATGCTCCCTCTGTGGGTGCTTTCTCTCCCTGCTGCAAAATTCCCACCTATGAGTCGTAAGTCAGGAAGAGCACAGCTGATTTCCAGAGCCTCTATCCCCACACCCAACTTCTCCCCTTGTACCCAGTGGTCATAATGCAAAGCGTGCAGGACAGCAAATAGAATTGGGACTGGAGTTGGGGGTGGAGGTCAAGAGAACACATATAATCAGCCCCCCTAGCCAACCTCCACCCCTACCCCTACCTCAGGCTCCCCAGTCTTGACAGGAAGCCTGTAATTTATAATTACACCAAGGCTTGTTCAGTATATATTCTATGTAAACTTTGTCTTTTTTTTTTTTTTTTTGCTTTAAAGAGATACATGCAGCTCTCCAAGAAATATTACTCTACAGAACCCCAGGCAGTTGACTTCCTAGAACGTGCAGAAGATGCCAGAAAAAAGATTAATTCCTGGGTCAAGACTCAAACCAAAGGTAAAACCAAGGAAGTAGTTTCTGCTCTTCTTTCCACTTAGAAAGCTCTTATGTAGTTTTTAGAAAACCATCCTTAGCCCTTACTCCCAACCTTAGTTATTTTGATTAATGTAACCTGATTCTTGTTGAGCCACGTGGTGTTTTAAGTGAGAAAAAAATAATTGAGGTCTACTAATAGAAGACATATATTCAGTATTTAAATAATCTGATTTTGGATATTACCTTAGAATAGAATATAAGAAGAGACAGCTCTTTTCTAACATAGGACATACCAGTATTGAAATAATTGTGACTCTGTGTCTACTGTGGACAAAAACAAAGAAAAAAGGCGTGACCTTCAAATGAGTAATTGGTGTGAGAATACCAGCAATGGAAAAAGGAGGGATCATAAAATTTTAACTCTTTCTTCTGTTTCACCATTCAGAGTCAGTATGTTGTCAAGTTCTTTTGGTCCCTGCTTCATCTCTCCTGGATTGTCTAAGCTACTTCTACCTTTGTAATGCATGTCCTTAATTCTTTGTTGTTTCTTTTTTTTAATTTTTAAAAATTTATTTTATTTTTTTAACATCTTTATTGGAGGATAATTGCTTTACAATGGTGTGTTAGTTTCTGCTTTATAACAAAGTGAATCAGTTATACATACACATATGTTCCCGTACCTTTTCCCTCTTGCATCTCCCTCCCTCCCACCCTCCCTATCCCACCCCTCTAGGTGGTCACAAAGTACAAGCTGATCTCCCTGTGCTATGTGGCTGCTTCCCACTAGCTATCTATTTTACGTTTGGTAGTGTATATATGTCCATGCCACTCTCTCACTTTGTCACAGCTTACCCTTCCCCCTCCCCATATCATCAAGTCCATTCTCTAGTAGGTCTGTGTCTTTATTCCCATCTTGCCCCTAGGTTCTTCATGACCTTTTTTTTTTTCCCCTTAGATTCCCATCCAAAATCCCACTACCTGTTAGTAGTGAAGCTGGGGTTCCCTCTTCTTCTGAGCCTTAGTCTAATTCTGGAATTCTTCAATTGGATGTTTAAAGTGTTTGCTAACTTAATGCAAAAAAACGGATTTTCATTTACCTCCTGTGTTTAAAACATTGTTTCAAGCCATAGTGTGGTGTCTTGGTTTCTTCGTTACCACAGTGGAAAAAACACATGAACTAAGTTCTATAGAATTTTTAAAAAATGTTTTGTTTCTCTGAAAATAGTTGATCTACTTTAGTTCTTCATTTCTAGATTTTTAAATTACTGCTGTAAAATATTGACACACCACTGACAAAAATGAAGCAGAGAAAGTGAAGATTAACAGAAGTGAAAGTAAAAAGGTATTGCAAAATTAAAGAGACACATGAAAGTCTTGCTTTTTTGAGAACAGCAAGAATTTCTCTTCTCTTTAAGCATTTGTGTTGAATGGCTGTAAATCAATCAGTGGAATTGCCAAAATGCCAAGTAGTCATTTGGTTGGGCTCATTGTTTTAGAAAATTTTGTAATAATTTGAGACAATTTCTGTTTTATTTGTTAGGATCAAATACTAGTTTTTCCATATGCATTACAGAGTTAAATAAAGTCCTAGTAGATTTCTGTGGTAACCAAGAATTTTAATTCCCTGAGGGATATATTGAATAGAAATACTGAATGACTATACTGAAGCTGGTCAGACTACAGTGAACTTTTTGTTCGTGTCCTATATCTGTCAGTAGGAATGGAAGACGGTGGAATTCTGACCAGCTGACAAGCATTGCGACCTTGGGAGGGTTGCTAATCTCTCTTACTATGATGTTCATTTGTATAAAATGACAATAATTATACCTACTAGAGTAGTTGTGAGGATTAAATAAAATAATGTATTTAGTGGTTGAAATATTGCAGAGCAGGTATTCACTATAAGTGGCCTGTCTCTTAAACCAACTATAAAAAAAAAATCACGTTCAGATGTTATCATTTTTGAGAACATTCTCTGACTCCTCACTTGTTTACTCCCTTCTCTGTGATGTCATAGTTCCCTGCATTATTTAGCTCTCTTATAGAACTTATCACACATTGTTTCCTGACTGATTTAGAATCTCTCTTCCAATATTCTCAGTCCCACCAGGACAAGTCTTCCTTTCTCACTTCATGAATCTGTGCTACTCCTGGTGTAGGTCTAGCACAACTTCCAAAAAACTGTTTTTGGGTCAATGAATGGGTCACATGGATAGACTGTCTAGATCAGATCTTGAAGGAGCCCTAGTGACATATGTACTGTGGAAAGGCACTATTATGTTCCTTAAGTGACTCTTTTTCACTCCCATCCGAATTAACTAACTTCATACAACTACAAAACTTTGAGAAAGAGTATAAAAGGAACTTAAAATTTTTTTCCAAGTCTGATAGTAATTCTAAACCTTAATTGCATTACTTCTTCATTTTCTCTTGGATTTTGCAAACCTCAGAAATTTGGTCTCAGTTTTACTTATGATTTAGGTAAATCGAGAGGAAAACTTAAGCTTGAAGGTCAACATCTCTGCAGAGTTTGATAAATGTGGATGCTGAGTCTGATGGTGACTCAAAAGATTCAAGAAATCATGATAACTTTACAGTTCTTAATCATGAAACCTAAACATATATCATATTTTCTGTAGGCAAAATCCCAAACTTGTTACCTGAAGGTTCTATAGATGCAGAGACCAAGATGGTCCTGGTGAATGCTGTCTACTTCAAAGGAAATTGGAAAACTCCATTTCAGAAGAAATTAAACAGGCTTTATCCTTTCCGTGTGAACTTGGTACGAGACAATGAGACAGATTTTCTTAACGTATATTTTAGGGCCTTTGACAAAATAGAGAAAGAAAAGTTAGGGACCACTCACTGATACTTGTACATAATTTGCTAGTTATAAGTTATGCACATTGGATAGTTGATTGACTCTATTCCATTTTTTGACCTGTCAAACTAGATTAATAATAATATCCAACTCAAATTATTGTTGTAAGGATTCAACGAGATTTTGCAGAGTTCTTGGCCCCTAGTAGGTACTCAACAAGTGTTTCAGTATTATTATAATTATAATTGTCCATCTTATTACTAATGGGTATAATTTTGAAAAAGCTAAATAGATCAGAGCCACTGTCAGGGTATACAAATAATTTATTTTGTTGATTTTTAGAAACATAGTTCTTCAGAATGAAAGCAGAACCCATTCTCTTTTACGTCTGCTTGTAAATCTTTTGACATCTCAGTATCTACTTTCATATTTTACTTTTTAATAAATTTAGTCTGAGCGCAAAGAAGTACAGATGATGTTCTTGCATGACAAGCTGAACATTGGATACATAGAAGACCTAAAGGTCCAGATTCTAGAACTGCCCTATGCTGGATATGTCAGTATGTTCCTGTTGCTTCCAGATGGAATTGCTGAATGTTCTACTGGCTTGGAGTTGGTAAGGCATTCCAACTTGCATTGTTTTAAACTTCTGGGGCTAAACTTACCTTGGCATATGTCTACAACTTGGGAAATGGTGTGCAGTTTCTCATGGAAATATGTGAATTGGTTGAGAGGAACAGTGCCAGGTCTCACACTTTCATTCAAAGGCTTAGACTTATGTCATACATGCTACTTTCTTGCAAAATTTTTACCAAACTAGTAAATTTTAATATCACCCATGCTATAGTGAAGTTAAAGTCACTGATAGTTAACATTAGAAGTTGTTTTCCTTCTCTGCTAAGCACTCATTGGTTTTGCTTTTGGACTTGTAGCTGGAAAGTGAAATAACTTATGACAAACTCAACAAGTGGCTCAGCGAAGACACCATGGCTGAGGATGATGTGGAGGTGTATGTCCCCCGGTTCAAATTAGAAGAGCATTATGAACTCAAGTCCATTCTCATGAGCATGGGCATGGATGATGCCTTCAGCCAGGGCCAAGCCAATTTCTTAGGCATGTCTGAAAAGAATGACCTGTTTCTGTCTGAAGTGTTCCATCAAGCCTCTGTGGACGTGAACGAGGATGGCACTGAAGCAGCTGCTGGCACTGGGGCCATTATGTCAGGGAGAACTGGCCATGGAGGCCCACAGTTTGTGGCGGACCATCCTTTCCTCTTCTTTATCATGCACAAGATAACCAAGAGTATCCTCTTTTTTGGCAGATTTGCCTCACCCTAGTTTCCGTTTCTGCACAGGATGTTGTAATGTGAGGTATAAGCCTCAGAATTGCTCTAAGGGCCGAAACTTTAGCAACCTTCTGTACATATTTCTGTTTTTCTGAACAACTTCTATTACACAGTGAATATAAATACAGAAGTAGCTTGACATCTGTCAGTCATAACATTACCACCCTGTTAATCATTTGGTCTCCTAAAATGGGATGATACCTCATTTAGTTCTTCCTTACTCTTAGTTTATTTTATTGCATTACCTTTTACTGTATTATTTATTATTTTATATAATGGCTTTTTATTATTGTTCACTGTCTAGTGTAGCTGATACAGTTACAGAAGCATGTCATCACTTATTTTTCTTTCTAAGGAAATGCACTTATTTGTTCTTATAATGAAGGACGAGCAGGTGTCCTTCCATGCCCTTCTGTGATAAAAACCTAGAAGAAAGCATTGAACAACAGGAAAATATAAGTGGTGTGCATTTCTAGCATTATGTATCACATAGATGTGTCCGTAACTTATGGAAGGTTGTGAATATATAAAATATAGACATGTTTCCACACAACTCTTTGTTTGTTGTCATTCTTTTAGGTCTTTAGGTCATAAGACCTGTTTATTTTGATTCTCAGGAATCAGGTATCATGGCTCATTTGTGAGAACGAAGAAAAAATAAACAGAATAAAGGAGCCAAAGGAGAGGCTGCTGTATAGCACAGGGAGCTTAGCTCAGTGCTCTGTGATGACCTAGAGGGGTGGGATGGGAGTGGCGGGGAGGGAGGCGCAAGAGGGAGGGGATATGGGGATACATGTACACATATAGATGATTCACTTTGTTCTACAGCAGAAACTAACACAACATTGTAAAGCAATTATACTCCAATAAAAAAAATGACGAAAAAAGGAGCCAAAGGAATAAGCGACCGTCTTGCAAGGAGCCCCAATGTTGGCGGGGGAGATGGAGTTGTGGGAAAAATGGATTAGAGCTGTCTTCTCACAGCAGCAAAAGGTATGGCAATTCAAAAGAATAGCTTGGGTCAGAGTCCTTTGGGGACACCTGTGTTCAAACCTCAAGGACATCAGGAATAAACACCAAGTCTAGTGGTCCAGACATAGAATAAAGGTCATAATCATTGATTGAGGTGAGCGTTCAGAGGGGTAGAGATGAACTTGGCTCAAGAGCAGAAGGGCAACATACAATGGGAAATATTGCCTAAGTGTGTTCTCCTCAAATAGCACTGAATGCTTTTGAGTGGATCAGAGAAGAACATAATTTAAGTCCTAAGAACAAAGGAAGGGCTTCCCTGGTGGCGCAGTGGTTGAGGGTCCGCCTGCCTATGCAGGGGACGCGGGTGCGTGCCCTGGTCTGGGAAGATCCCACATGCTGCGGAGCGGCTGGGCCCGTGAGCCATGGCCGCTGAGCCTGCGCGTCCGGAGCCTGTGCTCCGCGGCGGGAGGGGCCACAGCAGTGAGAGGCCAGTGTACCGCAGAAAAAAAAAAAAAAAAAAAGAATGAAGGAAGACCTGAGGTTTAAGGGAGCTGAGCCGGCTGCAGATTCTGGCTACAGAAATGTGGCTGGATCCTGGAAACGTATTCCGGTGTCACCGTCCCTACGATGAAAGCCAGGGATGGATGACCTACTGGAGCATGGTAGCAAAAAAGGTAACCTCAGGACATTGACTTAACTGCATCCAAATCCCAGTTCTAACACTTAGGAGTTATTTAACCACAAGCCGGGAAATGATGCTTCTTCATGCTTCAGTTTTCTTTCAGTGTAGACTAGGGAAAACAATGCTTTTCTCGTAAGGTTGCTGGGATGGCAAAATGAATTCATACAGAACAAGCAATTAAAAGAATGCTTAGCATGTACAGTACTTAATACATACTAGTGATAACGATTCTTTTCTTTGTCAGTAATAAAACTGTCTCACTGTCAGCTGGTCAAACATAGAGTCCCAGAAAATTATTCTTATAATTCTTTAAGGCTTGAATTGTGGTTTGTTTCCTCTAAATCAGACGTTCTTGAAAATTAGGGGTTCTTCCTTGCATTCTCCTACTTATAGATTCATATTTTAAATGTACTTTAATAATTCACTCAGCAATGCGATAAGTAGTAACTTTCTGAATTGCTGTGAGTCTTAAGATATTCATATTTCACCATGATTATTGAATTAGAGCACGAGTATAGAATTCTAGGTTCAAAGCATTCTTCAGCACTTTAAGGGCACAATTTTTTCATCTCCCAGCACCAAAGTTGCGGATGGGAAAGCTGATGTCAAGATAATTCTTGCTTCTTGTAGTTTTAATTATTTTATTTTTGTTTTTGATGATGTTCTTGATATTTCATTGCATTAAGAGAATTTTAAACTGTTTTAAAATTTTATCTTGTTCATCAGGAGATGTTTTCCATCTGGAAACTTGTACCTTGGCTCATTGCTGGGGAACTCTCAGCCGTTGCTATGGCCCGAATGTTTGTTCCCCCAACACATGTGTTGAACACCTAATCCCCAATGTGATGGTCTTTGTAGGTGCGGCCTTGGGGAGGTAATTAGTATTAGAATTAGTCATGAGGGTAAGTCCCCAGGATGTAATTAATGTTCTTATAGGGAAATGAAAAAACAAAAGCTCTCAACCAAGTAAAGACAAGTAGGCAACCATCTGTGAACCAGGAAGACAGCCCTCAGCAAGAACCTGATCACAGACCTGCAGCCTCCAGGACTGTGAAAAATGAATGCTTGCTGTTTAAGCCACCCAGTCAGCAGTGCTCTGTTATGTCAACCCAGACTGAATAAGAAAACCATTATCCACTCAACTCTCTCAGCCCCACCCTATCTACTCTCTTCTTCTGGATTCCTATTTGAATAATATTGATGTACCCAGAGTTCTTTTTTCGGTTCTAAAAGATTTTGAATACCTAATAAATTCATACAATCTCAACATCAAATATGAAAAGACTAGAGCAAAAACTCTCCCTCCCACCCCTGTTGCCCATTCATATAGTTCCTACTCCCCCATCCCCATTAGTAATATCTGTACATATTGCTAAATATTCATAGGGCAGGCCATAACTAACAGCAACAAACAAGCAAAATTATGCTGAGATTATTATATTGTTAACTTAGGATACCATTACTCCTCTCTCTTTCCCTGCCCCCTCCAAACAGGCATCAAAATAATGCAAAACCGGGCTTCCCTGGTGGCGCAGTGGTTGAGAGTCCGCCTGCCGATGCAGGGGACACGGGTTCGTGCCCCGGTCCGGGAAGATCCCACATGCCGTGGAGTGGCTGCGCCCGTGAGCCAAGGCCGCTGAGCCTGCGCGTCCGGAGCCTGTGCTCCGCGACGGGAGGGGCCACAGCAGTGAGAGGCCCGCTTACCGCAAAAAAAATGCAAAACCAAAGTTTTATCAACATAACAATATATCAATATATAAAGATTTTAAACAAGAGGTAAGTGGAAAGCAATCTGAAGAAGGTTTGTGGGAAAGCATGAATTAAACTTAGTCTGTGTCTTTAGAGAAGATGAAACAATTTCTTGGCTGGTTTCCCAGAATCTATATCGATGCATTAAATGTGACATAAATAACTAGAGCTGTGCAGTGATGCAGCCCAAGTCACTCTCTGGACCACTGGCAGTCAAGATGGACAGCCCCTCTATCCAGAGCCTCCATATGACACTTTCAGCTAATAATAGTCTGCAGGCATCCTGTGGATAATAACATCTGTTCAGCACATGTCAGGCAGGCACCACGGAATTTGCAGCCACAAGTCGCATCCCCCAGTGAAATTCAAAGCAACATTCTGCTCTGGGTTCCACATCCACATTCAACTATTAAACTCTGAGCCACTTTACCGCGTGTGCCCCATGAAGAGAAAAACAGAAACTGCGTGAAGAAAAAACACACAAATACGTTATTAACAAAGATAATTCTCCTTTCTCTCAGTCCCTTCTGGACTGTGCTCCATTCCCGTCTCTCTCTCTTCACCCTCTTCACCATTCCTCCACGCCCTGCATCCTGTTATAGACAGTTTTCCCTTCTTGATAAATAAGGAGGAACATTCACAGGGAGAAACGGAAGAGAAGCAGAAAGTGATGAAGTAACATTTCACCCAGTAACTGTGTCTAAAACGTCGATCCAGACCCTGTGTCCCTGGGGTGGGGACAGTGGACGTGGGACAAGTTGGGGTTGTGCTCGGGGTTCTACACCAACACCCAAATGAGAAGAACAGAAACATTTCTTGGATGCTTCACCTAGTACCTTACGAGCAACTTTAACAGTAAACAGTTCACCAATCATATTCTCCGTTTCCTTGCCCATTGTTATTCCACTAATTTAAAACTTTCTGTTGTTGAAAAAATAAATCTACCAGGGAAAACCACGTGTTGCTGCCAGTTGGCAGACTCGAGAGAACATAAGCCGGGAAAGTGTGAGTTACAATTTGTTAGAATTCCAGTCTGTACATGCAGACAGACATGGAAAATGTGGGTGATTAAGTAATTCAAGCAAAACTCTGTCTATCTCTCTGTGTTTTTATTTGAGCTTCTGGCCAAGATGAAGTTGAAAGGAAGAGGGTATGGGCTTGTGAAAATGAATCAGAGGGTGGGGTTAAGGAAAGGGTGGTGCTAGAAGTTTTAAAAATTATTTCTACAGTTAAAGGTCACTTAACTCAGCCACGGTCTCTTACTAAAGGAACCAGTTGCCAATTCTGCTCCCGTGTAAGAAAACAAGGTATTGTAAATAGTTCTTTGTTTTAAAATGTTTGTTTATGTTTTCTTTCTTTGTTGAGGTACCTAGCTAAAGAACAATTTATCAAGACTCCCACAAAACAGAAATAATAGATGAAGGCCAGCCCCCAGGAATTATGTGCAGGTCTGAGAGATTGAACCCTGAGCTGATTCAAAGTTGGTACTAGAAAGCGGGCTAAGCGGGAGAGAGCATTCACTTCCGAAGACGTCAGAAAGGTAGTTTTGCCGTGAATTGTGAAACTATGAATGGAGTTTTCTCCAGTCACATTTTTGGATTTGCTACCTTCGTATCTGTCAACACAGGTAAAAAGAAATAGGGTATTCTCAGAAGTATTGAACCAAAACCCTTCTAACCCTTCAGAAGAGCGGACTTGGCAACGTGAATTTGAGCTTAGTCACTAATGTAAGGAACTAATGATTTGACTCTCTACACCCCTGCCCACGCACACCTTCATGTCTTGGCTACCATTCCATGGGCCATTAGCTTTCTTCTCTTTTGTGGAATAACCTAAGTCCCTAAGCTTACACTCCATGCTCATCATAAATCCTCCCAGACTATTAATTCCCTCAGAAGTGGCTTTAGGTAAATATTGAAGTGCTGCGGATTCGGGGGGTCATTTTCTGATATGCACAACTCCACCAAGTAGACAATATCATCAATATCATCAGAAAGTCAGGAGGCCTTGGATGTCCTCTAATGGAAAAGGGGAAGAGAGTCCTTCCCGCTCCCTCCTCCAGCTCATCATCGTCTCTCTTTCTTCCTCCTCCTGTTCATCCTCTTTCGTCACCCAATCCCTCCCTTTCACCGTAAAACCTTAAAGACAGTAAGATATAATGACAAAAGCATTTGTATTTAGAGTCCAGAGAATGGGACTGCAACGATAGCTCTGTTGTTAGTTAGCTGTGCATGTTCGTCAGCACATTTAACCTCTCTGGGCCTCAGTTTCCTAGCAGATAAAATGAAGCAATTTGATTAGAGGGATTTCAAGGTTCTTTCCAACTCTGATTTGTGAAGAGTATGTGTATCTTTGATGAGACATATTGACGAGTGATACTATCCTTTTCTTATTTTCATATTTCTTTAGCTAAGCCCCTTTACAGATTGAGATTTTACATATTTTACATATGTATGTATATTTATATGTATGTAAACTGATATATCCATGTACCTTCTGAAAATTGCAAAAGAGCCATTTATTCTGAAAAGGGCATAGTTGGCTTCTGATCTAGACATTTATAGTCTTTTCTGAAAAGATCACTGTCGAACCCTTGTATGGATAAATTATTTCATGTAGAATCTCATCCCCAAATTCTGCATCTTTCAGAAAGCACTTTTCACTGCCGGGATAATTTTATCCAGCACTGGCTGGCTTAGCACTTCTATACTTTTTTTTTAAAGGCAGGAATTATTTTTCTTGTATGGTCTGGGCTACACCTGATATATTAATGATATTAATGAGAGAATTAATGAAGTTGAAGATACCTGGATATTAACTTTCCACAAGAAATTAGCTTTTTCATTAGAGAGAGTTATTGTTTTCAGGGATTTGTTACAAGTAACTAAACTTTAGAATAACCATAAATAATAAGTAGAAAGATAAAAATCCTCAGCCTTAAAATGGTAGTTTCTCCTCTCCTCCCTTCATAGTGATTATGCTTTGGCCATGGAGCCAGGCATTTTCCATATGAAAGAATTCATGAGTTCTTAAAAGATAAAGCTTAATATACAGGCAGTAAGCAAAGCATCATTTGAATGAATATAGCTGTAAAGAAAATAGGGAGGTTATTTACAAGACAGCATTGGATCTGTCAAGGGAAATACTGATACACAAGTTTCGAACATTTTATGAGGGCGTAGAATTGCTACAAGAGTAGAGGTTCTTGCTTTTCTTCTTTAATAAGATAATGTTAGCCTAGGATTATCATCAGCTTCTGAAATAGGTGGGAGCTATGACTAGGGATGATTTAGAGGCTGGGAAGCTGTTTGGTTAAGTGTAAGCCTATGACTAGGAGGGATTTCAACAGTATCACTGTTAATCCAAGTCATGATGAAACCAAAACTTTGCCTACACATGCCTCTCCCTTCATTCAACCATTGAACTAGAGAGATCTTCTGACGTTTCTAAAGTTCTCATTCTAGGTTTCTCTGAGGGCCAGGTGATATCAGTGCAGGACCAAGTTCTATACGACATTGGCACTAATGGGAGTTTCTAGGCTTAGGAATTTGGTTTATTTTTAATCATTTAATCAGCTTGAGAAATTATTTGGCTATAAAATGACAATAGATTGAACTCACTATTTCTTTGATAGAGACTCAGTCTAAAAAGACTTAAATGAAAATATCAGGGTAATTAGACGTGAAATTTAGAAGGTGAATATAATATTTTTTAAAATGAGAAAGTTTGAGTTCCTTTGTTTGTTAAGATTGGTTTCAGAGGGTCTCACGTGAGTGAGGATAAAGGCAAGCAAGTCTTGAGTTCTCTACTTCTCTATGAGCATTTCCACTAAACTGTGAAAGATTTCAAGTTTAAATAGATAAAAAATGGTGGCTAGAGCCCAAACTATAAACACTCTAAAAGAGAATAAACAAGTATTTGTAAGTTTTCATTTTGTGCAAAGTCCTGAGGTGGGTGTTACTGGATGCGCAAAGCTGAGTAAGAAAATTTTGCTCTCAAGGAAATTATCCTAGAGTTGAAAAGATATAAATCTATGCAAACAGAACTAGCAGTATGATAAGCTCCAAGCAGGCGGCAAAAGCTATTTTATGGGTCTTTGGTGGAAGACGTGCTTCTGTGAACCCCAAAGTTCAGAAAAGGCTTCCAGGAGGAAAGAAGATCCGGAGCAGAGTTGGATTTCAAGAGAATAAAGGAGGATAAAGGAACCAAGATATCATACATCAGGGTGTGAAGGAATAAAAAAGGTTAAAAGTATAAAAATATGGATGAAAGATAAGTGAGAAAAAGTACAAAGTTGAAAAGGGGTATAATTATTCCTCATTTACTGGGTAAAGTCAGTAGGCATGTGGTGTGTTGGTAAGAGGCACTGGGCTGATTCCTCTGCCATTTATATCCTGGCATTTTCAACAGGGAGCCGCTAACTGACCAGAATCCAATTGTTCTCTCATGTGAACTAACTCTGAAATTTGAGCCAATTCTCTTAAACTCTCTGGACTTCATTTTTAAAATATTTAAAATAATGTTGGAGTGGAATTTTTCTAAAGTTTATTCAGCTCTTATGAGTGTATATATACATATTATATATATATATATATATATATATATATATATAATCAGATTGGATAATACATTCTTTTGTCATTTCAGTGAAGGGTAATTAAAAAAGATAATTATGTAAGCCAACAAATCCATTTACAAAAGTTAAATAAATGGAAAGGATTATTAACATGTTCTCTAACTTTACTTTATTTTTCTTAGATTTTCCCAATGGACTCTCTAGCAAAATCTGTCAACCAATTTGCTCTGGAGCTTAGCAAAAAGCTAGCTGAATCTGCTGAGGGTAAAAATATCTTTTTTTCTCCCTGGGGCATCTCAACCTCCTTGGCCATGGTGTATTTGGGCACCAAAGGCACCACGGCAGCCCAAATGTCCCGGGTGAGTGAGAAAGGTCAACCATCCTCTGTTGCCTTAAAATGAAATGCTTTTCTTGTCTTTTGTTCACTCCTCTCCTGAAATCCAAATAGCCCACGTTTTACAACCACGTCCTCCAAAATAAAAGACACACTTTAAATAAATTTTCTAGACCATAAAAAGAAATCTGAGAAAGTGAATCAATTTGAAAACTCTTTCTAGGAATACCGTTTAAGAACCGGTGTTCTTTGGCAAAATCAAATGGAGAGATGATGTTCCCTTACCCAGGTGCCCAGTGGGTAAGGAGTAAGGAAATTGAATAGGGAGAGGAATAGCAACAGGAAAAGTCAAGCTATCTTGTGATTTCAAGCAGTGTTTTCCCTGCCCATACCCAGTGAATTCCGGGGAGCTCAGAACTTGGGCTTTGCCATTACTAAAGGCAAAAAAGCAGCCAAGTGAAGTCTTAAAGACATTTTTATTACTGGTAGTCTCATGCACTCAGGTTTGATTCATAAGTAGGAGAGATGATTGAGCTGGGTGGGCACTTGGTAAAAAGAAGCACACAGAGATACAAAATGGTACATGGAGAGGTTATTGAGTTTGGTTCAACACCAAAAACAATTTTATTTTGATTACTAAAATATTTCAAGAAAGTAATGGCTCATACTTTAAATAATAGAATTAGTCATCATCTTTCTAATCTCAGAAGGATTTTCTTGAAGAAAAAAATAGAAAAACCAAGTGAATCCTGTTCCTCATGCTTTGTTTGGTTGTTACTTTGTTTGGTCCCTGGTTGTCTAGATGAATCTAAAGAGCCCATTAAGGGCATTAAAATAGCAAAACAGGATTACTGTATAAGCAATTATCAATTTGATGTAAGCATCCTCAAATCATAGCGAGTGTATGTGTACGTGTGTAGCCTTACATAGCAAAACATATCAAATAGCCATATATATGTGTATCTGTATCTATGCTTGTGTAAACATATAAATATGTGTTTTAAGTAAAAATAAAAATAGAAGAGAGTAAATTCAGCTCTAAATCATACAACGATTGAAAGGCCAAGTGACAAAATTTCCACCAAGAAGCTGGCCTCTGTGACAAGTATGGAAATGGGCACAGCCAGCAGTTCTGAATGAGACAGGCAGAATACATATTCTGTCAGTTTGGGTCTAGGATATCCCCCTTATGCTCATAATTTACAAGCTATTGTGTGGTTTAAAAATAGCAACAACAAAATCTTGGTTCACAGAAAAATCCTGGTTCACAGCTAGTTAATAATTGACTCATTATTAAAAGGTTTAACTATGAATGTGATAGACTTAATCTTAGATCAATGTCAATTTGCTTCCACTCCATATAAATATATTGCTGGGTGTTGCTTACCCTTGTTTTATTTCAATGTCACTGAAATATTAACAGCTTCGGTTTGCAATTGAGACTAATGAGTTGCTTAGGCACCTCCCCCTTTTTTTCCCTATGGCAAGTGGTTCCTGTCTGTCGCCATGTGTCAGCACAAACTTTGGTAAAGTAGACTTTATTCCTTTCTGTAAGCTGGGTCCAGGATGCATGCAGGAGATGGAATTATCACTTTGTTTTCTCAGGGGAAACAATGTCCACATCCTTCCTGTGACCTGTCACATGAATTGCTGGGGTGAAGACAAAGACTCTATCTCCATATGTCAGATGGTGGTAGGCAGTGAAAACTGAAGCGCTTAAGTAGAAAAAGCAACTAAAATTCCTGAATTTTCCAGATAACTGGGGCAATGGTGGCATTTGCTTAAATTATCTAAGTGATGGTCTCAGTTGAATACCTAGGCTTCTTTTCAAACCAATCATAGATAAAAATGAAACTCGGAAAACATGAGAATTTTACCTCTAAGGCTATTCCCAACATTATCCTCAACGTCCCATAAAAAGTATTAAAATAAAGAGACTAGCAATTTAAATTCAACTTAAAAATTTATTTAAAAGCAGCTCTTGACTTACTCTTATTAGGTCAGGTAACACACCATTTAAGTCAAATCAGCGCTCCCTTGGTTCATTAATTATATGTTTTGTATCTATAGGAACAAATGGCTTGTAGTTGCTGATGTGTATTTCATATGATTACATCTCTGCAAAGTGCATTCACATATTGCCTTTTTATTGAAATTACAGGTTCTTCAGTTTAGCAGAGACCAGGACAGCAAACCTTGTCCTGACAGTTTTGAAAAGAAAAGGGAAATGGTATGTCTTATATTTCAATATCCATTTGATAATTAAGGAGAGAGCACTTTAGCACGTTAGTGGCTAAATTAAGCAAACTTTAATAGGTAACTTTTCTTTAAAATATATGTTAAAATTATGGGAATTTTTTTTTTTTTTTGTGGTACGCGGGCCTTTCACTGTTGTGGCCTCTCCCGTTGTGGAGCACAGGCTCTGGATGCACAGGCTCAGTGGTCATGGCTCACGGGCCCAGCCGCTCCACAGCATGTGGGATCTTCCCGGACCGGGGCACGAACCCACATCCCCTGCATCGGCAGGCGGACTCTCAACCACTGCGCCACCAGGGAAGCCTGGGAAATTTTTTAGAGTGCAGAATGTCTACACTTTTTGGAAGGGTAATATTCTTTTCCCTTATCTCTTCCTTTCCCTCCCCTTCAAAACTACTCTACTTTCAACATTGTTCTTACTTCTGCAAACTAAGTGTGAAGAAAATGATGTCCCAACAGCCATTACATTCCTGCACTAATAATACTAAAGAGAACATTTTTTTTATCTACCACACAATCGATTTCAGCCTTTGTCCGTAAACTTTAAATCATTTCATTTACTATAAGTTGTTCTTATACACTTAGTTCTTGTTCAACATTTTTATTTAACCAATTTACTTTCTTTTAAAGGAATTCGATGTAGGCAAGGCTGAAGAAATACGTTCTAATTTCCAGACACTTATCTCAGAAATCAACAATCCCAGCAATGCTTGCATACTTAAAACAGCCAACAGGATCTATGGGGAGAAAACGTATCCATTTCACAATGTAAGTGCAAACATCTTATTTCAAGCTGATGGGGAAGAGTCACATGAGATCAATCAATAAACTCTTTGTACTTTTCTCCAGGGATCCCAGGGACAATCTTAATGTATATGGAGTATGTGGTCAGCATTTCTGATAAACAATCATTTAGTCTGACCAATGTGTCAAGTTGTAAAGGAAACCAATAACATATTTCAAACCAAATCTGGTGATCAGATCTTTAGGCCCAGAATAAAGGGGTACACCCCAGGAACAACCCATGAAGACTCGTAGAAATGTGGTTTATATAATCCCTGGGCCAACATTTGTTTCATGGGAAACAGAGCAAAAGATATAGAATAACTCAATATGGTGAGTCTGAAGGAGCAGAGGGTGGTGTGGTCATAGGAGTGTGGCAGGAGACTGTGTCCTCAAGAGCAAAGTTGACTTTGCGATCAGCTAAGTCACTTCACATCTTGACTTCAGACACTTTAAGAAAGATTCTTAGCATGGAATTGAATCAACTTCTCTTCTGCTCTGATGGTTGAGACACCCACAGTGCAGACCATGAGTTCATCTTCAGTTCAGATGCAAGGGCTCCTCAGAGGAGTCAACTCCAAACCAAGCCAAGCATTTACTTCTTTCATGTTTGTCCATCACATCCTTTGGCACACTTCAGAAGAAAGCCAGAGGACCCAAGCGCCCAGTGGGTAAGGAGTAAGGAAATTGAATAGGGAGAGGGACAGCAACAGGAAAAGTCAAGCTATCTTGTGATGTCAAGCAGTGTTATCCCTGCCCGTACCCAGTGAATTCCGGGGAGCTCAGAACTTGGGCTTTGCTATTACTAAAGGCAAAAAAGCAGCCAAGTGAAGTCTTAAAGGCATTTTTATTACTGGTAGTCTCATGCACTCAGGTTTGATTCATTAGCAGGAGAGATGATTGAGCTGGGTGGGCACTTGGTAAAAAGAAGCACGCAGAGATACAAAATGGTACTCTTCTAAAATATCCACAAGCCCTAGCTGTGCACAGAGAGGTTGATCAGAACCCATGAGTCAAGACAAGGAATAGGTACCTCGAGAATGTTTACGTTTTCTTTTTACTGGATTATAAATTGTACAGAACGTAGACTTCATAATCTCCAAACCACTGCCTGGAAGCTGAATTAACTCAACACTTTTTAACTGCACACAATTCCTCCATAAAGTAATAAACAGAAGGAATGCCACAGCTGTCCCGGGGAATAAATTATGTTTCAAGGCAGGTGCCCTTCTAAGCAGCAACCTTGGTTATAGCCCATTTAGGATGATGGCCACTGAGGGTAGCATCAACAGCCCGAAGGAAGAAGCCTGCTTTTTCCCTTAGAATACCTGACGAAACCTTTGACCGGTCTTGGAAATCGGTTTCCATGGCAGCCCATAGTTTCCCTCAGAAGCCCTCCCCAGGCTCTTGGGTGTTTAGAGTCCATAGACGGCAGCTGCCAGACCCAGGGTTCTTAATCTGGCTCCATCTCTACCACAGAAAGCCCAGTACTCCTTGGCTGGAGTCGCTCCTGGGATTCCTAGAATGGTCCTCCTTTTCATCCCAGCCCCATTTCCCAAGGACGAATAAAAACAGATGAAGATGTGGAGGCTCCAGAGCTGTGGGAGACGGGCCTTCCTTCCATACCTGCCGCTCTGCATGGCTAGTCCGTGCCTAGCTAAGTTTACCCAGGGCGGTGTTTAGTTTCTAACCAAAGCTGGAGTGTGGAAAGATTGAGGGGAGCAATGGGGTGGCAGTTTGCAATTGTCCATCTAGCTGGGGTTTTTTGTTTTTTTTTTTTTTTTGGATAATCTAAATAGAATTAGAATCAATCTAAATATTGATTCTGGAAAAATTCTACAAAAGGAGATTTTACCTATATCTTCCAGAAATATTTACAAGACATGAAAACATACTTTGGCTCAGAGCCACAGTCTGTGAACTTTATGGAAGCTTCTGACCAAATCAGAAAGGAGATCAACTCTTGGGTTGAAAGCCAGACTGAAGGTAAGCCTTCTCCAAGGTACTCAGCAGTGCGCTTTCTCCAAGTATTGCTTTATTATTTTGAATTTGTGTTATGTATAAGTATAGGCGTTCCTTAAATAGAACTGTGGACACATTCTAAACATTCAAAACATTTGTTTTATTCATGCCCATAATTTTTGATTTATAGCTTTTGCAATAAGTCTTATCTAAAACAGATAAGACAACCATTTTACCAAGTAGACAAGAAAATGATCAGATTCCACTAATTCCAAGGAGGACTCCAGGGATAAAAGGCAGAAAAATGCAAAACAGGAATTTTGGAATACTGCTGCACTTGTGGTTTCTTAAGAAAAATAGCTGCTGATGAACAATGAAAATGTGGCAGTAAATGTACTACATAACCTTAAGTGATTTTCAAAATAGGTCATATATTAGCTTAGAGTATGGGCTGAGCTCTTGTAACAAAGAGACCCAAAATACAATATCTTAATAAGATAGAAGTTTATCTCTGACCTAATAGTCACAAGGTAGATAGGCATTCTGTTCCATGAAGGCATCCAGAGACCCGGACTAGTGGGTTAGCTCTGCCATCCTCGAGACATGGCTTTTATATTTGTCTAAGGTGATTCTTACATTTGTCAGTTTTACAGTCAGCAGGAAATAGGGAAAATAAAGCCTCTTTGCTTTTAAGCGGATGCCCTGAAACTTTCACACACCAGTTCCACTCATATCCCAAATTTGGATACATGGCCCGTTTTATGCTCTGGTGACCAACCTGTCCTAGTTTGTAATAAAGGTCTTTAAAATGTAGTTTTTAGCTGGGTAGCCACATGCTACCTAAAAGTTAAGCATTCTATTTCTAAAAAGGGGATAGTAGAGGGATTCTCATAGGCGATTTAGCAGTTTTTCAGTATGATCCTTATTTTAGAAATGAGGAAGCTGAGGCTTTAGAGAAACTGTTACCAAGATCAGATAGTTTAAAGCTTCAGAAATAGGACTGAAATCTGAGTCAGTTTAGCTCTGAAGTCTGAAGTCATTTCAATATTCCACGCTTCCTTTTCAATCGATATGTCTGTTGATGGTCCATTATATCTCACAAAGAAATACCAAAGGTGTAATCGCTAATGAATATTAATGATCAAGCCTTTGCTTTGCAGCAACGAACATGGAATGTTTAGATAATCCCCCTCCCCCCAAACTTGAGAGTTCATTTGTATATTCCTGCCAGATATGCTTGCAGAGGGTCCCACATACTTCAAACTCGACATACTGAAGTCATATTCAGAACAGCTTATCCACACCTTGTCCTCTCCGTGCACTCATTCTCCATCCCGGCGGATGGGTGGCTACCACACACTTGCCCAGATCAGAAGTCCGAGAGATACTCTAAATTCTCCCTTTTCCTTTGCCTCCTCCTGCGTGTTTCTGAGTTCATCTTTCCTTTCCAATCTCTTCCTTCTCTGCTCTCGGCTTTGTCATCATTTATCTGTGTTAATGCAATAATCTGTTTCTCATCTTGCTCCCCTCAAATGCAACCTCCATTCAGCCATCAGAACGACCTCCCTAAAATGTGAATTCGACCAAGTGGGCCACGTACTCAAAATCCATCATGGTGCCCCACATCCTACAGGATGAATTCAAGCTGCCTAAACTGACATAGAAGGTCCAACAGGACCGTGAAGTCTTGTCTGTCTCTCCACTTCAACTCTTGTCATTCTCTGACTCAAAGTTGATACTCAGGAATTCTAAGTGGCACAGAGTCCCTGTGCTACCTCACGACCCCATGCATTTGCTCATGTGTCCCTTCAGTTCAAAACACGGTCCCCTCCCCTGCCACTCCTAGCCCCTTCATGGCCACTGGATAACATCTCAGGAGTTCCCTCAGGCATAATGTCCTCCCCTGGCTCCCAGGCTGAGCTCAGAGCCTTCTTGGTTGCTCCAAAAGCCCCCTGTGGGAACCTTTACCTTGACACTTACCACGTTGTTATTGAAATTAACTGTTGAAGTCCCTGCCTCCCCCACTAAACTCAAGAACACCAAGGGCAGTAATACTATCTTATTTGAGTTTCTGCTTTGAATCACTAACAGATAACAGCCCTGCTCAGGGTAGCTATTCAGAGCAATGTTTATTGAAGTGAACTGAGGAAGTTGGCAGCCCTAAATTCTCAGTTCCTTTTTCACTGGACTAGTGACTCAGAAGCCATGGTGAGGCAAGAGTGACCATTATCCTTAACTTATGCCTGATTTGGATTCATCTAAAAGTAAGTCTGTTTTGAGAACTACAGATTAGCTAGCATTTACAGAAAGGAATTACTTGCACTGTTCCAGTTCACATGAGGACCAAATGTGATTCTATAAGCAAAAGCACATTGTAATATACAACACAAACTCAATGTAGTAGAAGTAGGGGCAAGAATAGTGCTGGAGGGCTTCCCTGCTGGCGCAGTGGTTGAGAGTCCACCTGCCGATGCAGGGGACGCGGGTTCGTGCCCCGGTCCGGGAAGATCCCACATGCCGCGGAGCGGCTAGGCCCGTGAGCCATGGCCGCTGAGCCTGCGCGTCCAGAGCCTGTGTTCTGCAACGGGAGAGGCCACAACAGGGAGAGGCCTGCATACCGCAAAAAAAAAAAAAAAAAAAAATAGTGCTGGAGATGAACTAAATCTCAGCTCTCAAATTCCTACCTAGTGCCCACTCTGTTCTCTGGAAGACAGGTGGGGACCCTACAGACAGGAAGGCGGGGAGCAACTCATCTGCTATCTTTCGCCCCAGCAAAGCCTTTCTGAGCTGAGTGGAGAGTTATTGTCTGACACGGCGTAAGCTCGGTTTGCATAAGGATCCTTGCCGTGCTTCCCCCGCACAGGCGACACACTCGAGGAGCATGACAGGATCCATCTCTCTAGATCAGGGGTCCCCAACCCCCGGGCCTGGGCCTGTTAGGAACCGGCATGCACAGCAAGAGGTGAGTGGCGGGCAGGTGAGCAAAGCTTCATCTGCCACTGCCCGTCGCTCCCCGTCGCTCGCATCACCGCCTGAGCCATCCCCACACCCTGACTCCCAGCCCTGGTCCGTGGAAAAATTGTCTTCCACAAAACCGGTCCTTGGTGCCAAAAACTTTGGGGACTGCTGCTCTAGATTACAGAGCTGTCCGGATCTTCCTGTGATGACAGAAATATGCCATAAATCCTAGGGCTGCCATAACAAATTACCACCAACTGTGTGGTTTAAACCAATAGAAATATATTCTCTCATAGTTCTGGAAGCTGCAAGTCTGAAGTTAAGGTGTTAGCAGGGCCTTGCTCCCTTGGAAAGCTTCAGGGAAGAAACCGCTCCACGCCTGTCTCCTAGTTGCTGATGGTCATTGGCAATCCTTGGCTTGTAGACACATCTCTCCAATCTCTGCCTCTGTTGATACATAACTTTCTTCTTTGTCTCTCCTATGTCTCCATGTTTTCACACTCTGTGTGTCTGTGTCCGAATTTCTGTCCCCTTATAAGAATACCAGTCATTGAATTAGAGCCCACCCTAATCCAGTATGACTTCATTTGAACTTGACTGCATCTGCAAAGACTCTGTTTCAAAATAAGATCACATTCACAGGGACCGGAGGTTAGGATTTAACATATCTTTCTGGATGACACAATTCAGCCCACAAAAGTAATATTCTCACAAAAATTTATAAACTAAATATTATCTTGAGGAAGCATCAGACAAACTTGAACTGAGAATTGAGCATTCTACAAATATTTTTCAAAAGTATCAAGGTCATGAAAGACAAAGAATGAATGAGGAACATGAAAGACAAAGAATGAATGAGGAATGAAAGAAAAAGACTAAAGGGGACTAAAAGGAAATGACAACTAAATGCAACTTGAGCTCTTGGATTGATTTCTGGTCCAGGAAAAAAAGAACTTTATTGGAAAAACAGATGAAATTTAAATAGAATCTGTTAATAATATTCTATTAATACTAACTTCCTGGCTTGGATCATTGGTGGATACAAGATGTTATCATTTAACGGTATTTCATAATCATCATTTTTATGTATGACGTTTCACCGGGATGTAACTACATCATTTGAAATCTGTCCTTTTGCTCTTTTAGGAAAAATCCTGAATCTCCTACCTGATAATGCTGTGGATTCTGCAACCAGAATGGTTCTGGTAAATGCCCTTTACTTTAAAAGAATCTGGGAACATCAATTCTTGGTCCAAAATACCACAGAAAAGCCTTTCAGAATAAACAAGGTAGGAACCTGTTAATAACCAGTATGAATTTTTACACGGCATTGCAAAGGGAATTCTATTTTAAACTTATTCTCTCTGACTATATGCCCCTGTAAACTATGGCTCTTACTAGGGCAGGGATGACTGTGCTAAAAACCCCAGTTCCATCCTACCTGGAAATTCCCCTTTCATTATTTTTTCTCTGAAAATAGACTATTCACATATTTTATTACTCAGTCCTTGCTGCAACTATGGTAGAGTAGGTAAGGTAGTTATTACATTTATTTCTCAGGTTAGAAATGCAGCATGGTTAAATGACTAGAGCCATGCTTAAGTTGAAGGCTTCCAGGACCATAACCCCAAACTCTTCGCTTACTAGTTCTATTCTTGTTCTATTAAGGCAGTACCACCGTGTACCAAACTCTTACCCTTCCATAAGAAAAAGAAATAAAAATTTAAAATCTTATTTCTTTCGTTAACGTTTCCTTCTGTGTTAGGACACAGCACACTTGTTTTTGATGACTTCAGCAACAAGGGAGACTAATGGAAGCTGACAGATACACCTAAGGGCTGGATGTGGCTGGGTCTTGGGACGAGTGGAAACAAGGATTCAAATGTTGTCAGGATTCGTTCTCTATCTTTCCAACTCTGTTTCTCCCATTATTCTTCTCTCAGCCTGAAGTCTAACTTCCTCTGCGGCCCGGTCCACAAAGGCAGAACATGGCTACCCACATCTCCTCTATTCTACAGACCAGTCTGATAGGTCTCATTCCAAATTCCTAGGAAAGGAACCGATTGGCCAAAGATTGTTAACATATTTTGGTCCTGGGGTGGATCACCTCACATAAACAGTGCTGCTGAGGACCTACTGCTGTAACCATATGGTTGTGTGCAATAGGCGGTTTTCAGATAATTGGTGGGGTAAAGATGGGGAAGGAACTGAACATATAACGCAATGGGCTAACTAGAAATGTGCTGGATAGTTACTTGCCTTAATATATTCACCAGGAATTTTCAGATGCAAGTGATAGAAAAGCATTCCAAACTAGCTCCAGTAAAATGGGCATTGTGTTAGCATTAGCTTATGAAACTAAGAGGAACTGGGAAGTCTGGGAGTGGGATCTTTGAATCTCAAACATAATCCATTTTCTCTGCCCCACCCCTGACCCCTCCTTTTTGCCTTCATTCTCTAATACTAAAGATGGAATTTATCCATATGACCAGGGACTATGACAGCCCCATATTCTAGCTTCACAACCCTACTACATAGACAAAGTCTTGGCTGCTAGCTCAAACAGAATGCTCCCAAAGAGGACTCCGGTTGGTGCCATTCATACACTTATCCTTGAGACAATCACTGTATCACAGAGTATCCTGAATGAACAGCCCTGGTCACATGGCCACTACCTTAGCAGAACAGTAGGATTTTGTGCTGGACATTTAGCTCCACATAGAGTGGATAAATAACATATGTCTACAATGTCTGAATTGCAGGGTTTTGCTTTTGTTTCACCATTGGCTTTACTAAAAATTCATAATGTCATGTATCTACCATTACAGTATCATACAGAATACTTTCATTGTCCTAAAAATGCCCTGTGCTCCAAACATTCATCCCTCCCTCTAAATCTCTGGCAACCACTGATCTTTTTACGGTCTTTATAGTTTTGCCTTTTTCAGAATGCCGTAGAAACAGAATTGCATAGTATGTAGCCTTTTCAGACCGTCTTCTTCCACTTAGCGATACGTATTTAAAGCTCCTCCATGCCTTTTTTATGGCTTGATAGATCATTTCACTTTGTTGCAGAATACTATTCCATTGTATGGATGTAGCAGTTTGTTTATCCATTCACCATACTGACGGGCATTTCGGTTGCTTCCAGTTTTTAGCAATTATGATTAAAGCTGTTATAAACATTTGCATGCAAGATTTTGTGTGGACACGTTTTTAACTCATTTTGGTAATTACCCAGGAGCACAGTTGCTGGATCACATGGTAAGACTGTATTTAGCTTTGTAAGAAACCACCGTACTGTCATCCAATATGGCTTCCATTTTGCATTCTCACTGGCTGAGAATGTCAGTTCCACCCTCGCTAGAAGTTTATGTTATCAGTGTTTTGAACTTTTAGCCATTCTATTAGATCTGTAGTAGTGGTATCTTCACTGTTTTAATTTGCAAGTCCCTAAGGACATAAGATTGAACATCTTTTCATATGCTGTAGGTCTGCCTTTGGTGAGGTATCAGTTCAGATCTTTCGCCTGTTTTTAAAATTGGGTTCTTTGCCTTATAACTGTTGAGTTTTAAGAGGTCTTTTCAAATTTTGGATACCAGTCCTTTATCAATTATGTGTTTTGAAACTCTTATCTCCTAGTTTACTGCTTGTCTTTTCATTCTCTTAGTGAATTTCAGTTTTATGATACTAAAATACCCTCACACAAAAACAAAAACCACAAATGTGTGTGTGTGAAATGCACCTTACTCAGTTTCGGAATCATTGGCATTTACATAGTTTGCACAAGACTCTTTTAAGTGTTTGGTAGAATCCAGCTTGCCATGATTTATAGAGGATGCCGTAACAGTGTCAGAGGAAGAAACTCCCACATCATTTATTGATGATGTTATCCAGTAGAACACAGATTTCCAGAAAACAAGGTTTGAATAATTTTATTCCGCATTTAGCAGAGGATCACTAGCTTTGCCAGTGTCCCAGACTACTGGGAACCAATGATGCTAAAGAATTAAGGATTTGGTGGAACACCTCCCCAGTGACTTTGCTACATGTATTCTACAGACTACAAGCAAACCCGTGCAAATGATGTCCATGAAAGAAAAACTTCAAGTATTTTACATAGAAAAGCCACAAGCCATAGGCCTTCAGCTCTTCTATGAGAACCGGGACCTCAGCCTACTCATACTACTGCCGGAAGACATCGGTGGGCTGGATCAGGTAAAGGGGTCTGCCTGTTCATCCCTACCGTCTTTCCTCTCCCCTTTGGTAACAAGTTTATTTCCTAGATCTGTGAGTCTGTGTCTGTTTTGCATATACATTTATTTGTATGGAGAAAAACTTTAAAAAAAGACATCAGTCTGTCTGACACGAAGAGGGTTCTAGTGTTTATCCCTCCGGGGAAAAACATAAAGACATGATCTCCCAGTTCTTTAATTTCTGCAGAGGAAGGCAATCAACGTACCTCGAGCCCTAGGTACTGTATTTTTACATCATTTAAGCTTTACAAAACTTTGTCAGGTTGATATTACTATCCCTCAGGAAGGTTAGGTAATCTATAGACATCTTTAGCATAGGGGAGTCACACAAACAACCACACAAACAACAGATAGAGATATTTATTGTCAGTCACAAAGCTGTGTGGATTGATCATATCAACCTTTCAGTCAATATAGGTCTTTCTTCTCCTTCCGATAGGACTTACCTAATTAATTTTTTAATCACTTGCATTAATCTAGCCTTAGACATATGTTTAAAAACATTAAATGGATTACTTTTTTTTTTTTTTTTGCGGTACGCGGGCCTCTCACTGTTGTGGCCTCTCCCGCTGCGGAACACAGGCTCCGGACGCGCAGGCTCAGCGGCCATGGCTCACGGGCCCAGCCGCTCCGGGGCATGTGGGATTTTCCCGGACCGGGGCACGAATCCGCATCCCCTGCATCGGCAGGCGGACTCTCAACCACTGCGCCACCAGGGAAGCCCCTAAAACATTTTTAAAAAACATTTTTTATCAAGTTAACACTCTTCAGGAGATATAGTCTGTATCAGTGCATCTTCAAGTATTATTTAAGTTGTTCATCTGTTAAACTTCTCTTAAGCCTGACTTTGGTCTGACCACATTTCTGAGCAATTTGCATGTCTAAACTGAACACTAGTTTCTCATGCAACAAGTGTTCTGTCGTTCTTTACACTGCGCCTAATTTCTTGTGTGCCAGATTCTTTAGGTTTCCACCACCCTACTAGTGTGTAGAAAGATTTCTAAATAGTGTCATAAGATTTGTGAAACTGGAGAGGATAGTAGAAATAAGACCAAGTGTGAATACTAAACCATTAGAGTTACACCCTTGAAAGATAAGCCTTTCTTTTTAGAAGTGCAGGTTCCTGACCTGAAGATATTGTCCCTTACTGCACATAATTTACAAATATGTCACTGAGAGCAATACTTGGATCTAGAAAATTCTTAAAGTAGCAAAAGCATGTGCTTTGAAACAGACATGTTATTTAAAAAACCAAACATTGTTTATCATATATATGTATGCATATGTGTATATAATATATATTTATTGTTTAAAAATTTTTAAATATAAAGAAGAGAAAAAGCACCCTCAAAACCACTATTTAAAATATCATTACTCTTGGGACTTCCCTGGTGGTCCAGTGGTTAAGACTCTGCGCTTCCAGTGCAGAGAGCGTGGGTTTGATCCCTGATCGGGGAGCTAAGATCCCACATGCCAAGCAGCGTGGCCAAAAGATTAAGAAAAAAAAAAAAGTCATTACTCTTAAGATTGGAGGATTTTCCTTTCTTTGTTTTTCTTTCCTTATTTTTTCGTAGTTTATAGTTACTAGTTTCATATTGGCGTGATTATATAGACATTTTACCTCAGATTTTGTTTTCAAGGAATTGTCTACTATGTTAATAAAACTAAAGTTTTTTTTGTGCCCTGGCATACAACATGTCCTAGAGTATATGCTTTTGTGTTGACAACACCTAAGTGTATATTTATATTGATGTATTTGCATGTGTAGTTGATGTCTTGCATATTATCATAGAAGTACTTCCATTTCGTATCAAGGTCTAATCTAGAAAACCTATAACCTGAGAACTATTAATCTGCAAAATGATTCTGTCAAGGATGTGTGGAGGATCTCATTATAAACAAAGAATTTCCAAATGTGTGTGTTTTGTTACCTTTGGTAATAGGAGTGACTATAATTCATTTATATAATATCTAAAGGTCTCACTCAACGAATAGTTCTCACTCCACTCTGAAATTACTGACCCTTTCTTCCTTGGCTCCAAACTAGCTGGAAAAAGCCATCACCTATGAGAAGCTGAGTGAGTGGACCAGCGCAGACATGATGGAGTTGTGTGACGTGCAGCTGCATCTTCCCAAGTTCAAGCTGGAAGAGACTTATGATCTCAAGTCAACCCTGAGCAGTATGGGGATGAGCGATGCCTTTAGCCAGAGCAAAGCAGATTTCTCAGGAATGTCTATGGAGAGAAACCTATTTCTGTCCAATGTTTTCCATAAGTCTTTTGTGGAAATAAATGAACAAGGTACAGAGGCCGCAGCTGGTACTGGGAGTGAGGTGAGTTTTCGAATTAAACTCCCCTCCGTTGAATTCAATGCAGACCACCCATTCCTCTTCTTCATCAGGCACAACAAAACCAATAGCATTCTATTTTACGGGAGATTCTGCTCCCCTTAAACCCTGCATCTCTCTCATCAAACAAGAGCATCTTACAGTGTGAAAAATACACATATGATGGAAAAACACAATTATAATAAAAACCAGTTTATAGCCTGGCTCTTTTTAACACATAAATATTAGCAAAATTATCTTGAAATAATATATTCTAGTTATCCTATCATGCCTATATAGCTAGAGAGAATGGCAAATTTAACTTTTTTTTTTTGCTGACATTCAGTTTTATTATTTTTTACATCTTTATTGGAGTATTAATGCTTTACAGTGTTGTGTTAGTTTCTGCTGTATAACAAAGTGAATCAGCTATATGTATACATATAACCCCATATCCCCTCCCTCTTGCATCTTCCTCCCACCCCTCTAGGTTGTCACAAAGCATTGAGCTGAGCTCCCTGTGCTATGCGGCTGCTTCCCACTAGCTATCCATTTTACATTTGGTAGTGTATGTATGTAAATGCTACTCCCTCACTTCATCCCAGCTTCCCTTTCCCCGCCTGTGTCCTCAAGTCCGTTTTCTACGTTTGCGTCTTTATTCCTGCCCTGCCACTAGGTTCATCAGTACGTCTTTTAGATTCCATATATATGTGTTAGCATACGGTATTTTTCTCTTTCCGACTTACTTCACTCTGTATGACAGATACTAGGTCCCTCCACCTCATTACAAATAATTCAATTTTGTTCCTTTTTATGGCTGAGCAATATCCCATTGTATACATATGCCACATCTTCTTTATCCATTCATCTGTCTATGGACATTTAGGTTTAACACATTTTATCTTAATGTGACTTTTATTTACATTTCAGAAATTTGGTTATTCAATTGAATGCCTTAAAATGCTTGAACTACCTGGTCACTATTTTCATTGTCACTTATTTTCACATGCATCATTTAGTGAAGAAAAAAATCTTTACAGAGGTGATATATTGACAAACAAGAATTTTCTCAAGACTATTACTCTGATGGCTCATAAATTACCACTGTAAAATTAAATCCCCCTTTTCTGCTATTTTAAAAATACTTATGTTGACATTAATGGAAAAACTAGTGAAATCCAATGATATCTGGAGTTTAGTTAATAGTAATGTACCAACGTTGGCTTCTTAGTTTTAAAAAAATGTTCCACTGTAATATTAGAAGTTAGCATTACAGGAAACTGTGTCAGAAGTATATGGGAATTCCCTGTTTTATCTTTGTAACTTTCCTGTGAATTTAAAATTATTCCAAAATAAAAATTTTATTGGAAAGAATTACTACGTATGAAAGTTGTCACATTAACATCCTTGCTTTTAAAAATCATAAGCTAGAAGACTAGATTTCCAATTTATATAAATGTGTATTGTCAGTTATAAGAAGATATCCTTAGTAAAACTTTATCTCCATAAAATTGGCTGTGTTTTTCTAATTTCTATTAAAAATGCTCTTACGCAATGGCTCATTGGTAGTCTCATCTACTGTTATTCTAATTTTAGAGACTGAGTCTATCATTCTAGGCTGCTTTTTCCATTTTAATCTACTAAGTGAACGATATGATCTGATATGGATCCAAAATGAATGGTGTATAAACTAGTATAAGAAAATGTATTTTCTGCATCAAATCTTGGTTTGGTATAATAGAATAAAAAAAATGATTCTATGCTTTAGCTCCAAAGATAGGAAATTGTAATATATATGACAATTTATCATATCATTATAAAACACTTTGCCTCTATCCATAATACCTCACATTAAGTAACAATGAAAGAAATCCCCTGTGTCTGTGCTACTAAATTAAAAGTCCTTAAGTGTTATGTATCATGTGGACTCATAAGAAAAGTAGGTGACAAGTGAACGGGGAGCATGGAAAACAAGCCAAGATAAAGGAAGACCAGAGTAACTGTGTGTCAGAGGCTGACAATCAGAAAATATTAAACACAGTATTTTTCAAACAAACAAAAGAGGTAAAAAGGATGATACTAGAAACTGCAGGTTAGTAAGATGCATTCAGGCAGTCATTCATTTAAAAAATGTTTGCTGACCATCTACACTGTATCAGTTGATATTTGGGGCATGAAGACTACACTTTTTTTTTTTTCCAAGGATTTATTGTATTTTATTTATTTATTTTCTCCAAATTTTTTTCTATTTCAGTATCACTCCTTTTCCTCTTCTTTTCTTTATGTTATTATTGTCCTACAACTATACACCTTTATGAATTATAAGCCCATGAACAGTTTCATAATTATTGCTTTATGCAGCTATCTTTTAAATCACATAGAAGGAAAAGTTACTAACAAGGATAAACTTATGCTGTCTTTTATACATATTTACCTACGTAGCTACTCTTACTGGTGCTCTTTGTTTCTTTGTGAGAATTATTGTTACTGGAAGACTACACTTCTGAACAAAAACAGACTCTGGTGTCCAGTCTCTTGGAGTCATGGAGCTTACAAACTGGTGGGAGAAACGAACTCAAAGTGGATGTCAGTGCAAGGAATGATTGCAAAATAAAGTGCAGTCATCTTGGAGACACATGTACCTGTGTGTGCACATGCGTATCAGGCTTTTTCAATAATGAGGCTTAAAGTATTTGCTGATGATATTTGTTTTCCTCGCTTAGTGCAAATGTATATAGCCTATCTTTTTAGGAGATTAACAGACCTTAGAACAATAGATAATAATCACGGTCTGTTGAGAGCTTCCGGGAAGATGGCGGAAGAGTAAGACGCGGAGATCACCTTCCTCCCCACAGATACACCAGAAATACATCTACACGTGGAACAACTCCTACAGAACAGCTACTGAACGCTGGCAGAAGACCTCAGACCTCCCAAAAGGCAAGAAACCCCCCACGTACCTGGGTAGGGCAAAATAAAAAAGAATAAACAGAGACAAAAGGATAGGGACGGGACCTGCACCAGTGGGAAGGAGCCGTTTCCACACACTAGGAGCCCCTTCGCGGGTGGAGACTGCGGGTGGCGGAGGGGGGAGCTTCGGTAACGCGGAGGAGAGCACAGCAACAGGCATGCGGAGGGAAAAGCGGAGAGATTCCCGCAGAGAGGATCGGGGCCGACCGACACTCACCAGGCCGGGAGGCTTGTGTGCTCACTCACCGGGGCGGGCGGGGCTGGGAGCTGAGGTTCGGGCTTCGGTCGGAGCTCCGGGAGAGGACTGGGGTTGGCGGCGTGAACACGGCCTGCAGGGGTTAGTGCGCCATGGCTAGCCGGGAGGGAGTCTGGGGAAAAGTCTGGAGCTGCCAAAGAGGCAAGAGACTTTTTCTTCCCTCTTTGTTTCCTCGTGCGCGAGGAGAGGGGATTAAGAGTGCTGCTTAAAGGAGCTCCAGAGACGGACGCAAGCCGCGGCTAAAAGCGCAGACCCCAGAGACAGGCATGGGAAGCTAAGGCTGCTGCTGCCGCCACCAAGAAGCCTGTGTGCGAGCACAAGTCACTCTCCACACCTCCCCTCCCGGTAGCCTGTGCAGCCCGCCACTACCAGGGTCCCGGGATCCAGGGACGACAACTCCGGGAGAACGCACGGCGCGCCTCAAGCTGGTGCAACGTCATGCCGGCCTCTGCCGCCGCAGGCCCGCCCCGCACTCCGCGCCCCTCCCTCCCCCCCCACCCCACCGGCCTGAGTGAGCCGGAACCCCCGAATCAGCGGCTCCTTTAACCCCGTCCTGTCTGAGCGAAAAACAGACGCCCTCCAGCGACCTACACGCACAGGCGGGGCCAAATCCAAAGCTGAGCCCGGGGAGCTGTGAGAACAAAGAAGAGAAAAGGAAATCCCTCCCAGCAGCCTCAGAAGCAGCGGATTAAAGCTCCACAATCAACTTGATGTACCTGCATCTGTGGAATACCTGAATACACAAGGAATCATCCCAAATTAAGGAGGTGGACTTTGAGAGCAAGATTTATGATTTTTTCCCCTTTTCCTCTTTTTGTGAGTGTGTATGTGTATGCTTCTGTGTGAGATTTTGTCTGTATAGCTTTGCTTCCACCATTTGTCCTAGGGTTCTATCCGTCCGTTGTTTTTTTTCTTTTCCTCTTAATAATTATTTTTTTATTTTAATAACTTTATTATATTTTATCTTACTTTATTTTACTTTATCTTCTTTCTTTCCTTTTTCCTTCCTTCCCTCCTTCCTTCCTTCCTCCCTCCCTCCCTCCCTTCTTTCTTTCTTTCTTTCTACTTCTACTAATTCTTTCTACTTTTTCTCCCTTTTATTCTGAGCCATGTGGATGAAAGGCTCTTGGAGCTGCAGCCAGGAGTCAGTGCTGTGCCTCTGAGGTGGGAGAGCCAACTTCAGGACACTGGTCCACAAGAGACCTCCCAGCTCCACATAATATCAAACGGCGAAAATCTCCCAGAGATCTCCATATCAACACCAGCACCCAGCTTCACTCAACGACCAGCAAGCTACAGTGCTGGACATCCTATGCCAAACAACTAGCAAGACAGGAACACAACCCCACCCATTAGCAGAGAGTCTGCCTAAAATCATAATAAGTCCACAGACACACCAAAACACACCACCACACGTGGACCTTCCCACCAGAAAGACAAGATCCAGCCTCATCCACCAGAACACAGGCACTAGTCCCCTCCACCAGGAAGCCGACACAACCCACTGAACCAACCTTAGCCACTGGGGACAGACACCAAAAACAATGGGAATTACGAACCTGCAGCCTGCAAAAAGGAGACCCCAAACACAGTAAGATAAGCAAAATGAGAAGACAGAAAAACACACAGCAGATGAAGGAGCAAGATAAAAACCCACTAGACCTAACAAATGAAGAGGAAATAGGCAGTCTACCTGAAAAAGAATTCAGAATAATGATAGTAAACATGATCCAAAATCTTGGAAATAGAATACACAAAATGCAAGAAACATTTAACAAGGACCTAGAAGAACTAAAGATGAAACAAACAATGATGAACAACACAATAAATGAAATTAAAAATACCCTAGATGGGATCAATAGCAGAATAACTGAGGCAGAAGAACGGATAAGTGACCTGGAAGATAAAATACTGGAAATAACTACTGCAGAGCAGAATAAAGAAAAAAGAATGAAAAGAACTGAGGACAGTCTCAGAGACCTCTGGGACAACATTAAATGCACTAACATTTGAATTATAGGGGTTCCAGAAGAAGAAGAGAAAAAGAAAGGGACTGAGAAAATATTTGAAGAGATTATAGTTGAAAACTTCCCTAATATGGGAAAGGAAATAGTTAATCAAGTCCAGGAAGCACAGAGAGCCCCATACAGGATAAATCCAAGGAGAAATACACCAAAATACATATTAATCAAACTGTCAAAAATTAAATACAAAGAAAACATATTAAAAGCAGCAAGGGAAAAACAACAACTAACACACAAGGGAATCCCCATAAGGTTAACTGCTGATCTTTCAGCAGAAACTCTGCAAGCCAGAAGGGACTGGCAGGACATAGTTGAAGTGATGAAGGAGAAAAACCTGCAACCAAGATTACTCTACCCAGCAAGGATCTCATTCAGATTTGATGGAGAAATTAAAACCTTTACAGACAAGCAAAAGCTGAGAGAGTTCAGCATCACCAAACCAGCTTTACAACAACTGCTAAAGGAACTTCTCTAGGCAAGAAACACAAGAGAAGGAAAAGACCTACAATAACGAACCCAAAACAATTAAGAAAATGGGAATAGGAACATACATATTGATAATTACCTTAAATGTAAATGGACTAAATGCTCCCACCAAAAGACACAGATTGGCTGAATGGATACAAAAACAAGACCCATATATTTGCTGTCCACAAGAGACCCACTTCAGACCTAGAGACACATACAGACTGAAAGTAAGGGGATGGAAAAAGACATTTCATGCAAATGGAAACCAAAAGAAAGCTGGAGTAGCAATTCTCATATCAGACAAAATAGACTTTAAAATAAAGACTATTAGAAGAGACAAAGAAGGACACTACATAATGATCAAGGGATGAATCCAAGAAGAAGATATAACAATTGTAAATATTTATGCACCCAACACAGAAGCACCTCAATACATAAGGCAAATACTAACAGCCATAAAAGGGGAAATCGACAGTAACACATTCATAGTAGGGGACTTTAACACCCTACTTTCACCAATGGACAGATCATCCAAAATGAAAATAAATAAGGAAACACAAGCTTTAAATGATACATTAAATAAGATGGACTTAATTGATATTTATAGGACATTCCATCCAAAAACAACAGAATACACATTTTTCTCAAGTGCTCATGGAACATTCTCTAGGATAGATCATATCTTGGGTCACAAATCAAGCCTTGGTAAATTTAAGAAAATTGAAATTGTATCAAGTATCTTTTCCGACCAAAACGCTATGAGACTAGATATCAATTACAGGAAAAGATCTGTAAAAACTACAAACACATGGAGGCTAAACAACACACTACTTAATAACGAAGTGATCACTGAAGAAATCGAAAAATACCTAGAAACAAATGATAATGGAGACATGACGACCCAAAATCTATGGGATGCAGCAAAAGCAGTTCTAAGAGGGAAGTTTATAGCAATACAATCCTACCTTAACAAACAGGAAACATCTTGAATAAACAACCTAACCTTGCACCTAAAGCAATTAGAGAAAGAACAAAAAAACCCCAAAGTTAGCAGATGGAAAGAAATCATAAAAATCAGATCAGAAATATATGAAAAAGAAATGAAGGAAATGATAGCAAAGATCAGTAAGACTAAAAGCTGGTTCTTTGAGAGATAAACAAAAATTGATAAACCATTAGCCAGCTCATCAAGAAAAAAAGGGAGAAGACTCAAATCCATAGAATTAGAAATGAAAAAGGAGAAGTAACAACTGACACTGCAGAAATAAAAAAAGATTATGAAAGGTTACTACAAGCAACTCTATGCCAATAAAATGGACAACTTGGAAGAAATGGACAAATTCTTAGATACGCACAACCTGCCAAGACTGAATTAGGAAGAAATAGAAAATATGAACAGACCAATCACAAGCACTGAAATTGAAACTGTGATTAAAACTCTTCCAACAAACAAAAGCCCAGGACCAGATGGCTTCACAGGCGAATTCTATCAAACATTTACAGAAGAGCTAACACCTATCCTTCTCAAACTCTTCCAAAATATAGCAGAGGGAGGAACACTCCCAAACTCATTCTACGAGGCCACCATCACCCTGATACCAAAACCAGACAAGGATGTCACAAAGAAAGAAAACTACAGGTCAATATCACTGATGAACATAGATGCAAAAATCCTCAACAAAATACTAGCAAACAGAATCCAACAGCACATTAAACGGATCATACACCATGATCAAGTGGGGTTTATTCCAGGAATGCAAGGATTCTTCAATATACACAAATCAATCAACGTGATACACCATATTAACAAATTGAAGGAGAAAAACCATATGATCATCTCAATAGATGCAGAGAAAGCTTTTGACAAAATTATACAACCATTTATGATAAAAACCCTGAAGAAAGTAGGCATAGAGGGAACTTTCCTCAACATAATAAAGACCATATATGACAAACCCACAGCCAACATCAACTTCAATGGTGAAAACCTGAAAGCATTTCCACTAAGATCAGGAACAAAACAAGGTTGCCCATTCTCACCACTCTTATTCAACGTAGTTTTGGAAGTTTTAGCCACAGCAATCAGAGAAAAAAAGGAAATAAAAGGAATCCAAATCGGAAAAGAAGAAGTAAAGCTGTCACTGTTTGCAGATGACATGATACTATACGTAGACAATCCTAAAGATGCTACCAGAAAACTACTAGAGCTAATCAATGAATCTGGTAAAGTAGCAGGATACAAAATTAATGCACAGAAATCTCTGGCATTCCTATACACTAATGATGAAAAATCTGAAAGTGAAATGAAGGAAACACTCCCATTTACCATTGCAACAAAAAGAATAAAATACCGAGGAATAAACCTAACTAAGGAGACAAAAGACCTGTATGCAGAAAATTATAAGACACTGATGAAAGAAATTAAAGATGATACAAATAGATGGAGAGATATACCATGTTCTTGGATTGGAAGAATCAACATTGTGAAAATGACTATACTACCCAAGGCAATCTACAGATTCAATGCAATCCCTATCAAACTACCACTGGCATTTTGCACAGAACTAGAACAAAAAATTTCACAATTTGTATGGAAACACAAAAGACCCCGAATAGCCAAAGCAATATTGAGAATGAAAAACGGAGCTGGAGGAATCAGGCTCCCTGACTTCAGACTATACTACAAAGCTACAGTAATCAAGACAGTATGGTACTGGCACAAAAACAGAAAGATAGATCAATGGAACAGGATAGAAAGCCCAGAGATAAACCCACGCACATATGGTCACCTTATCTTTGATAAAGGAGGCAGGAATGTACAGTGGAGAAAAGACAGCCTCTTCAATAAATGGTGCTGGGAAAACTGGACAGGTACATGTAAAAGTATGAGATTAGATCACTCCCTAACACCATACACAAAAATAGACTCAAAATGGAATAAAGACCTAAATGTAAGGCCAGAAACTATCAAACTCTTAGAGGAAAACATAGGCAGAACACTCTATGACATAAATCACAGCAAGATCCTTTTTGACCCACCTCCTAGAGAAATCGAAATAAAAACAAAAATAAACAAATGGGACCTAATGAAACTTCAAAGCTTTTGCACAGCAAAGGAAACCATAAACAGGACCAAAAGACAACCCTCAGAATGGGAGAAAATATTTGCAAATGAAGCAACTGAAAAAGGATTAATCTCCAAAATTTACAAGCAGCTCATGCAGCTCAATAACAAAATAACAACCCAATCCAGAAATGGGCAGAAGACCTAAATAGACATTTCTCCAAAGAAGATATACAGACTGCCAACAAACACATGAAAGAATGCTCAACATCATTAATCATTAGAGAAATGCAAGTCAAAACTACAATGAGATATCATCTCACACCAGTCAGAATGGCCATCATCAAAAAATCTAGAAACAATAAATGCTGGAGAGGGTGTGGAGAAAAGGGAACCCTCTTGCACTGTTGGTGGGAATGTAAATTGATACAGCCACTGTTGAAGAACAGTATGGAGGTTTTTAAAAAAACTACAAATAGAACTACCATATGACCCAGCAATCCCACTACTGGGCATATACCCTGAGAAAACCATAATTCAAAAAGTGTCAATTACCAAAATGTTCATTGCAGCTCTATTTACAATAGCCAGGACATGGAAACAACCTAAGTGTCCATCATCAGATGAATGGATAAAGAAGATGTGGCACATATATACAATGGAATATTACTCAGCCATAAAAAGAAATGAAATTGAGCTATTTGTAATGAGGTGGGTAGACCCAGAGTCTGTCATACAGAGTGAAGTAAGTCAGGAAGAGAAAGACAAATACCGTATGCTAACACATATATATGGAATTTAAGCAAAAAAATGTCATGAAGAACCTAGGGGTAAGACAGGAATAAAGACACAGACCTACTAGAGAATGGACTTGAGGATATGGGGAGGGGAAAGGGTAAACTGGGACGAAGTGAGAGAGAGGCATGGACATATATACACTACCAATTGTCAAATAGATAGCTAGTGGGAAGCAGCCGCATAGCACAGGGAGATCAGCTCGGTGCTTTGTGACCACCTGGAGGGGTGGGATAGGGAGGGTAGGAGGGAGGGAGACGCAAGAGGGAAGAGATATGGGAACATATGTGTATGTATAACTGATTCACTTTGTTATAAAGCAGAAACTAACCCACCATTGTAAAGCAATTATACTCCAATAAAGATGTAAAAAAAAATAATAATCACGGTCTGTTAATCTCCTTTGTTGCCAGGAAAAACAAAACTATCAAAAAAAACTTGACTGTGAATGGAAGGATGGAAAAGCAGGGTAGTAGCTACAGAGTATAGAAGTAAGGAAGTTGTGGGGCTTTGTGTTTATTTGTTTGTGTTAATATGGGAGAGACTGAGTATATTTATGAGATAAGAAGACTCCAAAGAAGTAAAAGAGATAAAGTTACAGGAGATGACTAATGGAACCATGTCCTAGAGAAGAAAGAAGTCTACTTTCCTTGAAACAGAAGGGGTAGAGATATGGTAGGCCCAGTGAAGGGGACCACGGGCCACCCCTCCATTATTGGGAGTAAAGAGGAAAGATACTCCCTTTGCCACTATCTGTCAGAGACCAGGGGAACTAATCCCTATATGATCTTTATCCCATTCATGTTTAGTTAATGATGTGTCAGGGCTGTGGTTCCTTTAAGCTTTTCCAGAGTAGGAACTCTGACCCAGTGTAAACCTGAGATGGCAAGGATACTCGTCAGAATTGTTCTGTGATGCTCTAGACTGGGGGGTCTCCATTTATCTCTGACTCCTAATTAGCCTTCTCAGTTCCCCTCTAGAAGCGGAACTGCACAGACTTTTGGGTCAGGGATAGTTACTTGGATTTGAACTTCAACTTGGCTCTTTGAACCTGTGCACAGGCACTAGACCCACTGTTTTATAATGCAGAGGCTTGAGAGTTGCGTCCTCACGTGTCTTCTGTGGGCAAGGTATTGCAAAGGATGCATGCTACCAGATGATATTACTGTGATTAAAAACAACAACCTAGAACATTAAAAAGTAGAACTTTTACAATATTTTTTAATAAGCAGTGTAGCAACCATTGATAACTTTTGAAAAACAATGAGGCTTGCTTATTATTTCATACCAAAGTACTTTAAAAAAGAGGTTAATTACCTACATATTTTTTTTAAAGTCTGGTGCTCCAAATGTGGTGAACTTTTCTGTGATCCTAAGTGGCTAATTAGTAGTACAAAATTTAGCAAGTATTCTTCAAAATAAATAGTCGATTGCCTTTAGGTAAAGGTACATCTTACCTATGAATGAGAAATCAACTGCTTTTGAAAGAGTGTAGACTGATTATTTTGAGATCATCTATAGGGATATTTTCCATTATATGATTTTATTGCTAAAAAGATATTAACAATTTCATATTTGGGCACTTAAAAACTTGGAAACATAATTTTCTAAACTTCATTAAAATCTTAGAAAGAGAAAAGATTTGGTGGGCTTCAAACTGTCAAAAATATTTAAAATATGATGGTTTAAAAATTTTGGTTTGCAAGAACAAATGATTTTCAAGAGGATAAAGAGATTTTTACCAGTTAGATTTTAACCAGAAATCTTTGCATAATTAGTATGTGGATGAAAATCAAATGTCAGTGTTTAGTAAGTGCAACTAATGATGGCTTTATTCCATTTTTAAATCAACCCATTTCCTGAGAAGCCTTTTCTTATGATAGCTATCAATCCAAGTTTAGAAATAAACTGAACTCAAACCAGGTCTTCAAATTACTGTATTTCAAAGCTTTAAACTAAGATTAAAACAGGCAAACATATATTCAATTACATTGATCTCATTAAATTTTAAAATAATTTTGGTAAGCACAAAAATGTACTTCTAATAAAAGTGTTTTTATCTTAAAATTTTTTGTTTACGTGTTTTATAGCGTGCATAATATATTAGTATTTAGCATAAAGCACATGTAAATTCGATAGTGGAGACGCGTGCTTAAAAATTGTTTTGATGGGACGTCCTACCAAATCAGTTTGGAAACCACTGGCTTTAGGAAGCTTTAACCTCTGGTTTTGCTTTTAGTTAATTTTCAAAGTGGAATTCCGATTCTGAAGCTGCTCTTGCGTACACGCGTACTAACCCAGGAAAACAAACCAATGCCCCAATTGGCTAAGTCTTCCCCAAACACCCTCAGGGGACGGGTTACTTGCCTCCCCCGCCAAGCCGTCTGCTCTCAGGCGGCGGCAGGAGGGTGCGCGCGAGCCTCAGCCTCCGCCCGGAAGTCCAGCCTGGGAGTGAGGAGTCAGAGACTGCACAGGGCAGCGCCATCTGCCGGTGCTCTGAGTCACCGCCGGAAGCCGGCCCGAAAGCAAAACGGACGTGAAGCATCCACCAAGCTGGAATAGCAGCGGCCGCAGCACCAGCGGGAATCTCCCAGGTACCAGGGCTGGGAGGGCTCCCGAGCCCTCAGGTTCCCACGGCGGCCGCCTCTAGCCTAGAGTTCCTGCGGAGAGAGGAAGGGAGGAAGGGGGCAGACGCAGGGGTTGGGAAAGGAGGAGGAGAGGACTAGGGGAACGACGGCAGGAGGTATCCGGGCAGGAGAGCTGCGGGGCTGGGGTCGCCCTGGCCCCTGCCATACCCTGGGTCCCCGGCCCGCTTGGTCTGGGGCTAGAAAGTGAGTCTCCAAGGACCGGGCTCCGAGACCCGAGCACAGGCGCGCGGTGGGCTGAGCCGCCCTGGGTCAGAGGGTGGTCTCCGGAGTGGAAGGGCCAAGCGGCCTGCCGCCGCCGCTGCGCTGCGATTTGCTGGCAGTGCGGGCGTGGCCGGGAACCCGAGCCTGGGCGGCGGTTCCCGGACATGGATGGGCGGGAGCTTTGGAGAGAGTGAGTGGGAGGACCGCAGGGTCAGCAGGAAGACTGTGGCGCCCACTGCCTCCCCGCCCGGAGTTTGCATGGAGCCTTGGGCAAGTTCGCAGAGGTGCTGGGTCAATGCCACCTACAGCACAAGTCCCTGTCCCCTCTGCGATCCAGCTTATTGCGCGTACCTCCCCTCCCCTCCTCTTGTTCTCCTCCACTTCCTCCAACTTCTCATTCTTCTTCTTCTTCTTCTTCTCCCTCCCTCCCTCCCCTCCCTCCCTCCCTCCCCTCCCTCCCTCCCTCCCTCCCTCCCCTCCTCTCCCTCCCTCCCCCTCCCCTCCCTCCCTCCCCTCCCCTTCCTCCCAGTCACCCAGCCTGACAGTTCCATCTTCTAGTCTTTAGTGCAGAAATTTCCTCTGTATTAGGCAGTTCCTGGTCTATGGCAGTGGTCTACCGGCAGGGTCTACAGCCTTTTTACCCACCAAATGGTGAGACGCAATATTTTTCTAAAACTTAGGTATAGCATTTGTTTGAAAACCGTTTCTGGCTTTCCAGACCATAGCTCAAGTCCAAACCTTTAAACCTGGCGTGAGGGGCCCCTCCTGCCTCACGCATCAGTTCTCTCACAGGAGACACACCCACCCAGGGCCCTGGGCCCCCGCACAAACCATGGCCTTCCTCTACATTCTTTGTACCTGCCTATCCCGCAGCCACAGCCCTAACATTCACCTCCCTCTTTCACCACCTTCAGGAGCTCCTGCCCAGTCCTGTTTCCCTTCTCCTGAACTCCTAAAGCGAATTCATTCTGCTTTACTGTGGGCTTCCTTAGCACTTTGTTGGTTTTCTTGGTATGGAGTGCACAGCCAGCTGGAAACCATGCATTCATGCATGTGTATCTCCCCAAGGGTGGGAGCTCCCAGTCAGGAATTATGGCATTTGTTTTTTTTTTTTTTCTTCAAAATCATATAAGGACAATTGGACATAGTGCTCTTTGAACAGATTCACTTTGGGATGAGAGTATGGGATGGGGGAGTGGAGCAGGGAGATGACAGGCATTCAAGGCCCCCAGGAGAGAATGATGCTGAGTACAGTCGGCCCTCCCCTCTATCACTGGTTCTGCACTTGCGCATTCAACCAGAAGCAGATGGAAAGTATTTGAAAAAAATTCTAGAAAGTTCCAAAAAGGAAAACTTGAATTTGCACCCTCTGGCAACTATTTATGTAGCATTTACATTGTATTAGGGATTGTAAGTAATCTAGAGCTGGTTTAAAGTATACAAGAGGATGTGTGTAGGTTATGAGCAAATACTATACCATTTTATATAAGGGACTTGAGCATCCTTGGATTTTGGTATCCACGGGGGTCCTGAAACCAATCCCCCATGGATACCGAGGGACAACTACTTGGAAGCAGAAGGCTTGCTTTTGTGGCTGAATCTGTCAGTTTTTTCTGAGACCTGAGGACAGTATTTAATTGTTCTGACCTTGTTTGTTCACCTGTAAAAGGAAAACGAGTTTAATGCCAATCCATTTTACTGGCTGGAAATAAAATCTTTTCACTGGTGTGAGCTGGGGCGCATCTGAGAGGTGCACTGGTGTGTGTGTGCGACGGTGTGTCAGTGCTGGGGGTGAGATGCTGATAGGAAGTACTCTGCGGCTGACCAGCTCCTGGATATTGAAAAGGAATGGAGGTGAGGAAATGAGATGAAGAAAGAGGCAATATGGAAGAAACCAGGAGTAGACATTTACAATTAAGAGCAGTTACAATGTAAAGAGGAAATGGATGTGATATTCCAGTTCATTCCTTTGCCTTTTCAGATTGGACAACTACACACACACACACACACTCACACTCATTAGCCCAAGCTTATGTCTGCTTCACCCTGGTTCCTGTAAAACAGAGAACGTTGCCCGCCATCCAGTTCTACAAGGATCAAGTCGTTAGCCATTGCAGTCACTGACCTACAGTGCACGCTGAAAGGAATTCGGGATGAAAAACAGGATGAGACACTCTGTGCTTTGGGAAAACAGCCTCCTTAGAGAGAGGTATCGCAGGAAAAAATTTTAATGAACCCAGATTCTTGCACTTCTCCTACGTAGGAAAGCACTAAAATCACTAACTGAGACATCTGGTCCTCGTGACTAGCAGTAACCCTTTACTGATATGTATGTCTGACTGCGCGCATCCCCTGAAATCTTGCTTCTCCCCCTACCTCCTCAGAGCTCTCTGAGAGGCTGTCTCCCAGCCTACAGTCCTCAGTAAGACCCCCGAATAAAACTTAGCTCACGACTTAATCTCCCATTGTGCATTTTTTATTTCAGTCCACAGGTCAAAACTCTTATGCTCATGTAAGATCAAATCCAAATTTATTCCTGTCTTTCATCTCCAGTTTACCGGATTCTTTCCTTCTTTGAGTCTCTTTGGCGCCACCTTCTGGTAGGCGCAGTGCTATCAAGTTTGAATATCCCTCCTGGCTCCTAGGTTTTTATTTTCCGAAACATCCTCAAGTGTAAGGTGAGGAAATGTGGGGTGAGAAGTGGCCTGGAGGCAGGCTGAGGCTTGCTCTGCGGTGGGACTTGCCCACTGCAGACACATCAGTCTTCTGACCCTTGCAGCCCTCGGGTTCAAGCCCTTCAGCTGACGGCTCTGGAGGGACTTATTGAAGTGAGGGCAGTGAGGAACTTAACACTGTGTCCTCTATTAAATGACCTATTAAGTATAGAGCACTGTTTTCATACTGTGCCATTGTTGTATTTTCTTGGTTGACGTTTTTTTTTTTTTGCGGTACGCGGGCCTCTCACCTCTGCGGCCTCTCCCGCTGCGGAGCACAGGCTCCGGACGCGCAGGCTCAGGGGCCATGGCTCACGAGCCCAGCCGTTCCGCGGCATGTGGGATCCTCCCGGACCAGGGCACGAACCCGTGTCCCGTGCATCGGCAGGCGGACTCTCAACCACTGCACCACCAGGGAAGCCCCTGGTTGACGTTTTAATACATTCTTTTTCAAACTTTAAAGAATGTGCACTGGTTTGGGCTTTTATATTTAGAGTGTGAACTTCACACCGTTTCTTTTTTTTTTTTCCCACCACCCTTTTTTTTTCTTTTAAACCAGAGACGTCTCCTCTTGAAAAAAATATCTTAGGATGAAGCTTCAAAGGAACCATTCAACAGTGAAGAGGCTCCAGTTAAAACAGTTGTGTTCCCCACCCACTTTCCCCTCCTGCCCTTGAGGCCCAGAAGACCCACCCGCTCCAAGTCTAAATGAAATATACTTTCAAGACTGCTGCAGGAGGCCCTTCTAGTCCACTGGGGTGCTGAAAGAAGAAGGACCAGGGAATGGCCCATCTGTTTATAAAAATGAGCGCATGCATGATGACCCTTATCTCTAGGTGGAGTTTCCAGTACTTTTCTTGTTTGCTAATTTTCCAAATTGGAACATATTTTTCTGTGTAGCTTTACAATTTTTGAGTTACAAATATACATACCAATTGAAAAAAAGATAGCATAATAGAAAAAATAGCTTATAGCATCATGGGATTATGGGTGATGATTTGTGCTTTTATTTTCCAAAATGTTTTCAACTGTAACAGCAGAGAGATTCAGGGAAAACAAGATGAGCTGATAAACTTTAGTAATTTACTGACTAGCAGCCCAGGTTTCTAGAAGGTTTAATAGAAATAAATGCAGCATTTATAAGATTTTTCTAAAAGTATAAAAATTAATATGCTGCAAAAGCTTTTCACAACTTGCAGCAAGGTGCCTGCTGCGATTTTGCTCCCACCGTCCCACGGAGACGATCTTCCTTGACAATTACATTTTAAAGGGATGGCTGCTAGGGACTTGAGAAGGATTGTCTTGGGCTGTAGAATAGGAAAGAGGCTTTTCAAAATGTTTACATCTCAAAGGAGCAGAGGAAGAACTTATGATGACAAATTGCCTAAAGTAAGTGCTCTAAGGAAAGAGAGGTCAGGCACCAGAGGCAGGAAGAAGCTTGTCTAAAGTTTAGTCAAGCTGGTGGGGAAAGTGAAGCCTGGATCCAGAATTAGTGCCTGATTCAAAGTGTGCATCTGATGACTGGAGATTTGGGCTTCATGTTCTACCTCCATGCCCAGGGGCTCCCTTCACAGCTTCCAGCCCAGTTTCAACAGCTCCCGTGGAAAATGGTGTATTGTTTTCGAGTCCTTCTGATTTAAAGTAAATTTCGTGTCTTCCCAGGAGCCCACATTTTAGGGCAGACCATCCCAGAAAAACCCTCCAAAATCTGTTGAAATCCATCCAGCTGTTTTCATGGGACATCATGACAGAAATGTCATTTTTATTTATAGTATATTATAATTCATAGAACATTGCTTATAAATTATGCCAGAGACAGCAAACTGAAGAACTATTAGTAATAGGGGGATTTATCTTACAGTTCTGGAGGTCGGAAGTCCGTAAGATATTGGCAGAGCTACATTTTAAGTCTGGAGGCTCTAGGGCAGAGTCCGTTCCCTTGCCTTGTGCAGCTCCCAGAGGCTGCCTGCGTTCTGTGTCTCCACACCATCCTGACCTTTGCGTCCATCCTCACTTCTCCTTCTCTGGCTCTGACCCTCCTGCCTTCCTCTTATAAGAAGCCTGTGATTACACTGAACCCACCTGATGATCCAGGTGACTCCATCTCAAGATCCTTAGTTCAGTCACATCCACCAAGTCCTTATTGCCATGTAAGATAACATCGTCACAGGTTTTGGAGATTCAACATGGATGTTTGGGGATGCAGTCATTCTGCTGACCATACCCAGTGTCCACAGACTGGGGTGGAGGTGTGACTAGTGACTAGTGCGCAGTGGCTAGTGGAGGGCATGGCTAATGTGCTTCTGTGTTGTGCTTTGGGTACAGACCTTCACTGATGGATGATCTCTGTGAAGCAAATGGCACTTTTGCTATCAACTTATTAAAACTGCTGGGTGAAAAGGACAACCTGCGAAACGTGTTCTTCTCTCCCCTGAGCCTCTCCTCTGCCCTGACCATGGTCTTAATGGGGGCCAAAGGAAACACTGCGGCGCAGATGTCCCAGGTATGCGTGCCCACCACAAAGGAAGACCAAGGGTGGGCTTCCTCTGTGCTTTCATAGAGCTGGTCTGTTCATCCTTCACTCCAGCTGATGGAAGCCAGTGAGGCTGGGAGGTGGGAGGGGCACCGTGGTGGAGAGAAAGCAGACATGGGTAGAAAGGTGAATTGTGTAAGATGGAATCTCCTGCTAGTTTTCATGGGAGAAATCAAGTCACTACGTTATTTCCTGCATCTTTGATAAGAAAGGTGAACTAAAATTCTGTTCCACAAAAAGGCCAAGAATTTCCACTTTGTTCTATTTTAAACTTTTGCTAACATTGTATTTCAAATTGAAATGCAACTGTGTAAATGAACCTTTTTGTTAAATCGGTTGTTTCTAGTGTACAATTATGCATAAATGGAAGACGAATGCAACACAAATGAGGACTTACATCTTCTGGAGTTTTTTAGAGGGAATATATTATCTGATTGATCTGAAATGGGTTATATGTGCCCTTAGCTACCAATGAAGTGGTGGATATTACTTTAGGAAAGTAGACCTTCCCCTATTTATGTCTTAGTTTCTTTGACTGTCTGGTGAATGTATCCCAGAAAACTGTCATATACACATCACGTTCCCACTAATAGTGGGGTGCGCAGACACCCCCCAGAAGCGTGTCCACGGCCACAGTTGAATCCCTGGTGGCTCTTTCTTCCAGCTTCCTGGAGGAATGAGGCTTTGGACTGGGGTTGTTGGGAGACAAGGGAACAGCCTTGATTCTCACTCTGACCTGACATTTAAGTCACAGTCTGGTCTGGAGGACTTCTGTGGAATTGCTAATGAAACATTTCTGCTCATCTTGTCTTCTGTGGGTCATTCCCGCTACCTGTTTGTTCTGTTCTGTCTCCCTCCTGAGTTATTACGTGCTGTCTTCCTGGCATAGATAAATCTGCTAGAGCAGGGCTTTCCACCTGGGGGCGATTTTTCCTCCTTGGAACAGTTGACAAAGTCTGGACAGAGTTGGTGGTCATAACCAAGAGGTGCTACTGACATCTAGTGAGCAGAGGCCAAAAATGCAGCTAAATATCCTAGGATGTGCAGGATAGCCTCCCAACAAAGTATGTGGCCCCAAAAGTCTATACTGCCAGGTTGAGGAACCCTGTGCTAGACGGTTAAACAAAACTCATTTTAAAATAGGATTCTCGGTGATTTTCAGTGTAGAAATTTGTTTGGAAATAGCTGTTTGGGGGAGAAATGGCATGTCAAAAGTTGCCGTTCTCGTCTTCTATTACCAGGCACTTTGTTTGAACAAAGGTGGAGATATTCACCAAGGATTCCAGTCACTTCTCATGGAATTGAACAAATCTGGCCCTCAGTACTTGCTCAGAACTGCCAACAGACTCTTTGGGGAAAAGACATGTGATTTCCTGCCAGTAAGTAGTGTTCGCACACTGATGAAAAAGAAATTGAAAATAATACAGAAACTACAGAAGAGCAGAGATAAAGTGTAACTCTGCTGCCTTAAAAATGTGCTTTGGGCTTCCCTGGTGGCACAGTGGTTGAGAGTCCGCCTGCCGATGCAGGGGACGCGGGTTCGTGCCCCGGTCTGGGAAGATCCCACATGCCGCGGAGCGGCTGGGCCCGTGAGCCATGGCCGCTGAGCCTGCGTGTCCGGAGCCTGTGCTCCGCAACAGGAGAGGCCACAACAGTGAGAGGCCCATGTACCACAAAAAAAAAAAAAAAAAAAAAGTGTTTAGAATTATATTTTGTAAATGTAATTTTGAATTTTATGATTGCTTCTGAATTGTGTCCTTTGAAAAAGTATTGTCTCTGATATATCTTCCCAGATGTCAATTTCAATTTGTCCATCTTCCTGCACCCAGACCTGCCTCTCCCCCTTGATCCCCTTCTCAGTGACCACATCACTCTCGCCATCCCCTGGTCTCATCTCTGATTGTTGGGCTGTTTCTGTGGAGCTGGCCTCGCAAAGTCTCTTAAATTTGTCCCGTCTTCTGAATCACCACCGCCATTGCCTGGGTCCAGACTCTCACATCTTCTACACTATTACTTTAATTGTTTCCTAATGGGTCTCTCCAAATTCAGCCTAGTCTTTTCACACTACTGACAGAATAATCTTTCTAAAATTAAAATCTGTTCATAAAAAATAAGGTTTTGAACCTGGGTAGTTCCTATTTACTGCAACATATAATTCCAAAGTTCCCTAGTCCAGTAAAAGCCTGCCATTGTTCAATAAGTGAAGTCCAAAAAATTATGCCACATAATATGCAGAGTGATGCTATCTTAAGATTAATGAAATGATCAGGACAAGTCCGGCCATCTTATTGGCCAGCACTTCCAAGGGTTATTTTGTTAGACTCAGATATAATCGTGTTCTAGCTGCTGTTGGGTGCTACCCTGTGGAGGTTGCCTGCTCTGGGCTTAAATATTATTGGAGATGATTCTGGATCCCTCAGCTAGTTAGGTTTTCTAGGATAAGCACTAGTGATTCCAGGAATCTCCTGGTTAATTGATATTCATTTTTGAATATCAGACTGACCTTTGAATACTGTAATTGGGGAATACTGGGGACACAGGGAACTATTCTCCAGTTTTCTTGGTTGCTTGGGTCCTTCTTCTCTCTACATCTTCTTTCTTCTGTAGAAGCTAAAATGTTTGAGAACAGGAGATGGGCGGAGGATGGGAGCCCATTGCCAGGCACATTATATCAGAAAACAAGTTTTCATGAGGTGAGTTATCCTTGGGTTTTAATGTATTGCATATAACAACCTTCTTGATTTTATCCCAACTTATATTCCATGGCTCATCCCTTGTCACTGTTTTCCCTAATACCCTACACACACACACACACACACACACACACACACACACACACACACACAATGATTCCACTCCTGGAGGACCTGTAAGATTTGTTGATAATCTAGTTCTACAATGGAGCCTCCCAGGCATTTCCTAAGGATGTTTCGGACACTGTGGTTGGTGCTGATGATACAAAAATGAGTAAAAGAGGGTTAGACCACCTAGTAGGGGAGACAAAATCAAACAGAAAGTCAGTATGGAGTTTAAGCGTTTGACAGGAATATTCACGGGCTGTTTTGTGCATGGCTGCCGCCGTCTATATTCTCAAAACATATTGTAGGGGCTTCCCTGGTGGCGCAGTGGTTGGGAGTCTGCCTGCCAATGCAGGGGACACGGGTTCAGGCCCCGGTCTGGGAAGATCCCACATGCCGCGGAGCGGCTGGGCCCGTGAGCCATGGCCGCTGAGCCTGCGCATCCGGAGCCTGTGCTCCGCAACGCGAGAGGCCACAGCAGTGAGAGGCCCACGTACTGCAAAAAAAATAAATAAATAAAATTGTAATTATAGTGTGTATATGTTTCTCCCTCAACAGACTATGAGCCACCTCAGGTCCAAGGTCATGTCTTCACCCTGGTGTCCAGCACCTGGCACAGTACCAGGCACAAAGCCAGCAGTCTATACATTTTGATTAATTGCATAAATGAGTCTTAAAGTACAGGGTGCCCTGTGCAAGCATTTGTGCTAGAAACACGTTAAGAAATGTTTTCACACTTTTAGGAAACTTTGACAAGTAGAATATGGCCAAACTAGGTATTTTGCATTTGTAGGCTTTTAAGGAATCCTGCCAGAAGTTCTATCAGGCAGACCTGGAGGAACTGAACTTTTCTAAAGACACTGAAGAATGCAGGAAACACGTAAATGACTGGGTGACGGAGAAGACTGAAGGTGAGAGATTTTCATTTCAGGAGATGTGGTGTTATGAGGGACACAGAGCTGAGATTGCCGGATGTGACCTCCACGGGTGGCCACTGTGACTCTAACCTGGGATGTGACCTCCACGGGTGGCCACTGTGACCCTGTAACCTGGGATGTGACCTCCACGGGTGGCCACTGGGACCCTGTAACCTGGGATGTGACCTCCACGGGTGGCCACTGGGACCCTGTAACCTGGGATGTGACCTCCACGGGTGGCCACTGGGACCCTGTAACCTGGGATGTGACCTCCACGGGTGGCCACTGTGACCCTGTAACCTGGGATGTGACCTCCACGGGGTGGCCACTGTGACCCTGTAACCTGGGATGTGACCTCCACGGGTGGCCACTGTGACCCTGTAACCTGGGATGTGACCTCCACGGGTGGCCACTGTGACCCTGTAACCAGTAGTCTGTTTATGTGTGTTTGCTGGGCTTTCAGGCCATTGATGCAATTCTGATATTTTTCTTGGGCTTACGAAGTGGTGATTTCTGAAAAATGCTTAAACCTAATGTTAGTCTCTCAGATGCCCTCCCCTCTGGAAGGTAATGGAACATCCCCGAAAAATGCTTCCTCTTTGGTGCCCCATTTAACTTCTACCTGCGAGGACACCGCCGTGCTCTAAGGGCAGGAGGACATTCCATGTAGATTATAGCTGAGGTGGGACAACGTTTCATGTCACCTCCCGGTGGTGATGTGAGCTGCTCTAGTTCATCCACAGCCCTCTCCTGCCCTCTGAACTTGGCTGTGGCTATGTTTGCTTTTCTGAATTTGCTCCAGATCCTGGAAGTGCAGCTAATGTGGAGCATACAGGGTGCCCTGTCCAGATACATTGTCTCAGCAGAAACATTTCTGCCAGTTCTCAATTAGAGTGCAGAGGAAAAGGACGTGCTTTTCAGAACTCTAAGTACTCAGCACGTAATTTAGAGACGTCAGCAGGAGGGGAGGTTATGTCACTCGTTTGTTCACGTGCCCGCCTGGCACTCATTATTCCATCTTATGGCGCATCCACTGTGCGTCAGGCAGCCACAGTACCCGTGATCACACAGGCAGCCAACGACCATCGGAAGGGAAGAGCCTTTCACGTTGATATTTTCGTACGTCACGTGTGTAGTGGTCTCTGGCTCTCCAGTTGATCTAGCAGCACTGAGTCACCTAGGGAAGCCAGAAGCTTCTCCACACCTCACCCTCCCTCCACCACCCACTTCCCCCTCCACGGCTGCTCACACCCTTCCTTCCACCAGGTTGACCACCCAAGGTTTCCCAGAATAGCAGAGCTGGAGGGGAGGTTGGGGATCACCTTGTCTCCGCTCTCATTGGACAACTCAATTCGGGCCCCTTTATTGCATCCCCCTAATTCTTTTGACCCATTCCCTCCCTCCAGGAAGCTGCCTTCTCCCATTTACAGATCTGTATCCCCATCCTTTGGAAGCCTCTTCTCACCTAAATGAGACTTGAAGGTGGGCACAGAGCAATGATTCTTAACCAGAATCAACCTCTAGGGGATATCTGGCCATAACTGAAGACATTTTCAGTTGTCATAGTTGGGGGAAGCGATACTGGCTAAACATCCTAAACGCATAGGACCATCCCCCAAACAAAGAATTATGTGACCTAAAATGCCAGTAGTGGCGTGGCTGAGAAATTATGGTGCCAAGGTCGAGAAGCTTACGGATGGAATCGAGACTCTTGGGTTATTTTCTCAGCTCAACCACTTGGTCGCCTATGTGACCTTGGCAAAAAGTCAGGCAAATACTCTGAACCTGAATTTCTACATCTATAAATTGAGGGCAAGATGATCGTTGACCTGCCTGCTTCAAGACTGTTGTTTAAGGATAAACACTACGCTGTATGTGTGCACAGAATGAAACACCATCACCCCGATTCCTCAGGCAGCCGGAACAACAGGATCCAGCCTTTTCTCCACCAAGCCTCGGCTTTCAGTGTCAAGAGAACTTTTGTAAAAGAATGTTTATTCTCCCCCAATAGCAATAACTTTCTCTCATACTCTTTACAGGAAAGATTTCAGAGATACTGGGGGCTGGGGCAATCGGTCCTCTGACTAAGCTGGTCCTCGTGAATGCAACCTATTTCAAAGGAAAGTGGGACGAGCAATTTGACAGAAAGCACACGAGGGAAATGACCTTTAAAACCAACAAGGTAGGGGCATAATTTTGCAGATATACAGCTACTTTCTAAAGTAATACTCTGGGAAACGTGAGTGAATGGAAAAACATAATTTATTTCACACTGTCTTGATTCTTAATTTATTATTTCTGAAGGAATTTCATGCCCCCTATATATCTCTTATTGGAATGGGAAAGAGAAAAACTAAAATAATTGTTACACGGATCATTTTGGTTTTGGATCCTTGGTCAAATCGATCTTCTCTCTCTGGTCATGTTATTTGGATTGAAAGAAACTGTCTTCTAAGCCTTGGAATTATGTTTGTATTTTACTATCACTGTTGTATTTAGACACTTTCTTGCAACAGTCAGTGACAACTATGACTATTTATTGCCTTAGAATTCATGGCTGTACAATTCCTAATACAAGAAAAAAAAGTGTTAGCAAATGTTCAGGCCAGCTTTGTTTTTATTTATTCTTGGAACTTCTTAAGAAATAAAAATTATACATATTTAAGGTGTACAAGGTGAGGATTTGATAAACATATACATAGTGAAATGATTACCGCAGTCAAGCTAATTAAAATATCTTTCCCTCACATAGTTACCATATATTTTCTGTGATGACAGCACCTGAAATCTACCCTCTTAGCAAATTTCCAGTATTTGATACAGTATTATTAACTATAGCATCATGTTGTATATTTGATTTCTAGAATTACATGCCTAACTTTAAAAACACTTTTCTCCATTCACTTTTGAATATAATAACGGCTGGGGTCAGTAACTGTTAGCTTGGAATTTGACCTCCATCTGCTTGATAACAGCGTATTGCACAAAAATTTATAAATCTAGAATATATTTGATGCAAGCTTTAAAAATGGTGTACCCTAGACATCTGATCAAGGTTCCCCCTTCAAGAAAAGCAAGGCCATAAAGCCAGTTATTTAGTTGAGCAAGTTTTCAGAATAGAAGTATAACTCCCGGGGCTTCCCTGGTGGCGCAGTGGTTAAGAATCCGCCTGCCAATGCAGCGGACATGGGTTCGAGCCCTGGTCCAGGAAGATCCCACATGCCGCAGAGCAACGAAGCCCGTGAGCCACAACTACTGAGCCCGCGTGCCCAGAGCCCGTGCTCCACAACAAGAGAAGCCACCGCAATGAGAAGCCCGCGCACTACAACAAAGAGTAGTAGCCCCCGCTCGCCGCAACCAGAGAAAGCCCGCGCGCAGCAACAAAGACCCAACGCAGCCAAAAATAAATAATTTATTGGGAAAAAAAAAGTATAACTCCCTCTGGCCTATATACCTTTTCCAACCGGATCTTTCTGCCTAAAGACCTGAATATTAGTTAAATTTCCCCTTAACTTGGAAAAATAATTTTTTTTTTAGATATATATTTTTTTAATGAATTTATTTTTGGCTGTGTTGGGTCTTCGTTTCTGTGTGAGGGCTTTCTCTAGTTGCGGTGAGCGGGGGTCACTCTTCATCGCGCTGTGCGGGCGTCTCACTGTCGCGGCCTTCTCTTGTTGCGGAGCACAGGCTCCAGACGCGCAGGCTCAGTAGCTGTGGTGCGCGGGCTTAGTTGTTCCACGGCATGTGGGATTTTCCCAGACCAGGGCTCGAACCCGTGTCCCCTGCATTGGCAGGCAGATTCTCAACCACTGCGCCACCAGGGAAGCCCGAGAAATAATTTTTTTTTTTTTTTTTTTTTTGCGATACGCGGGCCTCTCACTGTTGTGGCCTTTCCCGTTGCGGAGCACAGGCTCCGGACGCGCAGGCTTAGCGGCCATGGCTCACGGGCCCAGCCGCTCCACTGTATGTGGGATCTTCCCGGACCGGGGCACGAACCCGTGTCCCCTGCATCGGCAGGCGGACTCTCAACCACTGCGCCACCAGAGAAGCCCCCCCGAGAAATAATTTTTTAATTAAAAGGTCCCTAGGAGTGCTTCTCTACCCATCTTCCCAAAAGAGAAAAAAACCCTACAATTTCTTCTGAGAATAATATAGTTTTGTGTCTCTCTATATCCATCAATTGATTCTCTCCCGCCTCATAATACTTGATCTGCTGGGGCAACAGAATGTTAGACTCCACGCTAATATGTAACAATGAAGACTTTACATCAATCAGCGTAAGTGCATAGAAATAATAATTATATGTACCTAGGGATTCTGCAAATCAGACATATCTTTTAGTGCACTGCGCTCATTTCTCAGTAATTTGATTTTCATGTTGTATTCTTATTAGGAGAAGACGACAGTGCAGATGATGTTCAAGCAAGCTAAACTGAAAATGGGGTATGTGGAGGAGGTGCACGCCCAGGTCCTGGAGCTGCCCTACGTGGAGGGGGTGCTGGGTATGCTCATTTTACTGCCTGATGACAACACAGATCTCGCCGTGGTAAGCCCCTTGGCAATGAGTCTGAGGGTCCATGGATCCAGGCTAAGCTCATTTTTAAAAGTCCATCCACCAGATAGCATTTGAGGAATTTCCAATTTAGGATTATTTTAAGGAGTGCTAAGTGAACACCGCTGCATGTCTTTGGGTGAACATGTGTATGCATTTCCTGTTGAGGGTACAACTAGGAGTGGAATTGCTGGTATTGACAAATTTTGATGAAGCTTAGAAGAGAGACTTCCAAAAATATAAGAACATTATTATTTATTTTGAAGGGAGGGTCTAGTTGAGAGCCCAATAATTACTGAACAAAAGGACAGGAAAAGGATAAGAATGGATCTGGGCCGTGTTCCTCAAACATTAATGTGCGTATGAACCTAATGGGATCTTGTTAAAATGCAGACTTTGATCTGGGGGCAGTTATGGCCTGAGATTGTGCATTTCTAACAAGATTCCAAGTGATGCAGATGCCGTTGGTCATAGACCAACTTGAGGAGCAAGCGTCTAAAGTACAGGTGAGGAATTTATCTCAGACACGAGGAAGACATCTTCCCGTGATGGAAAGTGGGGGTTCAGGATGGGGGAAAGTAACTTTGTAGGGTGGGAGGCACAAGAGTGATAGTGTGCTCGTTATCTGGCTCTCTGGGGTGGAGGGGAAGCATTATGATATTTAGTGATTCCTGTGGTGTAAATACCCCCACCGTGGCTGAATTTAGGCTCCCGAGGGTTTAACAATTGACTCTCACCGGAGATACAAGCCAGCTCCAGCCCACCGCCTGCACACCAGCACACCGCTGTGAGGCTAGGGCCTGCCTGATCTCCCTGGCTTCTCCATGGAATCAGGAAGGTCCTGGCATAAGTCAAGGATGAGCTCTGTCACGGCGACTTGAGAAGAAAATTAGGAGAGTCTAGGAATAGAGCTGACATCCAAACCCGGCTGTCACGGGAGAGAACTCACCTGGACTCCAGGTGGTGAAGGGAAGTGGGGACGCAAGTGGAAGCCCCCTCTTCCTCCTTTATTTCTTCCCTGTGGATAAACAGAATGAGTTCTGGGTCTTGTAGGTTTTGAAACTCCAGGGCAGGCAGAGGGCAAACAAGGATGCCAGAAGCAATCGTCCTGTGGAATTCCCCATTGCTGCTCTCCCCTTCCCAGAATCCATGTCTTCCTTCCCGTTCAGATGATCCCTGATTTCCCCATTTTTCATCCATCAGAGTTCTGAGCCATGCTTTGTCTCCCTTTTGTCGAACAAGTTCTCAAACTCATGGTAAAGTGTTTCGCGTGAATACAATCAATTGGTTATGAGAATTTTCTAAACTAAAAAAACGCTTGAAATGAATTTGGTACAGATAGTTAAAAATAAAACCCTATCTTTGTCTCAGGTGTTTTCTAACTGTTCTTCTCTTGTGTCCATAAAACAAGGAAAATGCAAGAATTTGAGGGGAAATCCGGGTGTGTTTATAAGAGGAAATATCCCTTACATTGTCTTGGACTAGATCTCACCATCTAGCTGCAGGTCACGCGTGTGTGTGGAGGTGTTAATGAGTGGGGGGATGGATGGGTACCAGGCTCTTGTCATCTAGCTTTTAAGATTTAACTCTTCATTATTTCAGGTGGAAAAGGCACTTACATATGAGAAGTTCAGAGCCTGGACAAATCCAGAAAAGCTGACTAAGGATAAAGTTCAAGTTTTTCTTCCCAGATTAAAGCTGGAGGAGAGTTATGACTTGGAGGCTTTTCTTCGAAGTTTAGGAATGACTGATGCTTTTGAGGAAGCCAAGGCCGACTTTTCTGGAATGTCAGCCAAGAAGAACGTGCCCATGTCCAAGGTCGTTCACAAGTGCTTTGTAGAGGTCAACGAGGAGGGCACGGAGGCAGCTGCGGCCACCGTGGTGGTCAGGAACTCCCGGTGCAGCAGAACTGAGCCAAGATTTTGTGCAGACCACCCTTTCCTTTTCTTCATCAGGCACCATGAAACCAACAGCATTTTGTTCTGTGGCAAGTTCTCTTCTCCATAAAGAGGTGCAGTCGTTGTACGTCACTCTGCCTACCCTGCCTTACTTCAAATTCCCTGTGACCAAATTGATGCGGTGGTTTGAATGCCAAAATAAAGTGTAATTATGATAACAGGACCCCCTCACAGAGTTGTTGAGAGGATTTAATAGGTTGATAAAGAGCAATACCTGCTATAGTAGTACACAATATCATTATTAGACAAGAGTCAATTGCATTTTTATGCATCTAAAATGCAATAGTTAGAAAATGTAATTAATTCTGCACTAAAAATATAATGTTCTTAGGAATGATAATTAACAAAAGATAAGCAAGACTGTTACGCTGAAAATTATAAAGTGCTATTGACAGTCATTAACGATGACCAAAATAAATGGACATATTTCATATCACGAATAGACCTTGAGTTAAAAAATTGTCAGTTCTCCCCCACTTGTCCTATTGATGTAATGTAATTCTAATCCAAATTCTAGCAATGCTTCTATGGAACTTGACAAGTTTATTTAAAAATTTATATGAATAAGCAAAAGGCCAAAATTTATAACACATTTCTAAAGAAAAAGATCAAGTTGCAGAGCTCTGCTCTACTAGATATTGAAGCTTGTCATAAAGCCCTGGTAATACAGTGTGGTGTTTACACAGGGATAGACAAACAGATTAATAGTACAGAGGAGCCCAGAAGCATACTTATTCATATATGAAATGTGAAATAGAAAAGAATTGGTATTAGAGATCAATAGGAAAATGACAGCCCAATACAGTGTGCTGGGAAAAATTCCTTATTTAAAAGAAGAAAACAATTATTGAGATAGTAAACACTTAACGAGAAATGAAAATTTTACATGCTTTACAAGAAAATATAGCAGAATATTGTATGACTTTAGGGAAAGGAAGGATTTTTTTTGGCCATGCTGCAAGGCTCGCAGGATCTTAGTTCCCCGACCAGGGATTGAACTCACGCCCCTGTCAGTGAAAGCATGGATTCCTAACCGCTGGACCACCAGGGAATTCCCAAAGAAGGATTTCTTAATCAATATATAAAAAGCATAACAGTTAAGGTAAACAATGGACAAAATCAACTACATTAAAATACAGGTACTTTAAGTTTAAAATACACCATACAGATTATAAAAATATAAGCACAAACCAGGAGGTGATAGTTTAACAAATTTAACCACTATAGGATAAATCCTTTAGTGGTTAAATGTTGCCATGAAAGAATCTGTAAGAAAATGGCAAACAATCCAGTAGAAAAACTGACATGAAATGGATACTTCACAAAAGAGGAAACAGAAAAGGTCAGTAAACACATGACAAGATGCTCAATCTCATTCATAAAAGAAAGCAAACTAAAATAGAAATTAGAGGTCAGAGGGGGATGTGACCATGGAGGGAGAGCAGAGAGAGATTCAATGTTGCTGGCTTTTGAGGATGGAGGAAAGGGGCCCCGTCAAGGGACGTGGATGGAGAAGCTGGAAAGGACACGGAAATGGATTCTGCCACAGAGCCCTGAGAGAGGGATGCAGCCCTGCAGGCACCTTGGTTTTAGCCCAGAGACTTGTGTTAGACTTCTGACTAGCAGAGCTTTGAGATGGTGAATCTGTGGTGTTTTAGGTCACTAAGTTTATAACAGTTTGTTACAGCATCAACAGGAAATGAATACAGCATTCAACACTGATTCTTGCCATTGGCAAATGACAGAAACACATTTCTGTCTAACTTAGAAAAAAGCAATTTATTATCCAGTATCAAGTTAAGAAAAGTGCTTGAGGAATAACTAGAACTATGGACCCAAGTGCCTTAGGCTCTTTCTTCATCTCTGGTTTTATTGTTTCTCAGTGTGTCAGCTTCCTTCCTTCCCCACAGCACTTGAAGCAGAGCTCCACCCCTCAACCCCAAAACCATAGTCTTAAGTTGGCCAAATTTTGTTCCATAGCTGTCCATCCTAGAATAAACAACAAGGGCAAAGCAGCTAGGAAACACAGAGATGAACTAGGGACAGTTACTATAATACGTTGCTTGGAAGACTGATGACGAGTCTGTGTTCCACCAAACCTGTTTTGGCCATAACTGCGCTGTGATACGTCTCAGTTCATGGCCTCCTCCTGCCAGTTAAAGACTAACACAACTAGAGAAAACAATTAATTTAAAATAACATTGATCAGGTTATTTAAAAGCATTTGGATCAACAGAACTATCACAAGCCAAGCTCAGCCACTGTGTTGGTTTTTACTGCTGACACTTAACCCCCATCCCAGTGGCTTGAGTAAAGGATCTTCGTCTCGCAATTCTGTAGGTCAGTGGCTTACCCCGGTCTTATAGTGTCAAGGTCAGGGTGTCGGCAGGGCTGCCTCCTTTGGGGGTTTTGAGGGAGGATCCATTTCCAGAGACATTCAGGTTACTGGCAGCACTGAGCTCCACGTGGTGGTAGGAATGAGGTCCCTGTTTTCTTGTTGCCTGTCAGCTGGGGGCCTTTTTTGGTGGCTTTCTTCCAGTTTCAAAGTCAGCAATGGTGGTCCAGTCCATCTTATGCTTTTGTAGGGAAGGGAAACTTTAGCCATCACCTTAGGTTTTCAGCTGAGGCTCTTTAACAAAAAATTAGCAAGAGAAAGACAGTTTATTAATGCATGTATTTGTATACACTATTACCAGATAGTCCACTCCTAGTTAGAAACCCTAGAGAAACTGTATGTTCAAGAGACATGTGAAATAATGCTCATAGCAATACTATTTCATCACAGCAAGAAAAAATGCTAAAAGACACCCTAGGAAAAAATGCTGAATTATTAAAATGAATAAATTATGTTGTATTCATACAAAGGAATCAGGGTTATCCCCTTACTCAGCTCTGGGGCACCATTCACACTGTCAGCACCTTTCATACAGAACACAATGTACAAGGTTGTACAAATTTGTACAGAACACCATATATTAGGGAAAATGAATTAATCACAGCTATCAGCATAAAACAAATGCAGAGTAAAAATAACAAGTGTCAATTGCATTTGCACAAAGTTAAATAATAAGCAAACTGGTCATTGTGTTGTTTAGAGCTACATCTATTTAGTAAAGCTATAGAGAAAAAGCAAAGGAATTGCTAACACAAAATACAGGATAGTACGAAATCCAGGGCAGGGAAAGAATGTAATCAGATCAACAGGAAGCTTCAAAATTATTCCTGATACTCTGTTTCTTAAGTTGGATAGTGGATATTAGATGCTTACTCAACTTACTATTAATCTTTAAATATATGTATATCCATTGTGTTGTATCAGTGATAACTTTCACGATAAAAAAAATTTAACAAAAGAATGGAGAAATCATAGTATAATGTGATGCAATGAGGACTAAAACCAGCTAAGAGAAATAAGACTAAATATTGTAAATTTAATAATGGAACTAAAAGTGACTTCCTTATTAAAAGATAAAAATCTTTTAGATTGAAAATGAAAAACGGTGTTTGGTCAAATGTGGTTTTCAATTAGCATACCTCAAACAAAGTGACATCAAATGAGCAAAGATATATCAGGGAAATTTAAATAAAGGGACAGCAGGAGTCAAACTATTAATAGCAGAAAAGGTGGACTTTAAGGAAGTGAATCAAAATGGAGAAATGCTGTCTTTTGATATAGAAAGGGTATGATTCATAATGAAGATAAAATTTAAATTTCAACATGCCTCTTTCAATACTGGACAGATGAACATAGAAAAAATAATAGAAATCTGATAAAAAATATCACCAGTATACTGTACTTCATAATAAGACCCATTTTTGTACATCTTCACACCTCTGAAAGTAAGATATGTCTAGATGTAATTTTCATTGTCCATATATGTTTGTTTTTAGTCATAGGTGTCTTTATTTTTTTCACTTCAAGTTATTGTTGATGCTATGTGTGTCGAGTATAGTTGCCATTAATTTTTAAAGATTATATTATTATTTGGCCATAAAAAATTACTGTAAATGCCAAAAATTACTGAAGTGAAATGGTGATGTGGAGTTTGATATTAGAGAAGTGAATATCTAGGTTTGGAAGAATGAGTGAAATTCCCAATTTTCTTGCAAAGCAATGACCATAATCCATAATTTATAGGACCTAAGAAAGGACAACCCTATAACGCTGTGTTATAGGATTCCCTATCACACGCTAACATCAAAACTTGCAGAAGGAGTGTCAGTAGCTTGGAAGAAAATCCCAGACAATAGGGCTGTTTGCTCACGTTTGGTAATGCCCACATACCAGAGTTCTTGCTGGCAGAATAAAGAATACTGTGATGAAAAAAGAACATCTACGGTTTTAAGCCCCATAAACATTTAAAAGAACCAGATTCTGAATATGGTTTTAAGTTATTTTGCAATTTATTTTGAAAATACTGCATTTTACATATGAAGAAGACAACAAAATATATATCTAAACACACCTAAAGGAACTATTTACATATTTATAAATAAAAATTCAAGTGAAACAAAGCATTGTATCAGTTCAATTGGCACAGCTTTTATTTCCTTAGCAATACATGAAGTAATAATGCATTTTAGAGGGGAGGTCATTTTAGAATTGATGACACGTGGTACAATTTATTTGATTCTTCCCTTCCTATCTCACTGTCCGAAACGTATGGCCATCAAGTGTCAGACCCTCTGAATTGATCATCTACAGCCAACTTTTCTCTCTTTTCTATTTTCAAATCCTGAGCTATTTCCTGGTTTTTTTTCTCCAAGTCCTTCTATTGATTTTTTGGGCAATAATGTTTTAAATTTCAGAAACATATTTTCTTGCCTTTCGTTCATTCCTTTCTGTCGTATCGGTCTGTGTGTCTGTGTGAGCGTGTGTAATAAGCTCTTGAAATTAGCTAAAAATACCTAATGGGAATTGTTCACGTTCTTGTCTAAATTGTTTCTTCCAGATCAGCTCTTCTGAGTGTCAGTACCGTTCCCTCTATAGTAAACCAAAGATGTTCTTCAAGGTTCCTTGTGCATTTTGATTGTCGACTCCTATCCAGTAATGAATAATTTTGAGGATTGATGTAGGCAGCTCGTCTATGTCGCCTCTACTGTTGTCTATGTGTATAGGTAGGGCTCTTATTCAATAGGCCTCTCTGTCAAAAAGTATGCTTAACTGAGAAGCCTGCTTTTAATGGAGCAGTGTGTAACCTGCATTCTGTACCAGAGGGCGTGCAGGCAGAAAAGCCTGGCGTGCCTACCTCTTTCCCCACCTGCCTCCACTCCCTTTCCTCCTTCTTTAACTTTCAAATTTCAGAGTAGGATAAATTCTACTCTCACGTTCTAGTCTCCATATTAAAAGCACCTTCTCTCTCTGGCCAGATTTTTAAAATTTCTTTACCAAAAAAGTTCAGCGTTTTATTTTTCCCTAGGGAGCAATTCTGGATTGCCCATCACTCTGCCAATAGGGAGATAGATGGGAGGCATGGAGCCAGTTGGAGCCACTGGAGTTCCATCTCCCTTCTGCCCTCTCTCCCTCAGGGTCTGCTGACTCAGAATCCCGAGCCTGTCTGGGAATTCTGATGCCCACCAGTACCCGAGCATTCTCCTTTACGTGTGCCAAGCTGCTTGTTCCTTCACTTTGATTCATCCATTGATATCCTGCCATATACATTATGACTTCCAGAAATCAACCAGAACCTCATGCCCACCATTGAACTCCCTCTCATCCTTCTTATTTTCATTGGTATATTTCTTTTTTCCCCTTCTATACAGTCATCAAAATAGGATATTTAGGGGGAAAGCAGGCAACACATGTTCCATGTTTACTGTATGCCAGAAGATTGCTATTTATGGACAGTCTTCTTGTGCCATTACGTCTTGTGGAGTGAAGCTCATAAAGGTGAACCAAAAGGATGCAAAACAATATAATGATGAACTATGCTAAGTATTAGGAAAAGAAGCAAAATAAAGGCTGCCATGAGGGAGTCACCTGGGAGACTTACTTAGATTGGCTATGAGGGACGACCTCTTTGAAGAAGTACCATTTAAGATCTAAATTTTGAGTGGGAGTAACCAGGCTGTTAATGAGGAAGGTGTACCAGGACGAAGAAACAGCACATACAAACTCCTGATATTAAAAGATGCTTATTGAAGGAGAATTGAAACGGTACGAGTGTGGGAGGGAAGTTGTGAGCCGGGCGGGGGCGTGCAAAGGAGGCTGAAGAGAGGCAAGGTCAGTCGTGAAGGGTGCGTGTGTCACACAAAAAATTTACATTTAACTATTAATGCTGTTGGCACCTATTAAAGGGCTTTAAGTTGAAGAAGGAAGCACTTAAATTTGCAGTTTCCAAAGATTAATTGGACTGCTGTATGGAGAAAAATAAAATAGAGCAAAAGTAGAAACAAGACGTCCAATACGAGGATTATTTTAATAGTCCTGGCAAGAGATGAGGGCTGATGACATTACAGTAGTAGAGGAATATGCTTAGAAAAGGGAATCCGTTAGAGACACATTTTAAAAAGGAACCACGGGTCTCAGTGTGAAACAGAATGTACCGAATGTACCAGGGTATGTGTGGGAGTGGTGAGGGCAAGTTAAGTTACTGAAGGGTTTGGGATGAACAAACGAATGGAAGGAGGTGCTTTTCCTGCAGTGGGGAAAAGCTGAAGGGGGAGCAGGGGTAGGGAGTTTTAGGTGTGATGGGAACCAAGGGTCCCACTTTGAACTGGTTAGCATTGAGATTCTTGCAACATGTACTTACAGTTTGCCCTCCGTATTCCTGGAATTCAATCCGTGGTTGGTTGAATCCATGGATTTGGAACCCATGGATACAGAGGGCAAAGTGTACGTTATTTCAAGAAGGTAGCTTCACAGCTGGGTGTGGAGCTCAGAAGAGAGTGTCAGATGGATGAAAGGTCAGAGAAGTGGCTGGGAACTCAGGGGACCTGAGCAGAGAGTGTGGGTTGAGAGTCCTTTCAGCAATCCTTCCTTATGCCAGCTCTCTCACTTTTCATACCAGACTCTTCTCTCCTGGATAGTGAGAGAAGAATCACATTTCATAAGCAACACATTGACTTGATTTCTATTGCATGTGTCAGATTCCATACATTATCTTTAGATTCTATAAGAGATTGTTCTTAGATTGTCGTTCTCTGAGTATTTTCCATGCTGCTTTTTCCCTTTTGATCTGAAGGTTCATCTCTATAGGCTCCATGACTTTTACTATATATATACTTTTTAAAAGTTTACTTATTCTTGAAAAATGTGCTATCTGTATATCTGAAAGGCAGATTAAGCTACACAGCTGCAAATCTTTTGCAGATTCTAAAAGACTGAATTGTTTGAATGTTTCACCTATTGACTGATCCTCGGGACCTCTCATACTAAGCAGCGTTAGAAAAAAAATCATTTATTTCATCTTTTGGGTTTTCTATCTTTTCCCTTATCCCTAATATTTAACTCTGTGGGTTTCAATTTCCAGGATGCACCATGCCTTCGCCAGCCCTCCTCCTTTTTGCCCAATATTTTTTCGGAATTTACAGTCATGGTCCCTGTGGTCCATGTCATATGTCAGACAGACCTGACTGCAGAGGGCATAGGTCTGCACACGGACCTCTGGCTCAGCAGCTGTGGGGTGGTAGGGAGGCAGGTCCCAGCAAGTCTATGGCTTACTGAGCGTAACACAGAATGGACCTAAGACAGGAGGACAAATACTAGGCCCCAGCAGCTGGTGAACTTGAACTTCAGCCCTCATTAGGGCTGCCTCAATAACTGGGCAAAGTCGGATTTGAAGGGAGAAGTGATTGGTCTCACGGATGTAGAGAAGGCAGTTGCTAACAATTCAGAAGTCACTAACTAGTTCTAAGACCTCGAAAAAGGTACTTCACTTTTTTTGTGTTCCAAGTCTCCTCTTTTGTAACATGAAGGGGTTTACCCAGCTGATCCCTCAGTGGCCTCCAGCCCTAATGTTGCCTAACGAATGTGTAGCACAAGGCTATTTGGGGCCATACGCCTGACTTTCTGCATTGAGATTTTTCATTAATTTGTAAGCTTTTGTTATTTCAGAGATGACTTTTGTTGTTAGAAATCCGAGTTGGCTCTAGTGGGCTTGTTATATCGACATTTTTTTCATTTCAGTTAAAGACTTTGATGATAGTTTCCAGTGAGAGCCCGGCAAAATAAAACCATGTTTTCTGTTCTAACATTTGTTTCATCTTCATCTTTTGTCAGCGGCAATATTGCTATTTGCCGTTTCAACATTTCCCAGGATCACTTCTTCCCTCATCTGGGGCCTTTGAAGTTTCTCTCATCAGAATGAAGGCTTTTGCTAATGGTTCTTCAGGGCTGCTGACTGTGTTAGAGACAGGGCTTTAGGCACGCCTGCTAAGGGTTAGCCAAGGTCTCCAGGCAATCTCTTCTCTTCTTCATAAAGAGAGAGACATTTGATTAGAGGACCAAGATTTGGAGGAAAAAGCTGCCGCAGGGCTCAGTGGCTCACGTTGCTTTAGGGCTGCCGTTTCGAAGTAAGATTATTTATACTCACAGACCCTCTAAGCCTCTTCCAGGTAAGGCCTGGGAGTCCTGGGTTTGGGGCCAGCTGACCTGGTTATCCTTCCTGAGAAGCACAGCTGGTGACTGAAGCTGGCCAGAAAGTCCTTCAGCTGGGAGAGGCCTTGTGTATCCAATGGGTCACAAAGCTTTACAGAAGGTACTTAAACAAAGCTTTCTAGTTGTCTCTACTGAGACCGGTTTCCCCATAAATCCTAAATCAAGGCACAATGCAAATGTGTTTTCAGAGACAACAGGTTGGAAATCAGATTTTTTTTTTTTCTGGTTGAAATCAGGTTTGTTCTGGTTTGAAATTAGATTTGTTCTGATCTGAAATCAGATTTGTTCTAGAAAACCCAGAATCTCTGAGACTTCTGTTTTCAGAGACAACAGGTTGGAAAACAGTTTTGTTTTTTTTTCTGGTTGAAATCAGGTTTGTTCTGGTTTGACATTAGATTTTTTCTGATCTGAAATCAGATTTGTTCTAGAAAACTCAGAATCTCTGAGACTTCTGCTTTCAAGGGAGGCTGAAGTGAGGATGATCTCCTTACCTTCAGGTAGACATCAGAGAGAAATATTAACAGTGATGAATGGAAGGGATAAATAAGCTTTATTACTGCTAAAGGTGATAAGTGAATAAGAAGGGGTTTACTGGAAAGTCAGAGAGATTCAGTATTTGAATAGGGAGGGATTTTGGGAATAATCTAAATGCCACCCTTATTTTAAGTAGTCTAAGACCCAGAGAGTTTGTATGGCTTGTCCATCACCCAGAACATTGCCTCACACGTTACATAAGTTGATTAAATATTTTTGGATTAAGTGTCCAGTAACACAAATCTTGGTGACAGTCCTGAATTATGGACATGGAAGGAGAAGAATGGGAATCACGAGACCTCCACTCAAGAATCGTTGGCTTTGAAATTCCTTCTTTTCCACGGCCTGTTCTGAACCTCGTTCTAAGCCCTAAGACTTTCACCACCAGAAGCAGTGATTAGAGAGCTGTCTGTGCCCTCCCTTCTACATTTATAGAATATCATCTGTAGGAAAACAAGAGAAACCTAGGTGTCATTCTTCATTACTACGTCTCTGGTACTCCAATTAATTAAGATCTGATTCGTTAAAAACCCTGCGTGTTTCTTAACTCCACGTGCTTCTACCGTCCTGACAACCCTTCACTAGTTCTTCTGCTCCAGTCTTATCCACTTCCTCCTGAATCTCATCTTTAACCTGTTACTAGGGTCATACTTCTGAAAAAGTAAATATATTTACACCAGTCTCCATTTTTCAATGCCTTCATGATAAAATCCAAACTTGTTCAAGTGACACGCCTGTTACGATCTGCCCCTCACTAGGTCCTTATTCTCATTGTTTCCCATGTTTTTTTGCTTGCATATAATACTTCAGCTGTAGTGAACTTGGTAGTTTGATTTATATTCCACGTTGGTTCATATCTTCCCCAAATTGGATGCTTCTTCCCTGCTTCTTGCCATCCCATATCTGCCCACTGGATCTGCCCATCATATACCTTGCAACCCAGAGAACTTCTCAGATTGTTCCCAGGTAAAGGTGAGACAAGAGGAACCCAGCTATCTGAAACTGATAACAGACTCACTGTCAGGTCCGAATCCTTCTATAACTAACCTCCCCTCATACCAATGAGTGTAGCTGTCCCCACGTTAGAGATGGGGGAAAAACTTACTAATGAGAGATTTAAAATAACAGTCTACAGATATATACCCAACAAGCAGCAAAGACGGATTTGAACCTTGGTTGAATCTTCCTATCAGTACCTCCCACCATTAGGGGGCAGCAGCTACCCCTGTAGAAGGCGGACGGTCGCTCTGCACAACACCTGACTCCTCTTTCTTTCCAAAAAGATAAGCAAAATTTACTTATGCTCATTTATATACAAATCATGGTTGTCTGTACAGAATTTCTTATTTGACTCTGACTCTGGTCTGGAAATAAAACTTGTATTACAGAAGCACTGGCTGTAATTATACTTAAAAACATTTAGAGGCAGATTACAGATTATGCTGGTCACAATAAACATTTTCCCGGGTTGTAATTTCTCTTTTAAAGAAATTTATTTAGTCGTTTATAAAACAGACTAAAAACATTTCCAATATGCTACCACTTGGTGTCGCTACTAGTCTGTATGTAGTTGCCTCAACCATGATTTCATTTATTCTAGGCAAATAACCTGTTCATTTTAAAGAAATCCTTTCGGGATAAATTGGGATAGGTATATTAGAATTCAAATAAAATTTTTGCTTTTTAATTTTACTTTTTGAAAATTAACAGTGGTTGACTTTGGGTTTATTTCATAAACATACTTCTGAACAAATAAATCTTCTCTAATTAAAAATAAAAAGCCTCAGTTATTGCATCCATCATCTTGGTGCACTGAACAGAAATAACAGGACCTGAAGGAAACTCTGAAAATGTTGCCAAGGGCCAATCAATACAAAGTAAATTGGAACATTTAGAATTGACTTCTTACAACCAGTGATTTGATTATTAGTACCGTTCTAGTTTCCTTGTGCTGAAGATGTTGTAAGCATCTGGGTCCGTTGAAGTGGGTAAGTAAAATAATATTGATCGAATAATTATGGTGTAAAGACATTGTGTTAAGTGCTTTATAAGTGTATAAAGTCTAACCATCTTCATCATTATGACTGTTTTTATCCTTTACTTTTGTTTTGATGTTTTGCACCTTACAAAGCACTTTTTCTTAATGACTCCCATGAGGCCAAGGATGAATGTCAAAAATATTCAGGGAAACCATGAGAAACAAAAGAAAGACAGGGAAACATCTGTGAGTTGTACTCCCTATTATAATGGATTTATAAAAGTCTATCAGAGTTTATTAGACACACCTTGATATTTGACTGCATATTTTCCCTAGGACTAGCTAAGCTCATCAGATACTTTCATGGCTTAAAGAACAACAACATTAAAAACAAAGGCAAAGAGAAAGTAAACGACCATCTCCAGTTTTTCATTTCTATGGTTATAACCTTCTTTCAGGATCAAACACTGGCTGGGTGATGAATCAAGGCCAGCCAAGGTGCATGAGTGTCCGCTATACCATGACTGTCAAATCTTTATGTTAGTATGGATTTCTCCTTGAGGTCTAACACTGTATAGCAAACTGCTTCTTGGAAATTGTCCAGATGCCTGCAGGCATTTCAAACTCAACACCTCTCAAAGGAAAGACATTTCCCATTCTGCATCCCCTGCTCCCTACACAGCCCCCACCTACTTTGCCTCCTGTGATTCCAGTCTCACTGAACAGTACCATTGTCCACTCCGTCTCCAAGCCAGAAACTTAGAAGTCATCCTAAGCTTCCCCTTTTTCTTGCCTCCTACCTCCAGCCACTCCTGTCTTCCTGTTTGTCCTATGATGTCTCTCAGTCTGCCTTCATCTCCCCGTACCCATGGCTAAAGATCTAGTTCAAGTTCCTGTCATTACTCTCGGAAAAGGGCTATTTCCTAGTTCCGGTTTGTCCTCTATTCTGCCAGACTGTTACCAAAACCAGTCAGGAAAATCTAATCGAGTCTCACTCCTGCTCAGAGTTTTCCAGTAGCCAACCATTAACTACGCAATGAAATACTCCCTTTTATGTCGTAAAGAGAATCCTCAGGGTCTAATAACACAGTCCTCTGTTAAGATTTGTGCTACAGCAACACCACACTACCCAGCCAACGAAGAAATCACTGACAGTGTGATTTGGTGGCTAATGAACTTGCAAGGCAATCCCTCCAATTGTCACATCACCATTAAAACTTTCTTTTTGGGGTCCTGAAGTTTTTACTGGGTTCACAAATCCTCAGAAAGAATGATTAACTGAATGTGTGAATGCATGTGGAAGGTGTTGGGAATAGTACAAAGACTTACTAGTTAATACATACTTTTTTTTTTTTTTCTGGTACACGGGCCTCTCACTGTTGTGGCCTCTCCCGTTGCGGAGCACAGGCTCCGGACGCGCAGGCTCAGCGGCCATGGCTCACGGGCCCAGCCGCTCCGCGGCATGTGGGATCTTCCCGGACCGGGGCACGAACCCGTGTCCCCTGCATCGGCAGGCAGACTCTTAACCACTGCGCCACCAGGGAAACCCAATACATACATTTTTAGTTATCTTGCTAAGAAGCCTCACGACACAGACATGGATCCTGTGTTTAGAGTCTGGGGTGTGGCTAGAGGATGCTGCAGGGACCCTGGACTTCCTTCAGCAGGTAGCTTGGGGCCATTGCTGGGAGGAGCTCTGCTTGTGTAATTCTCACTGCCACAGATGGCTGGATAACCTTGGGTAAGTTATTTGACGTCAGTTTTTCCCAAGCAAAGTTAAAATAGCAACATTAACCTACCCCGACAGGCATGTTAATAGGCGCATTTTCCCCAAAAGTGCCATGTACGAATTTTCATTAGTCATAGGGCTACAATAATAGTTAATTTTCCCTAGTTCTCCTTGTTCTTTACTGCTCATTCAAACAAAAGATGTTACTGAAGGGACTGAGGTGGTGGTGAGGGGAAGTTGCAAAATATGCTGATGTACTAAATAAGTTGCAGAGACAATATAAAACGCCATCCAGACTGCAGAAGACCTTCTGATTTCCATCCCAACTAATCAGTAGTGATTCTACTGCAAACTCTTATCTCTTCCCTCAAAGTCAGCTCCTCTGCCAAGGACAAATATAATCTAACCAGAATGGCAAAAGTAATAACTAATGCATATAACCTCTGAAAATCTGTGAAGAGTTTTCCCATGTGACATCTCACTTCATTAAGCTTCATGCTCACCTTGTTAGGAGGGTCTTTTAAAAAATCATTTCTAGGGGCTTCGCTGGTGGTGCAGTGGTTGAGGGTCTGCCTGCCGATGCAGGGGACGCGGGTTCGTGCCCCGGTCCGGGAAGATCCCACATGCCGCGGAGCGCCTGGGCCCGTGAGCTATGGCCGCTGAGCCTGCGCGTCCGGAGCCTGTGCTCCGCAACGGGAGAGGCCACAGCAGTGAGAGGCCCAACGGGAGAGGCCACAGCAGTGAGAGGCCCGCGTACCGCAAAAACAAAAAATCATTTCTATTTTACAGCTGAAAAACAGAAAACAAAGACAATGAAACTAAGAAATTTGTCCAAGATTAGAGACTAAGTTAACATCATGTTAGATTTTTTTTGTAGAGAAATCTTTTAATTGTTTGAAGGTGGGAAGAAAGTTACTATCAGTTTTAAAACAGAAAACAACCTTAGAAGAATGTGATTTAATATTATGGAAGGCGGCACTGAATTTACCTCTCCATGCCATCTGTGTCTAATGTGGACACAGTTCACTATCTATCTCAACTCTATGAATTCCCCCAAACCTGCCGCAGTCTGACTCCCCTCCAGGCTAGGCCCAGAGTACACAAGTCAAGTTCGGACACAGCCACTGTTTTGCCAGTAGCTGCAGAGCAAGGAGAGGACAGCTCCCAGCAGGCGCTGGCCATGGTTCTAGTGAATAATTCATTGGGACTGCCACCAGCTGGGGAACATCCTTCTTCCACTGATTACTGGCTTTTTATCCACCCATTTATCTTCATTAAAGACTTTGTTTCCTCTCAACAACTTGTCTCCAATTTTCCCATTTAAAGCTATTTCCCCCCCCCCCCGCCCCGCTTTGAGGTTTTAGATACACTCTTTTCCTTCCCATACCAATGCTAACCACAAATTCCCTGTGCAATGAAAGTTTAAATCCTAAACTTTCACTATTGAGACTTAACCAAATGTCACAATGTTCAGTATTGACTTCATTAGCATAGGGTACAGACTAATGGAAAATTAGCCCTCTGGTCAACTACTGTGACCCTTCACTTAGAGACTTTTTCTGTGTGAAGATAACTATGGGTCTTCCCTTGCCGAGGACAAGTTTCAATTTCCAGAGCTCACTTTCTAAACAAGTCAATTAAAAGTAATCTGGCAAGCGGATGTTAGATTTCTCACATTCCAAAATTATTAAAAAATACATACTCAGTAGTCAATGTAAGTTTTATTTTCCTTCCCTCTGTATTTCAGTGATATCGAGTGGAAAATGATACAGGTTGTTTAGTTTTGTGTGGTTAACTTAAAAAATATGCTCATGGTTATTATGATTCTAGTGCCCTCATCTTTTTGTTATGCACTGAATTCTAATCTTATGATCTTACTAATAATATGATTAGTGGAAAAATTACCACCTGATAATTTCTGAGCTCATTCTTTCTAATCTTTTTCAGATAATGGGTACCATGTTGCCAGTATTCAACCAACTATGAGTTTTGAAAAATCATTGTAAGTCAATTAAGTTTCTTGACTAATTTCCTTAAGAGCCCAGGGCATTCGTCATTCAGACCTATTGCTTAATATATGTCATGTTTCCCAAGTATTTTCTCACTTATTCTTTGTAAATAGCAATTTTTACAAAGTCTTCATTAGTTCCTAATTGTTGAAATTTATCTTCTTCATTACACCTGCTAAAGACCGATTTTAAAATGAGTTAATTTTCCCTGCTACTTTAGAGTTATTATATCTTATATCCTTTGTTTATTACAGGATTTAAATTATTCCAGTATATTTTGCCTTTGGCTTTGGAAACAGCTGAAAAATCCTTTGTGTGTATTTAGCATAATCCATAATAACTAAAATTTGGGCATTTTGAGAATAAAGATTTTTCTCTTCATTAAAAGTTATGTAGTAACATTACATCTACATCCTGCTAAATAAAGCATTAAACAGGTTTAGTGACTGAAGCTTATAACCCACTCAGCTTTTGTTTTAGACATATTTTACTACGAAGCAAACCATGGGGGTTTACCCCAGTATCTACACTAGAAGTCTTTCTCTCCACTCACCTCAGAAAATTTGGTCGTAAATAATTACATTTTATTTCTTTAAAGGTTACTCAGGCAAGTTTTTGTCTGGATGGAAAGTTTCTAGTCTTTCATATTTTAACTTTTTTCATCTATAACTTTTATCTCCATTTCAATATTTGCAACCAAAATGCATCTGAATACGGAAAAATTGTAAATATTTTGAATTTAATAGATATCTGCAAAATTGTGCTTTTATTTTCTCTTTAGTTGCACACTGAAAGGGTCAGGGTCTGAATACATAAGTCTACCTTTCATATCTGAAGTAATAGTTTGCAGAATCCCAATAAGTGCAGGTGTAATTAATAAGGTCTTATAATAGTGCTAAAAAATGACGTCAAAGGTCAAAAACAGAAAACTAACACAACTGCAAAACGCAGAGAATCCTTTTCCCATGTTAACTTCTACCTCTCATCAGCTAAGACTTAGGAGTCTGGGGCCACTCTCCATCCTGCTAACCTTCCAGCTTCCAATTTCAAGTCTAGGCTGATTGCTCCGCATCACTGGACAAGACTCCCTCCCTCCTGGGGTCCCAGCTTCACTCCCCTTTTGGCTGCAAGTTAAACGTGGGTCTCACCCAGTGCTTTTGCCAGAACACCCAGGTCCGCCCGGATTTCTATGTGCATCAGCGCTTTCCAGCACCAGCCTGCCCTCTCTGCCCGTCCTGCCTCTTCCCCACTCCCCCTGCCACCAATCTCCAAGTCCTTTTCCCTCGTGTTATGCACCCCCCAGCCCGGCTGCCAGGCGCGGGGTCCAGCCTTTCCATCTGGAGCAGCAGATTCTGCTTCCCTCACAGCTACTCTCAGAATTGACAGTTTCACTGAAAACAAACAAACAAAAAGCCCCACACTCAAAACAAAACAAACAAATACAACACTTACTATCTTCCTTCACAGAGTACAAGGCGAGACAGATGGGCCGGGTCTCACACTTCTTTCCTGCGTTTTGGACCATCGTGTTTTCTTCTTCCCAGGGGGTGCACATCAATGCGTTCAATTAGCCACAGAGGGAGCCTGTGACGCCCTTATGCCTTCTCTGTCATTCACTCAGCACTGCTCAAGGCTCAACGCTTGGATGTAATGTAAACACACCCCTTCTCCTTTTCCAGCCACTACATCACCTCTGACCCCCGCCCCCTTCAAATCCCGGTTCTTTAGGTTGGCACAGTCCCAAGGACACTTTTAGTCACAGAGTTCTGAGGCACACGGGACATTCAGCGTGAGGTCATCTAGATTGAGGGTGTCTGTCCCCCCAGGTGTCACCTGTTGGTCTCCTCTTGCCATTCTGCCACTTCTGTGGAGAGCTGAAGCCACCGGGTGGAGGCTGGCCAGACCTTCTAACAGATTTCCTTGCAAACTCTCCGCCTCCTTCCTTAATTTCCTGTGTCGTGTCCAGCTCTGCGGTGTTTTCTTTTCACTCTCCTCACCCTTTTCAGTGCATTGAGGTCCTTCAGGATTGCATGGTCTATGATGGTCTAACACTGATGGCTGGTTACTGCCCGGCTTTCAGGTTCTCATTCTCAAGTGGTTTCCAAACTGTGGAACGAGAAATCCTGGGTGAAATGTTACAGTCATTTATGTCGTATCAGAAGCATTTCATCTGGGAGCTCAGAAGTCTTTGGTGCCCAGGAGGTGGCTCTCATTGCCCTCATTCTAGGGCCTTATTCTCATCAAGGTTGACTGCTGGTAGGACTTGGTCCTTTGAGTCCAAGTGCTTCTCATGCAGAATCAGAGCAATTCATGGTGAGGCCAATCCTTCCTTGACAGTGGGGAAGGGCTGTGTGGTCTGTGGAAGTTTGAATACCTGTTTGATGGTAAACAGCATGCCTAGGGGGGCATACAGGGATGTTTTCTGGATTGCTATTTATACCTTAGAGTGGTTGTCAGATGTGTTATTTCCATAGATACCACCAGGTGGGAAGTGGGTTAGGGACCCTCAGGCACAGAATGGATGTTAATGTTGTTCTAAAATAGGGAAGCACTATTGTGATAAAGCATGAAGTAGCACAAGATGCAGAGGACTCTAGTTTCTGACGGAAACTAGTTTACAATGTAGGAGAGAGCTGATTCTTCATAGAAAATATATCCTGCTCTGGTTAAATAAAGGCTTGCTCTCTCCCTCCCCCCACCCCCGTATTGTTATCTCTGGACACAGTATGTTGCTCATGGCCAGATTCTATATAATCCAGTCACCCTGGTAGTTTGGGCATGCCTCAAGGAACGGCTCTGTGTGTAAATCAAGCCTCTAGAACGCTTTGGCTTTGGAAGGTCATGCCCGTGTTGGCATGCTGTGACAACAGTTGAACATCACACTGTGGAAGAAGGAGCATCCTCACCCTCTGGTATCTAGACAACCTGTTTCTAGGCTGGAAATGGTAGTGAGTTCTTCAGTCACTATAGCCCCCAAACTACCATGTCGGCAGTGGCTATCACTGAAGAGCACATGACCTTCTGGCATTGAGCATGCTTTTAATTCTTTTTCCTTGGAGGGACACCAGTCAAACTGACCCTTTGGATTTGAAGGAACCCAGGTAAGTGCTTGTTGTCTAGGAAAGAAAGGAAGACACTGCCACAAAGTGGGAATTGGAGTTCAGAAAAAATTTAATCAGAGTAGTAAACAGGTGGGTACTCTATGGTATTGCTCAAGACATAGCAGTAACTAAATCACTAAAATAATTTTATCCCTGACATTTTTCTTCTTGTGTGGTGCTAGCCAAAGAAACCACATTATGTTATGAACCAAATTATGTTATGAAATAACCCATGAGGTTTCTATTTCAATGTTTTTTGCTAGCAAGCTCACGTAACTTCACACTGAATCTGCCTTACCAAAATCTTTATTAATGTAGATGATCGAATGAAATTGTACCAGTTGCTTTTCTTTTACTCACTAATAACAGAATTCAGAAACTGGCAAAAAGGAAAACTTATAGAATCAACCACTGCTAGACTTAGGCTCTTGACCGATTTCATCAGAGTTCAGTTTTTCTCCATTACTGGGCTCTGCCTTCTATTGCATAGCCTTTACTCTCTGATTTCACGTGGTGGCCCCCAACATTTCTGGGCTCATGAATGTCCAGAATTAAAGTCAGCAGATGCAAGAGCATAATTCTTTTCCATTAGTAAGAAAAAGCCTTATGAAGCTGATAGACCAGGACTGGATCACACAGCCATGCCTACGTTCATCAATATGGATGGGTGGGTCCTCTGCTCTGATGGGTCAGACATGAGTCACTTGCCCACCCTAGCGTTGAAGATGGATTGGAAATGGAGGAGATGTGGTTTCCCATAGAAAGTTCAGAGTACTGTAGAGATGATTTCCACCCATTACTCTGCTGTTTAGACCGGGCACATTGGACAATGGTGTAAAGAAAAGTGAGAGCCACTAAGAAACAGATTCATCCCTTTCCAGCCCTTCCCTGTCAATCTCTGCCTTTATCACTCAGGCGTGACTAGACAGAAGCTTTTACCTTTTTTATTCTCTATTCCTGTAGCACATCGGTGTGATAGGGAAGATCCAGGAAAAATCATCTTACAAATGTGCCCAAATGAAAAACCATAAAACTAACTGTAGCGGGGGAGAGTAAGAAGGTGAAGTGAAAATCAGTAATTGGGGCAGCAGCCTTGGAGGCCCGTGGCTGGCAGTGACGGTCCCAGCGCTGTTTGCTATGCCCCCGGCTGGGCGCGAGGGAGGCTTTGGACAACTTGTCTTCACACAGCACATCTGTCTGCCTGAGGGCCCTACATCCCGGGGAAGCAGCGTTTACAGGCCCCTCTTATCCCGCTCACACACAGGAGCGTGGCTGCAATGCCAGGGAAGCAAGATGAGCTTGTTGCCTCTGGAGGAGCCCTGTCGTTGTGGCTTTTATCCCCTGTGAGGCAGCCTTGATGGAGCATTTTATTTGACTGTTCATTTGAAATTGAGATGCAGTCATGAGCAGACGTCTCTCACGTGTAGGTGACTGGGGGGAGCAGATGGACCCTCGGAAACAGAAATTCATTTTTCGTGTGATTGTCTTTAGCGATTAAGCAGGAAAGAAACACCAGAGAAAACCATGAGGGTAGAACGAGGCTGGGGGCAACCTTCAAGATGGCGGAAGAGTAAGATGTGGAGATCACCTTCCTCCCAACAGATACACCAGAAATACATCTACACGTGGAACAACTCCTACACAACACCTACAGAACTCTGGCAGAAGACCTCAGACCTCCCAAAAGGCAAGAAACCCCCCCCCCCCCCACGTACCTGGGTAGGGCAAAAGAAAAAAGAATAAACAGAAACAAAAGGATAGGGACGGGACCTGCACCTCTGGGAGGGAGCCGTTTCCACACACTAGGAGCCCCTTCGCGGGCGGAGACTGCGGGTGGCGGAGGGGGGAAGCTTCGGAGGCGCGAAGGAGAGCACAGCAACAGGGGTGCGGAGGGCAAAGCGGAGAGATTCCCGCAGAGAGGATCGGTGCCGACCGGCACTCACCAGCCCGAGAGGCTTGTCTGCTCACCCGCCGGGGCGGGCGGGGTTGGGAGCTGAGGCTCAGGTTTCGGTCGGAGCGCAGGGAGAGGACTGGGGTTGGCGGCGTGAACACAGCCTGCAGGGGTTAGTGCATCATGGCTAGCCGGGAGGGAGTCCGGGGAAAAGTCTGGAGCTGCCGAAAAGGCAAGAGACTTTTTCTTACCTCTTTGTTTCCTGGTGTGCGAGGAGAGGGGACTTACCTCTTTGTTTCCTGGTGTGCGAGGAGAGGGGATTAAGAGCGCTGCTTAAAGGAGCTCCAGACACGGGCGCCAGCCGCAGCTAAAAGCACGGACCCCAGAGACAGGCATGAGACGCTAAGGCTGCTGCTGCCGCCACCAACAAGCCTGTGTGCGAGCACACGTCACTATCCACACCCCACTCCCGGGGAGCCTGTGCCGCCCGCCACTGCCAGGGTCCCGTGACCCTGGAACAACTTCCCCGGGAGACCGCACGGCGCCTCACGCTGGTGCAACGTCACGCCGGCCTCTGCCGCCGCAGGCCCGCCCCGCACTCCGTGCCCCTCCCTACCCCCAGCCTGAGTGAGCCAGAGCCCCCGAATCAGCGGCTCCTTTAACCCCGTCCTGCCTGAGCGAAAAACAGACGCCCTCCGGCGACCTACACGCAGAGGCGGGTCCAGATCCAAAGCTGAGCCCCGGGAGCTGTGCGAACAGAGAAGAGAAAGGGAAATCTCTCCCAGCAGCCTCAGAAGCAGCGGATTAAATCTCCACAATCAACTTGATGTACCTGCATCTGTGGAATACCTGAATACACAAGGAATCATCCCAAATTGAGGCAGTGGACTTTGGGAGCAGCTGTAGACGTGGGGTTTCCTTTCTGCATCTAATTTGTTTCTGGTTTTATGTTTATCTTAGTTTAGTACTTAGAGTTTATTATCATTGGTAGATTTGTTTATTGACTTGGTTGCTCTCTTCCTTTTTTTTAAAAAAATATATATATTTCCTTTTTCTCTTTTTGTGAGTGTGTATGTGTATACTTCTGTGTGTGATTTTGTCTGTATAGGTTTGCTTTTACCATTTGTCCTAGGGTTCTGTCTGTCCTTTTTTTTTTAAACTATAGTTTTTAGCACTTGTTATCATTGGTGGATTTGTTTATTGGTTTGGGTGCTCTCTTCTTTCTTTTACTACTTTTTAAATTTTAATAACTATTTATTTTATTCTATTTTCTTTTATCTTTCTTTCTTTTTTTCTCCCTTTTCTTCTGAGCTGTGTGGCTGACAAAGTCTTGATGCTCCAGTTGGGTGTCAGGCCTGAGCCTCTGAGGTGGGAGACCCGAGTTCAGGACATTGGTCCACCAGAGACCTCCCAGCTCCACGTAATATCAATCTGCAAGAGCTCTCCCAGAGATCTCAATCTCAACACTGAGACCCAGCTCCACTCAATGAAGAGCAAGATCCAGTGCTGGACACCTTATGCCAAACAACTAGAAAGACAGGAACACAACCCCACCCATTAGCAGAGAGGCTGCCTAAAATCATAATAGGGTCACAGACACACCAAAACACACCACCAGACACGGTCCTGCCCACCAGAAAGACATGATCCAGCCTCAACCACCAGAATACGGGTACCAGTCCCCTCCACCAGGAAGCCGACAAAACCCACTGAAACAACCTTACCCACTGGGGGCAGACACCAAAAACAACGGGAACTGCAAACCTGCGGCCTGTGGAAAGGAGACCCTAAACACAGTAAGTTAAGCAAAATGAGAAGACAGAGAAATACACAGCAGATGAAGGAGCAAGGTGAAAACCCATCAGACCAAACAAATGAAGAGGAAATAGGCAGTCAACCTGAAAAAGAATTCAGAGTAATGATAGTAAAGATGATCCAAAATCTTGGAAATAGAATGCAGAAAATACAAGAAAGGTTTAGCAAAAACCTATAAGAACGAAAGAGCAAACAAACAATGATGAGCAACACAATAAATGAAATAAAAAATTCTCTAGAAGGAATCAATAGCAGAATAACTGAGGCAGAAGAACAGATAAGTGACCTGGAAGATAAAATAGTGGAAATAATTACAGCAGAGCAGAATAAAGAAAAAAGAATGAAAAGAATTGAGGACAGTCTCAGAGACATCTGGGACTACATTAAACACACCAATATTTGAATTATAGCGGTCCCAGAAGAAGAGAAAAAGAAAGGGTCTGAGAAAATATTTGAAGAGATTATATTTGAAAGCTTCCCTAATATGGGAAAGAAAATAGTCAATCAAGTCCAGGAAGCGCAGAGTCTCAAACAGGATAAATCCAAGGAGAAACACACCAAGACACATATTAATCAAACTATCAAAAATTAAATACAAAGAAAAAATATTAAGGGAAAAGCAACGAATAGCATACAAAGGAATCCCCATAAGATTAACAGCTGAACTTTCAGCAGAAACTCTGCAAGCCAGAAGGGTGGGGCAGGACATATTTAAAGTGATGAAAAGGAAATATCTACAACCAAGATTACTCTACCCAGCAAGGATCTCAGTCAGATTCGATGGAGAAATTAAAACCTTTACGGACAAGCAAAAGCTAAGAGAATTCAGCATCACCAAACCATCTTTACAACAAATGCTAAAGGAAGTTCTCTAGGCAAGAAACACAAGAGAAGGAACAGACCTACATAACAAACCCAAAACAATTAAGAAAATGGGAATAGGAACATATACATTGAAAATTAAATGTAAATGGATTAAATGTAAATGGATTAAATGCTCCAACCAAAAGACATACACTGGCTGAATGGATACAAAACCAAGACCCATATATATGCTGTGTACAAGAGACCCACTTCAGACCTAGGGACACATACAGACTGAAAGTGAGGGGATGGAAAAAGATATTCCATGCAAATGAAAATTAAAAGAAATCTGGAGTAGCAACTCTCATATCAGAAAAAATAGACTTTAAAATAAAGACTATTACAAGAGACAAAGAAGGACACTACATAATGATCAAGGGATCAATCCAAGAAGAAGATATAACAATTGTAAATATTTATGCATCCAGCATAGGAGCACCTCAATACATAAGGCAAATGCTAACTGCCATAAAAGGAGAAATTGAGAGTAACACAATAATAGAAGGGGATTTTAACACCCCACTTTCACCAATGGACAGATCATCCAAAATGAAAATAAATAAGGAAACACAAGCTTTAAATGATACACTAAACAAGATGAACTTAACTGATATTTATAGGACATTCCATCCAAAAACAACAGAATTCACTTTCTTCTTAAGTGCTCATGGAGCATTCTCCAGGATAGATCATATCAAGGGTCACAAATCAAGCTTTGGTAAATTTAAGAAAATTGAAATTGTATCAAGTATCTTTTCTGACCACAACTCTATGAGACTAGACAGAAATTACAGGAAGTAATATGTAAAAAATACAAACACATGGAGACTAAACAATACACTACTAAATAACCAAGAGATTATTGAAGAAATCAAAGAGGAAATTAAGAAATACCTAGAAAAAAATGACAATGAAAACACAGTGACAAAAAAACCTATGGGATGCATCAAATGCAGTTCTAAGAGGAAAGTTTATAGCAGTACAGCCCTACCTCAAGAAACAAGAAAAATCTCAAATAAAAAACCTAACCTTATACCTAAAGCAATTAGAGAAATAAGAACAACGCCCCCCCCCAAAGTTAGCAGAAGGAAAGAAATCATAAAGATCAGATCAGAAATAAATGAAAAAGAAATGAAGGAAACAATAGCAAAGATCAATAAAACTAAAAGATGGTTCTTTGAGAAGATGAACAAAATTGATAAACCATTAGGCAGACTCACCAAGAAAACAAAGAAGACTCAAATCAATAGAATTAGAAATGAAAAAGGAGAAGTAACAACTGACACTGCAGAAATACAAAGGATCATGAGGGATTATTACAAGAAACTCTATGCCAAAAAATGTACAGCCTGGAAGAAATGGACAAATTCTTAGAAAAGCACAACTTTCTGAGACTGAACCAAGAAGAAATAGAAAAAATAAACAGACTAATCAAAAGCACTGAAATTGAAACTGTGATTAAAAATCTTCCAACAAACCAAAGCCCAGGACCAGATGGCTTCACAGGTGAATTCTATCAAACATTTAGAGAAGAGCTAACACCTATCCTTCTCAGACTCTTCCAAAATATAGCAGAGCACTCCCAAAATATAGCACTCCCAAACTCATTCTACAAAGCCACCATCACCCTGATGCCAAAACCAGGCAAAGATGTCACAAAAAAAAGAAAACTACAGGCCAATATCTCTGATGAACATAGATGCAAAAATCCTCAACAAAATATTAGCGAACAGAATCCAACAGCACATTAAAAGTATCATACACCATGATCAAGTGGGGTTTATCCCAGGAACGTAAGGATTCTTCAATATATGCAAATCAATCAATGTGATACACCATATTAACACATTGAAGGAGAAAAACCATATGATCATCTCAATAGATGCAGAAAAAGCTTCTAACAAAATTCAACACCCATTTATGATAAAAACCTTCCAGAAAGTAGGCATAGAGGGAACTTACCTCAACATAACAAATGTCATATATGACAAACCCACAGCCAACATCCTCCTTAATGGTGAAAAACTGAAACTATTTCCACTAAGATCAGGAACAAGACAAGGTGGCCCACTCTCACCACTCTTATTCAGCATAGTTTTGGATGTTTTAGCCACAGCACTCAGAGAAGAAAAGGAAATAAAAGGAATCCAAATCGGAAAAGTAGAAGTAAAGCTGTCACTGTTTGCAGATGACATGATACTATATATAGAGAATGCTAAAGACGCTACCAGAAAACTACTAGAGCTAATCAATGCATTTGGTAAAGTAGCAGGATACAAAATTAATGCACAGAAACTCTTGCATTCCTATACACTAATGATGAAAAATCTGAAAGTGAAATGAAGGAAACACTCCTATTTACCATTGCAACAAAAAGAATAAAATACCGAGGAATAAACCTAACTAAGGAGACAAAAGACTTGTATGCAGAAAAGTATAAGACACTGATGAAAGAAATTAAAGATGATACAAACAGATGGAGGGATATACCATGCTCTTGGATTGGAAGAATAAACACTGTGAAAATGACTGTACTACCCAAAGCAATCTACAGATTCAACGCAATCCCTATCAAAATACCAATGGCATTTGTCACAGAACTAGAACAAAAAATTCCACAATTTTTATGGAAACACAGAAGACCCTGAATAGCCAAAGCAATCTTGAGAAAGCAAAACGGAGCTGGAGGAATCAGTCTCCCTGACTTCGGACTATACTACAAAGCTACAGTAATCAAGACATTATGGTACTGGCACAAAACCAGAAATATAGATCAGTGGAACAGGATAGAAAGCCCAGAGGTAAACTCACGCACATATGGTCACCTTATCTTTGATAAAGGAGGCAAGAATATACAATGGAAAAAAGACAGCCTCTTCAATAAGTGATGCTGGAACAACTAGACAGCTACATGTAAAAGAATGAAACTTGAACACTCCCTAACACCATACACAAAAATAGACTCAAAATGGATTAAATATCTAAGTGTAAGGCCAGACACTATCAAACTCTTAGAGGAAAACATAGGCAGAACACTCTACGACATAAATCACAGCAAGATCCTTTTTGACCCACCTCCTAGAGAAATGGAAATAAAAACAAAAACAAACAAATGGGACCTAATGAAACTTAAAAGCTTTTGCACAGCAAAGGAAACCATAAACAAGACAAAAAGACAACCCTCAGAATGGGAGAAAATATTTGCCAACGAAGCAACTGACAAAGGATTAATCTCCAAAATACACAACCTGCTCATGCAGCTCAATATCAAAACCACAAGCAACCCAATCCAAAAATGGGCAGAAGACCTAAGTAGACATTTCTCCAAAGAAGATATACAGATTGCCGACAAACACGTGAAAGGATGCTCAACATCACTAATCATTAGAGAAATGCAAATCAAAAGTACAATGAGGTATCACCTCACACGGGTCAGAATGGCCAACCTCAAAGAATCTACAAACAAGAGATGCTGGAGAGGGTGTGGAGAAAAGGGAACCCTCTTGCACTGTCAGTGGGAATGTAAATTGATACAGCCACTATGGAGAACAGTATGGAGGTTCCTTAAAATACTAACAATGGAACTGCCATATGATCCAGCAATCCCACTACTGGGCATATACCCTGATAAAACCATAATTCGAAGAGTCATGTACCACAATATTCACTGCAGCTCTATTTACAATAGCCAGTACATGGAAGCAGCCTAAGTGTCCACTGACAGATGAATGGGTAAAGATGTGGCACATATATACAATGGAATATTACTCAGCCATAAAAAGAAATGAAATTGAGTTATTTGTAGTGAGGTGGATGGACCTAGAGACTGTCACACAGAGTGAAGTAAGTCAGAAAGACAAAGACAAATACCGTATGCTAACACATATATATGGGATCTAAAAAAAAAAAAAAAAAAGTTCTGAAGAACCTAGTGGCAGGACAGGAATAAAGACGCAGATGTAGAGAATGGACCTGAGGACACAGGGTGGGGGTGGAGGGTAACCTGGGATGAAGTGAGAGAGTGGCATGGATATATATACACTACCAAACGTAAAAAGGATAGTTGGGGAACAGCTGCATGGCACAGGGAGATCACCTCGGTGCTTTGCGACCACCTAGGGGGTGGGATAGGGAGGGTGGGAGGGAGACGCAAGAGGGAGGGGATATGGGGATATATGTATACGTATAGCTGATTAACTTTGTTATACAGCAGAAGCTAACACACCATTGTAAAGCAATTATACTCCAATAAAGATGTTTAAAAAAAAAAAGAACGAGGCTGAACTTTCTGTCTCATGCACCCCGTATGCAGGCTGGAGGAGAAGCTGGGTGCCTGGGGCTGCTTTGCCTGCTGACTTGTCCTAAGCTGTGTGAGGACAGGAGGACACGGCCAGCCTGGGTACTCTGTGGACTGCAGGGAAGAGCACAGACCTAATGAATAGACAGCCAATGTTGACTTGCTCCTTGACCTTGAATAAAACCTGTATCCTCTGAGGTTTTATTTATTATATTAAATTATAGTATATATATTTAAGATTTGACTAAGTGATTGCTAAAGTGCCTACTGGCTCTGAAATCTTATGAGTCTTTTGGCTGAATCTCAACGTTCTCTTTATCATTATCATCACTGTCATGTCCTGGGCACTGTACTCAACCTTTACAGCCATGATCCCATTTTATCCTCACTTCAGGCTTACCAAGTCTATATTGGTGCCATCACCTCACAGATGAGGATACTGTCTCCCAGAAAAGTGACATGACTTGGTCTAGGTGACTTAACCATGAAGAGGCAGAACTAGGAAATAGAGCCGAGATTGCTTTGATTCCAAAGTCCATGGTGCCTACCTAGAGGAAGACAATATCTCTGCCAATGATGCATTAATTTATGACATTTTAAAATTCACGCATTAATTTATGACAATCCTTTAGCCAAATCTATCTAAAATCAAATACAGATCGTTATATTTTTGAACCAGGGGTGAGTGGCTCCCTTTACAATGCTTATTAAAAGTGATACCGTGCAGGGCCCTGTGGGGCTCCTGGGCTCAAAAACCTTCCTGTGTCCCCCATTCCTGATTACAGGAAATAGGCTTCATTCAGCTTCCATGACCCTCCCTGAGTTCCAAGGAGCAGGTTCAAACAGTTGCTAATTAGGGAGGGGAGGGGATGTGAAGACCAGGGAGGAACAGTCAAAAGAAACAACAGGGCAGCCTTGCGGCAGAGTCCAGGTTCCCCTTCATGGGATACACATAACAATATCTTTGAGCTGTTTTGCAGTATCTTTTGCAGATACTGAAACCCCAAACAGGTGGGAGAAGTTAACTGACTGCTGCCCACCAGCACGTAGACCCCAGACTGGCTGAAACCAGAAGGTTGATGATGCTGACTCCCTATTACCTCATCAGCAACCAATCAGAACAATGTCCATGAGCTGACCACGCCCTGCTCCTTGAACACTCTAAGATGCCTCACTACCCCCTCCAGATCGGGACACACAGTTTTGAGGGCACTAGCCCGCTGTGGCCCCCTTGGCCCGGCAAAGCAATAAAGCTATTCTTTTCTACTTCACCCAAGACTCTGTCTCTGAGATTTAATTCGGTGTTGGGGTACAGAGTCCGGATTCGGCTTCATTAGCTTATCTTAAAGATGAGAATAAGATACTATTTGTACTGTATATGATAAGTTAACTTAGCTGAAGTAAGAAATGTGTGGACACTAGCTGACACACTGTTGGTATGAAACAACTTACAGTTCTTTTCTCCCTTGATTAAACGAGGTTAAGACCGTAAGAAAGAAGCCATCACTTTGATATTGCTGCGCTGAGCAACGTCAATTGGGTTTCTAATAATCTTTTATTAGGGTTTGTGAATGAAAAGCCGAAGTCAAGGAACAAGTTCAGTCTGAAATCAAATATGGCCTAGACGTGGCTCTCAAATCAATGGCACAGAATCTTCTAAGAGATTATATGTATTCACTGAAAGCCCGAAGGGCACACGAGAATGTGCGGGAGGAAACCAGAGATGTCAGCGCCATAAAAGAAACGACTTTCTAACAATTTAAGCTGCTCAAAGAATGAACAAAGGGCTTCAGAAGACAGTGTGTCTTCTGTCATCCTAAGTCTTTAGATGGCACGGGGAGAAGAAGGTCCTTTGTTAGGTGGGGTTGCACCTGAAGACCTTTATAAACTCAGTGCTAAGACTCTGTGCCTCAGAGACGCTATGAATCTGCTAAGATTTAATGGCTATTGTGGAGAGCCAAACACCTCAGGCTGCATTTTTAATTCACTTACTCATTCATTTAAGGTTTTTTTTTTTTTTTTTTTAGTGCATCTGTGAACCAAGCCCTGGTCTAAGCATCAGGGATATAAGATGAGTAAGATTTCTTCCCTTCAGTGAGCTAAAGTATAAAAAGGGAGAGACACATGTAAAATAGAAAACGTAATAATGCTTCACTGATGCTATATTAGAAGACAGTATAAGGTATAGCGAAATATAAAAATGGAGGTAATCAGTGCTTCCTGTTTTGGGTTTAATAACTTATTTTCTTTGTTAGTTTGGCCTAATCTTTGATTTTGAACATTCTGATTCAGTCTCTAGCTTTTTCTGTACCAGTTCTCCATATTTGCTCTGTAAATTGCAGTCAAAGGGAAAAGACACTCTTCAACACCACTTCAAATAGAAATTGACTTCCTGCTGGTAAGTCTACCTGGAGATACAACTTGAGATTTAGCAGTGCAGGTTGTGGTTGGAATGATGAGAAAGGGTGAGTTTAGCCTGGGACAGGAGGTAAAAGGAGAAAACAGAACCAAACAACAGTAAACAATAGTAGGAGTTCACTGGTCCATATATACTTTTGGGTTGTTTAGTTTCCACCAATAGAATCAAAGCATCTACTGACTGTGGAATGACACAGCTTTGGGGATGCAAAGCACAATTCTTAAATCACTACTTAAACCAACATAACACATTAAAAAAAATCTAGAATGAGCTACCATCACACAAGCTGAGACTGTTGCTGTCATGACCACCTTCTGATGATTGCTTAGAAGAGGCTTTCAGAGAAGCTCCACTTCTTCACTCCATCAATTTTGGGGAAACATATCTCTTTTTTTAAAATATATTTTGAGAACATGCAGAGAGAGGGAATTATTCTTGTTTGGCCGGCATCCATCGCCCACAGGGTGTGATCAAAGCCAATAGCTTAGTTACAGAAAACTGCAAAGTCTGCACAAATGTCTTTTCATTCTCACCCGTGTACCCCGGGTCAGGTCCACACTGATGGTCTCACTGTCCTTTGGGCATGACAGTTGCTTTCATTAATCTAAGACTTGCACATGCTTTCTCTTCCACCTAGAATACCTTTCCTAATGTTGTCACCTAGCTCGTTGGCGAACGTTCAAAGAAATTTCACTTTTTAATCTTTCCTCATTCTTCTATGCACAGTTATTAATACTCTGCCTCTTTTTGTGTTTTGGCCTTTGCCATGTTACACTGAAATATATTTTTGCATTATTTATGACTTTCCCTTTTTATTGTAATCTTCTGGAAGGCTAGGACTGAAACATTCATTTCTAAATTTCTATAATCTATTACAGCGCTTGAGAATAGATGTTCAATAGATACTTGATAAATGAATTAGAAAAATTTAGATATAAATCTGTGAAGTAGGTGAAATTGTCCCTATGATCTCAAAACACCTATTTATTTCCTGTCATAAAAAGCACCATATAATTGTAGAAGGAATAGTGGCCTGAGTCAAGATACTGGAACTTGTTCCCATCTGTGCTGGCTACTTGTTGAGCAAGCTTTAGAAAGTCAGTGAACTTGAAAAAGACCTTGGTTTCTTTGTAAAGTCAGAGTGTTGAAGGAGATAATCTTGAAAGTTTCTACCAACTCAAAAATTCTGTGATTATTAAAAGTGGTCAATGGCCCAATGTTAAATCAATGTTATTAAATGTTATTATATAATAACGGGTATAGTAGATATGGAGATATAAGCCCTAAGTTTGCAACCAAATGGTCGTGTGACATTGGATAAATCACTTAATATCTGTTTCGAATTAGTCGTTTGAAAAATGGGAATAAAACGGTAAGTTTAGTTTGGGACTGTTATCAGCATGCAATAATTCATTTGAAAATACTTTTCAAATTTGGTTATTAATTGTGCACCCACCCCATATTTAGTTATTAATGATACCATGGCAGCTAAGACGAAGCCACCTTCATCTCTCAGCAGCAATAGTCTTCTGACCACCCATCCTGTTCCCAGAATAGAAATTTTAGAAATCTGATCACATGATTCCCTTGAATCAAACGCTCCAATGGTTTCCATTTAAAATTCAGAATAAAATCCTACCTCCTTGCATGGCCTACAGAAACTTACATGTCCTGACTTCTGCCTACGTCAATGTGCTGCCTGACCACTCCCATGCCTGTTCTCCAGGTCCACTGACCTGCTGGTCCCCTAATAGATTAGCTCATCCTGTCTCGTGCCTTCCTGCTTGCTCTCCCTTAGATCTTCCCATGGCTGTGTTCCATTCATCATTCTGGTCTCTGCTCAAATATCAGAGAGATTGTTCCTGCTCCAGTTCCTGCTCCTGCCTACAGCACACCTCTCTTCACCTTCAGGAACTCTGTATATCTTTACCCCCAAGACTTACAAAGGTTTAGTGACCTGCCCAAAATTATTCAGAAATTAGAACACAGAAGTCCCGTGTTTTGTTTTGTTTTGTTTTAAGATCACATTCAGATAGAGTGACCCTATTCTATTTCTTTAATATAAGAGAGACCCACTTCTAGGTATACAGAGTGAAAATGTTCTAATGTAGCTGCTACCAGGGTCAACCAGTCATTCTTAGACATGGGTGGTGGAGCTTCAGACGTCATCCTATTTTTCATATTCCGAAAAGCATGGGACATAGACTGGATGACTAACGCAAGCATAAAAGGAATATGACAACTGGGGCTGCATTTTCCAAAAGGCATGCCGAAACAAAATACAACCATTGACTCTGTGCTCACCGGATTTTACCAGCAAGCACAATTTTGTGTTAGAAATTTGCAGAGAAGAATGGGAGGGAAAATAACTGACACATTTCACTGATGATACTCTAGCTGCGGATTGGTAAATAGATATGAACTAATTGCTTTTAAATGGTTATGTGACATGCTTTAGAAGGGCTACTCTGGGCTGAAATCAGAATCCACTCTTCCAGTCTTTTTTTGTAGCAATTAGAGATAAGAGAGAGTAAAAGTACTTTTAAGTTAATGGGTGACTAGAAGGTAAGTAGGAGCAAATTCCAGTAATTTGGATACCTTATCGGTCCCGGTTTCATGGGTGCAGTTGAAAAGTCCTGGCTGGTATTCAAACAGACTTTAAAAATACTTCCTGGGCTTCCCTGGTGGCGCAGTGGTTGAGAGTCCACCTGCCGATGCAAGGGACACGGGTTTGTGCCCCGGTCCGGGTAGATCCCACAAGCCGAAGAGCGGCTGGGCCCGTGAGCCATGGCCGCTGGGCCTGCGCGTCCAGAGCCTGTGCTCCGCAATGGGAGAGGCCACAACGGTGAGAGGCCCGCGTACCGCAAAAAAAAAAAAAAAAAAATTTCCTGTGTTTGTTATTATGAAGGTAATCAGTATAAAATTTAGAAAAAACCAAGTAAGCAAAAAAGAGTAAAATAAAAATTACCACCAGAGGTCACCATTGCAAACTTCTTTTCCCCCATGGTTTAAACTCAAGGACTCCACCGCACACGGGATCTCAGCTCTAGCTGCAGAGTGAGATAGATGCCCTGACAATGGCAATCTTCTATCTTCTTTCTAAAGCACTCAAAGTCTGTCGAGGCTCACTCAATATACCTTTGAAATTAGGAAACTATGGGCACTGTCCATTGTGTAGATGAAGGGGTAAAAATATAGGTCATGGGATATAAAAATGCAAAACAGTTCAATGAGTGGCAGAGTGAATAGAAGCCAAACTTTTCCCTTTCACAGGACTGGCGGTACTGTCACAGGCAAGTTTCCTTTTTAAGAGTCTTTTGGGTTATATTTCAATGAGGAAATATGTCAAAAAGTAGCCATAAGGATAAAGGGTATTTTCTTTACGTATTGCAAAATAAAGAAAATGTCAGAGGCATAGCTATATGCTTTATAAATATTTCTAACAGCCACATTCCACTAATTGTTGAGTATCTTTTCTGGTGAAGCAGTCAGTTCACTTTGGGTTTTTTAACTCTTTGCTCATTACTGTGATGGCACCCTGTGGGTTAGAAGGATATGCAACCTTTCAAAGTTGCCCTTTAAAAGACTGAGTTTTATACAAGCAAAAGGAAAAAAGGGTGGGTTTTGAAACTGCCGGTCTCAAGTTTTTTAGGCATTGAAGTTTGTGG